>NC_134709.1:22820544-23137419 GCF_043290135.1 Rhipicephalus microplus
TGAACAGGGCCGGTCGCTTCGACGCCAGCGCGCTGCACATTACGCACGCGCTGAACGCCACCAAGGTGCACCGGGGCAAGCTCGCGTACGAGCGCAACATGGACGAGTATCTGGTGAGTCTTCCAAAGTCGTTTACGGGCCTTCTAATCTCGTGGCGTGTCGCTCGTACGCAAAGCTTCAGTTTCTATTATCTAGGGACGTCACATTTTGTGATGGCACACAGCTGAGCGGAACTTCCGCCTCCTCGCTGGAGCTCGTTTCTCCAGCGCTTTCACTGAGGCGTGTTTGCCGTTGGACACGAGTTTTCGAACGTCATGGTTCGTCGTTGACAAGCAGATCGCCAAGTTGCGATCATGGGACTGTCATATTGTGACATGTATTGACACAGATGATGCGGAGGGCCTCCGCGCTGGCGTCGTCTTGCACTTTCGAATCGTCGTGTTTTCAATTAAACATGCTCTTCAATGTCATGTTCTCTCTCTTGTTTACCCGTGAAGTAAAACACGTGAATGAAAGACAGCGTCATTAGACAAATAACGTGGGAGGTGGTTCGCACTAACGTAACCAAATTTCTGGAGGAGTTTCTGGTTGTTATCTCGCGCTTCCTATTATGCGACTCTCATTGGACATGTTTCTGAAACTCTGGATCTATCGCTGGCAGTGTTTGCTCGAAAATGACTGCTTCGGGCTTCATTCACACTGTGACGAAAAACATCTGAGTGGACGATTCCAGCAACGTTGTGTTTTTTGATATAAAGAACGTAACCAAATCGCAGGACAAATACAAGGGGTGCTTTTATCGCTCGTGCAATTTGTTGAGGCTGCCATGGGACAAGACATTGAAACCTCATGGTTTGTAGTTGGGGTTGAAACGTGCAACAAGCGAGTTTATCGTCAAGGAATCTTGTGGTCCTCAGCGGCTCGCGAAACTTACTAAATTGCTCGATTAGGGACTCGTAGTGCGTGTGGCGTTCTTTTGCATTTTTACTTTGTCGTTGATGTCTTTGTTGCACTTCTTCGGTTCGTGACGTGCCGCTAATCGAGCTGTCCTTGCTTTAGGACTTCTGGTGTCAACGGCCAGATTTTCGATGCGACGACTATAGCCGCTACGAAGGTGCTTGCGCTGGAAAGAAAGCAGCGTTTTATGAGCAGGTTTTTTTTTTTTTTTTTTTCAACAGCTCGCAAAGCGAACACTTGATATCGCGCTGACGCTGTTCACCGTTCGTGGAGTACAAAGTGCAAAGACGCTTGCCGGGGGCTATATCGATCGAATCGAACCGGTTACACTGCGCCAAGTTGCCCGCTGCCCATTATATACGGGGACGCTCAACTGCAAATGCTCAGCTTCGCACAGCTAAGCACTTCGCGCCGCAGTAAGGAAAACCGCGCTAGCTGGTGTGTAGTTGCATTGCAGAAAAGAGCAAAAGAAAAAAAAAACAGGCAAGGAAATCGTACAATCAATCGTCTTTTATGAAACATGGCACGTACGAAAAGTTACTTGTACCGCAAAAGGGCGTGACATTCATACCTACAGTGTTAATGAGAACAGACAATGATTAGAAGGGAAGTGTAGGGGATGTCATTGGCAGTAATTGTAATGTAAATGTGAAGAAAGAGAAGTGGACGAAACGATGAAATGCCTCCGGCAGGGGTTGAACCCGCGACTTTAGAACAAATCGTGCGACGCTCTACCATTGTCTGTTAGTTCTTTTTATTATTCCGTCTAACAAAAGCAAACCAGCCCTTAAGTTTGCACTTCTTCCCTACTAAACCCTACGGCGATAAATGTGGCAACTGAGAGACAGTAGAGCACACAGTTTGAACGTGCTGCGTACCAGGACGAGTGAAGTGACAATTGCTTGAGCGACATATCCATGATTTGCTATCATAGGTTAACGTTATGCAGCCGGTTAGGTTCAGTGTCCGGCCCTGTAGAACGGCGAGTGTGTTTTTCAACTATTATTCAATTACCTGTCAGAATTTGGCCAATCCGAAAAGCTTTAATGATTCACTATTTAGTATAGAAGAGCCTATAGACTTGCCTGATATCCCAGTTGTCAATGCTAAGTGTCACTTGCGCATTTCATATGTTTATATCCATATTTTATATTTATGTTCCCTCTCTTCTGGAACCTTCTAATCTCATTCCCAATCTCCATACTGACCAGCATGCATGCCAGCGATTATGAGTGCAGGCAAGTATCTGATTTTGTGATGTTTTTTCTCACTTAGGCTAGACTGATGTCACAGGCGCTATTCTATACCTGTTTCCATGACCTTTGGCGCTGTTACTGTGATCAAACACTTCTTGCTCGTGACGTGACCCTCGTAGCCTTTTCAACGACTTTATCAACCGCAAGTTTCACTAGACCATGCCGCAACACCTGTTTGAGCATGGCGAAAAGCTGTGTAAGAACAAGTACCAGATACCGCCACCATGCCTCCTCCTTGTATTGAATCCGGTCGTCAAATATTGTAATTTATATTTCTCCTTTTTTGTTATACGCCTTAAATAGCACCCCGACGTTGACGCGGGGGCCCGTGAATAGGCTCCTTTGCTCTACTTTATCGACTTTATCGATTTGACGCTCATGCAGCTACCGGCAGATCGCGCTGATAACGCTGCCGGGGCGAAGCTCTGACTACTGAGGAAGCGCGCAGAGGAAGTTAATTGGAATGGAAGGCGGCAGATTATATTCGCCGATAAGCTCCTTTTTTATCGGACAGTGACGTTTTAGTGCATTTATCTCATGTTCAACGAGACCGACTTCCGCGTGTCAGACATCATCCCACCAATGCGGAACCGATATGGTATATTTTAGATGCGTTTGTGAAGCCGACAGTTGCTGAGGCTTTTGGCAACGTTGTGCAGAGCACGTTCCTGTCCAGCGGTAATGCAATGTGCGCGACATTTCCCACTTTTGAGCAGCCTGTCTCTTGCGTTTAGTGGCGCGAATCACACGGCGATAAAATTTGAGTAGTTTGTGTAGCATACTTTGAAGAATTGAAATCTTGCTTTTTAGAAACTAACATCAATGGACGGTGCTGAAATTGCGGGGGAAAGGGGGGGGGGTTCAAATTCACTTGGAAATTTTCAACTTGCTTGCGTGCATATGAACGCGTACATACAAACGCACGCACCAACATACATAAACATAGTTTAACCCCCTCCCCTTCCCCCGAGAAAAATTACAAAAACGGGCGTTTTGTCTGTCGCGGCACAATTCGTGACGTCGGCAGTTTGTTTACGTGACGTCCGAATGAAATAAGGCCTCGACTGGTCAATAAGTGAAATATATTTATTGCTAAATGTTTCGTGCTCGCGTTATGCACGACTGCCGTGCAAGATAAACGGAATTCGCTTTGTCTTCTGCGTTTTGCCACTGCGCAAGCAAAGACAGCAGCAGCGTTTGGTCGAAACGCGCGAAATGCTAACTTGTTTAACGCTTAGTGTGGGCGTTCCAAACGTTTTATGAAAAAAAAAAGTGAGTGGCGAGGAGGAGATAGCGCTTCTAGGACATGTTGTGAAAGCGATCAAAATAGAAACTACCTACCGCTGAGGACGAGCCCCTTGCCACCCCTACCCTTGCTTCTGGACTGCTGCTTCTGTTGATGACGACCGTTCCACTGCTCACTTAATCTTTCCTCTTCTTTCCACTTTTCTCCCTTTTCCCTTCCCCACAGGCACTGCGCCGTGCTCCCGACCGGATTGCAGAAATTAGGTGCCTTTTCTGATCTTCTAACCACTACCACCAAAATAGAAACTACAGCCTCGCCTTTGAACTCGGGGCGGTTAAAAGCCACCGAGGCATTATCCGTGAGACCATAACGCATAATTTACGTTCTGTCGCGGCACTTCGTAAGTGGGCTTTGCCGCACTGCGGCTTCCATTCGTGCGAGTCTGTCGCTGGACGTGGTTGTTTGGCTGCGTGGGCCGTGCCGGCGTGCGCTCTCGGAGCTGTGACCTTGACCAGCGCGTGCACCACCGGTCCGGAAGTGGTTTACCGCGCGCGAACGTGGCAGGAGGAGAGGCTATACCTGGTCACGTGGGTGACAGAAGGCCGCACGGACCTTGTGTATGCGTGTTAGAGAGCGGGAGAGGGGGGGGAACGTGGGAGGCGAGGTTGTCGCCCAACCCGTTTTCACCTGACGCAACTCCTCGCGACGTCCAACGAAAGCAGCCCGCTTGCTTTCTTTTCCAGCGAGCTCGATCATCGCAAGTGATCGAACACGAATCTCATTGATATTTCGCTTTCGCCGCATATCTGACACGTTCTTATGTGTCGTTCCAGTCGATGCCACTTTCACATAAATTCGCGGACGCAAGCTTTAAATGGACACAAAAGAGAAACGATGACTTGATTTATATTGGCAAACTGCACTCTGAGAACTCTAATGCCTTGTGTCCTAATATATTGGGTTCCTAATTAGCAGAGCTAATTATGAACTCGTACCTTTGAATTCATAACTATGAGTTCATAATTAGTGGAGCTAATTATGAACTCACGATAGGTTCAATCTTTATTTTTAAGTGTCCACGTGTGACGTCGAAAATTTCAAAATGTTTTTTTTTCGTATTTTTGTGACACTGGTTCGATAAACTTTTCTGAAACTTCGTATGCAAGGCCTGTGGCACCCACAGATGACAGTGTACTTCATTTTTTATCGTTTAGAAGCTACGTAGGACTCTGTGGACAGCTTTAAAATCTATGACGTCATGGTGTTCGGTGCAAGAATATCAAGGTGGGGTCTCCACCCGTATTTCTTTTCGTCAGTTTTCTCGCTTGACAAGCATCGTGTCGCGGTAAGAGTTTTTTTTTTTTTTTCGGGATTGGGAAAATGTGATTTACTAATCCGCGAGAAATCGATTCGTTATATTGTATCTCTACCGTGAATTTGCTTCGACATGGCGACTACGCCCCGCCGTGGTGGTCTAGTGGCTAAGGTACTCGGCTGCTGACCCGCAGGTCGCGAGTTCGAATCCCGGCTTCGGCGGCTGCATTTTCGATGGAGGCGGAAATGTCGTAGGCCCGTGTGCTCTGATTTGGGTGCACGTTAAAGAACCCCAGGTGGTCGAAATTTCCGGAGCCCTCCACCATGGTATCTCTCATAATCAAATCGTGGTTTTGGGACGTTAAGCCCCACATATCAATCATCAAACATGGCGACTACGATGGCACCGCCGCAATAAATTACAGTTCGAACGTAATGGCAGAACTTGATGGCAGAATAATGGCAGAATAATGGCAGAACGAGCACTGTCGCGATAACGTTCATGTGACGTCACAAGCCGAATAGTAAATGGAAAGGCGGTTTTCACTTCGTTGGGAAGCTATTTATCCTCTCCCTCCCCCTCTTTTTTTCTAACAACATAGCTTATCTTATGGTGGACTCACTGTACTGACCAAAGTTAGCCGTATGACGTAGACGTTTCCGTTTCAGTTTTTTTTTCTCCTAATATATATATTTTTAACTCGTCGATTTTCACGACGCTCACCCTCGCACGAATTTACCTGCCTGCAGGAGGCAGGGGCGTTGCCAGAACTTTTCTCTCTGACGATTGGGGGGGGGGGAATTACCGTTTAAAAAAAATTGAATGGTTGTTAGGGGGGGGGGGGGGCTTCACACGCCCACTATCCCAATGGCAGAAGGGTTCCACGCAAGGCCTTCCCGGAGCCACATGAGTCTTCAACCCTTTTGTTTTTAAAACTTGTTACATTTTCTTAGTATTCCATTCTGTGTTAATGATGCAAGCCACAGTTCCTATGTACGTTTAAAGCGCGGTCCTAGTTTACACGTGTAAATATTGAACATGGACAGTGGTCAGCGACCTTTTGCGTATCATTTCAGAGGAAGTTGATTCGAGAATTACACTTTAAAGGCAATTTCAGTCCTCTCCTATGTTCCCTCGCTCGTGTGTAAGTAATGATAAAAAGAAAGCGCTGTAACAAAAGCTGGCTTCATTAGTAACAACAGGTCTGCACATGTCCCCGGTCCTTTATTTGTTTTCTTTTGCTTTCGTTTCAGCTTTTACTCCCCCGAAATATTGTCCAAGTATTGAGGATGATAAGATTGTCAAATTTTGATAAGTGACTAATTGCTTCGCGCTGGTTGCGGCTTTCATAATCTATTCCGCATTCAGAATCGTCTCTGGATCCCTATCGTTTCATAGCGGGCAATTAGTTGCTCACTTTGCAACCAACCTTTATTGTGAAGGCTTGAATACCCCGATATCTTTGTTAATCATTTGTTGCAGAACTCTTGATTGTAATTGTCTGTTGTATAGCAATTAAAGTCGATCGTCATTCAATCGCGTTTCGATCTTGGTGGGCAGTAACCCGTTCCTTCTCGACAGATACATAAAGCTAGTCATAAAGCTAGTCATAAAGCTAGTCATAAAGAAATGACGTTTCTTGGAATGTCACCACGTGCAACAGGAGGTGTGTTTCTACGCATGTATAAGATGGATGTCAAGGACATGAAATAAACAGTTGGAAGTTTAGCGCCTACCTTCCTGGCCATCTCTGTCGTCTTTCATTTTCATATGTGCCGCGCTAATACAAGTTCATGGATAACCAAGTCGCCCGAGCCACAACACTTTTGAACAACAAAACACTGTTAATAGTTACTTTCAAACATATCCTCATCAATACATAGATACTAAATAACTTTTCACTGGCATAGCGTTCATTCTTTTATAATCTTTTTCAACCGTACGTGCTCGGTAATAGGTTGATTTTGCAAGGAGAAATGGACGAATGTAATCATTTGTTCCAGTCACTACTGCCTGCATTTAACTTTAGAATTTTTGTTTCTCAATTTTTTAATGTTCGGCCACAAGAAAGCGTGCGGTGTTCGAATCCAAATCGGGAGCGCATATTTTTTAGAACAATCGTCTGAAATTCGACTCTGGAAAGTTTTCGAACATCTCTTTGACCGATGTTAATCGGACGTTTTCAGAAAGGCGGGGTCACCTCCGTAAAACGGCTGCGTTATACATGTATGTATTGATTATTATGGGGGTTTAACGTCCCTAAAACCCCTATGTGATTATGAGAGACGCCGTAGAGGAAGAATCCGGAAATTTCGACCGTTTCGGGTTCTTTAACGTGCACCCAAATCTGAGCGCACGGGCCTACAGCATTTTGGTCTCCATCGGAAATGCAGCCGGGTATCTTAATCACTACACCAGATATATATATATATATATATATATATATATATATATATATATATATATATATATATATATATATATATATATATATTAGCGGTGATGCTCACCCGCTCTGCATACCTAAGGCGCAGGCAGCCAAGCGTTCTTATTACGCCCATGCCGGTCGTCTGAAGAGAGCAACAGCCGGCGTGCACACAGTTCTGCTTCACTGAGTCGGCGCAGAAATCATCCTCGGTTTCGTACCAAGCTGGTCGCCCATGTGGTTTCGCACGGCCGCTTTTGCCGTTTGCAGTAAGTAGTTCGTTCGATTCGGGAGAACACAGCGAAGAGCGTGTCTCGGTTATTGACTCCGCGTCGGCTTGATGCGTCGTTTCCATTACCTTGGATGGGCTCGTATAATAATCAATGGCGTGCCCGGAAAACGGTGTTTGCGTACTTTCCCACTATAGACCGATGACAGACAGGATGGCGGTATGCCGATTGAGATTATTGTAATCAATGCGATTATGATTTACCAAGGCCTCTTCCAGCCGAATCGCAATGACGATAAGTGTGCACTGGCGTGTGTGAGCCGTGAGCGCGTGTTACCACTCCCTCTCAGCTCCATATCGGATAAATTATCTTGCTCTGACGTCACTGAAACAGCCACCTCGTAGCACCAACATGGCGGGACGCGGACTTTCCGATGTCACGTTGGTGTTATCAATACAATCCCATGCTGGTTCCATCGTTATTCATGCATTAATGACCGAGCACGATCCAGAGCGCCTGGTATCTGCGCGCGTCGCCACTGCAAGGACCCCCCCCCCCCGCCCCCTCCCCGAAGCAGAACCCTTCGCATGCTTATGCGCAGAACGCCAACAATTATTAACCTTGTGGACCGTCACCGGAGTGTGGGCATAAAGCGTGTGCCTTCACTTTGCAGGAGCATTGAAACGGCAAATATTCAATCAATCAATTAATCAATCAATTAATGTTTCTTTATTAGCATCAGAAATGTACATTGTGAGTAAGTATGCAGGAGTCAAGGTAGTAAACCGCAGGCGGGACCTCCTATGTTAATACAATGAAAAAGCTAAAATATGAATAACGAAAGAGCAAGTCCATTGCTTCCCCATTGCTGTGTATGGGCTTTTGGGACGTTAAACCCCACATATCAATCATCATTGCTGTGTATGGGGCTCCCATACATCCTGCATTTGTCGTTCCATCTTCTATATAGTCACTATACACTATTCCACCGCGCAGTTGGACTCGCTCGAGCGTTTCCCCGTGTACGGTCGTCATCGCCTCGTATTCGAAGTCGAAGAACCCGTGCCAGCCGAGTCGCACTGGCGCCATAAGTCGACTACAGTTTGTCGACTCCAGGGCGCGCGTGTTACATATCGGGTGTGATCACTAAGGTGTCTTTAATGGTGTTTACGAAGAGCTGCGAGAGCACGTGTCGCGTGGAAAGGTCAAACTTGCGCAGCCGTGACTTCTAGAAGAGGTTGCAATGAAGCGCCGTAGCACTCTTCTGACGTCGTTTCATTGTCACGTAATGTTACGCTTCGATGACGTGCGGATGCTATAAAACTAAAGGCCTTCTGCTCTGTCGGTTCGTAGTGGGAGGTTACGGGTTCGATTACCGGCCGCGACTGCAGCAGGCGTTCACAGCAAACGGAGCATCCATAATGAATTCAACTGTATACCTCTATAGCTCTTTGTCCGGCGCACTGGTTTTTGAGCACGCAGCATTGGTGTCTGCCAGATCTCGCTGTATTGGCCATATTTGGATTTGTATCGGTGCCCATGCATTGGGCTGTTAACCTTAGCGCCTAGCATATCTATAACCACTAAATGGTTAAGCTGATGCACTACGACGTTGTGTAACCTTATCAGTTATTGTGACGATGTACAAAAAGTTGATACTAGCCGTGTAAGCGTAGCTGATTGTTGTTGGCCTCCTTGGCTTATGATAGGTCTTTCCCTGCCGTAGACGAAATAGTCGAACTACCACCTGTCACAGACAATGCAAGAATGTTTCTCCAGCGCCAGGACCCGCCGCGGTGGTCTAAGGTACTCGGCTGCTAACCCGCAGGTCGCTGGATCGATTCCCAGCTGCGGTGGCTGCCCCTTCAATATAGGAGAAAACGCTGTAGGGCCCGTGTACTCCGATTTGGGTGTACTTTAAGAGAACCCCCACGTGGTCGAAATTTCCAAAGCCCTCCACTGCGAAGTTTCTCATGATCGTATGGCAGTTTTGAGACGTTAAACCCCACATACCAATCAATTCAAGCTAGTAATGAATAATTAATTAATTATTCATTCAATCAGTCAATTAATCAATCTGTAGAGAAGCTTCCGAACACTGAAATTGGTGAAGAGCGCTACGATCCCCTTCGATGCCCTTGGAACTACGATCACGTATACTCTGCCATCTACCATGTTCCACGACGCCTCTCAGCAAACGCCTCCTCCCATGCCAACCCCTTGTCCCGGTGTCCCCCGGGATCCGCGATCCACCCATCTTCACTGGCGCCGATGGCACTGACGTGGAGGACTGGCTCGCCATTCATGAGCGCGCGAGCGTCCCCCAACAAATGGGACGCCAACAAGTAGGAAACAAATCAATCAATCAAACTCCAGCGTCAGAACTATAGCGTGCAAAGCCTCGCTGTGGCACCCCCGGTACATAAGAGCGCGGGAATTTTGTCGCTCGTATATAGTCGGCTCGCGTGGACTGTCTCCGAGGTGGGCGCTGCTCACAAGCAACGGCGCGCGATCAGAAGAAAAAAAAAAAAAGCGCGGAGGGCTTTATTTTAGGGCTTTTTATAAAACGTCGGAGGGCTTTTTATAAAACGTCGGACACCCGACGTTTTATCCCGAGATTTTTAAGAGCTTCGCACTCAAAATACGGAAGAATTTGTTTAACAGCGCTAGGATCGAGGGGGAAATTTCGTGTGTCTTGAATAAAATCGTCAGACATTTCTAACAGAACGGAGGAGCGTTTTCGTTTTATTGAAATAAAAATAATTACTGGTGGTGCTGTCAGTATTACATGGCAAGGGCTACGCCTTTTCACTCGTCTGCAACGAAATAATGAAGTTACAAAAATAAAAATTTATATTTATATATACAGTCCTACATAGGTGAGTCCACAACTTCTTATTTGGGCCGACCGCGAACACACAACGCGAGGGCGCTTATCTAAAGGGGAATGGTGAAAGGTGTAGTATAGCTGTGCACAGAGGGCGGAACACAATATAAACTTTTACTGTGATTAAAATGAGAATTTTTAAACTTACGCAAAGGTCATTACAATATCATATGCATGTCTCGAACTTATTATTTTAGTGATTGAAGACGGGATGGTTTATAACTTGGTAAAGTCGTCCTGCCCCGCCGCGGTGGTCTAGTGGCTAAGGTATTCGGCTGCTGACCCGCAGGTCGCGGGTTCGATTCCCGGCTGTGGCGGCTGCATTTCCGATGGAGGCGGAAATGCTGTAGGCCCGCGTACTCAGATTCGGGTGCACGTTGAAGAAACCCAGGAGGTCGAAATTTCCGGAGCCCTCCACTACGGCGTCTCTCATAATCAAACGGTGGTTTTGGGACGTTAAACCCCACAAATCAATCAATGGTAAAGTCGTCCTCGCACCTCTGCCCCGCTGATAACCGATGCCTCTGAGCAAGACAGAGTAAGACCGTTACCCTTTACGCCAATTACGATTTACAGACGGTGTTGCGAATAGCGTGTGTTCAGATGAGGTCCGCCGTGGTTGTGTGTAGCGGTTACGGTTGCTCTGCTGCTGGCCAGAAGGTCGCGAGTTCGGACCCAGCCGCGGAGATCGCGTTTCAATGGCGGCGCGCGACGCATGTGCACGCTTAAGAACACCGGATGGCCGCAATTTTCCGGAGCCCTCCACTATACCGCGTGCCTCGTAATCGCGCCGTTGTTTTGGCACGCAGAAGTCCCAGGTTACCAAACGATCACCTTTATTTCCAGCTGTTGCTCGCGAGCAAAAGGCAGCAGCCATCTTTTTTACAGCTTCTCTTTTTTTTTTTCTTGTGGGGGGGAAGCGGTCATATTTACCGAAATCTACAGGATAATGTGACAGTGTCCAGGGTCCTCTCGTTGGAATGAGCCTGCATATGAGTTCATGGAGCGGAGCTGAGCTGCATTAAAAAGTTCAGAGATGAGGTATATGTACTGTCTTTCGACGGGTGAACTATAGCTACGCTTCGATGTAGCTTTGTAAGGCTACGTCATAATATACAACAGCTTTCTTGTATACCGACTCTGAGGAGTACAGCATTCAACAAACGTTACTGGAAGCATCATAGGGTTGCCCTTTAGTTTGTTTTAACTTTACATTAGTTTGCCCTTTACATTGTTACTTTTTAAGCACCTTTCCCTTATTATATGTCTTATGGTGTGTTGTACCTTCTTTATAGCATTAATATACCCTGTGACTCCCAAAGATTACAAAGAACCCCTTTTGCCTCCAAGCAAGACGAAGTTTTAATGGAGACTTGAAGTCGCCAACATTGACAGGGCCAACTTTGGGATGACGGGACCTCTTCAAGACTACGCTAGTCAAGACTGCCAAACTCTGTTAGCAGGTGTCCCTTCTTTTAACCAATTGTTATTCACTACGTTTGCCTCTGTGTGTTGTCTGCACTGTGTAGTGTGAGTGCTCCTCATGTATTAACGAACAAGAAAGCTGTTGTAAATCTATAAAATCTGACCAAAAGCTGACAGGGATTCCAATACTTGGCGCCTGCGCGTGTCGACCCCGTTTAAGCCCCTTCCATATTGCGGAGAAAGTGATCCGGAAGCAGGAACGTCGCTTCTGGCGCCCTTGTGTATTTTTAAGGTCTCGACTCCTTTTAACCCGATTCGTACGCAGCCGAGCGTCGGCGACTCCACTCGGTCTGTCGGTCGGGCGAACGCGGAAAGCTGTGGGACCGTGAAATATGCAAATTGTCTCGTGTGGGCCCCCTCGCAGTGACACAGCGTGGTTTCTCGGGCTTCGGCTGCTTGCGCGCTCGCCAGGTCTATTTATTGCTTTAGCGGTGTCCCGCACCAATGGACGACGTATGGTGTTCTTTTCCGGGCTCGTTAGCGTCCATGACAATCAGCGACGGGACACAAACTCAAATGCTCTCTCTCTCTCTCTCTCTCTCTCTCTCTCTCACACACACACACACACACACACACACACACACTCACAAACGTGTGTGTGTGTGTGTGTGTGTGTGTGTGTGTGTGTGTGTGTGTGTGTGTGTGTGTGTGTGTGTGTGTGTGTGTGTGTGTGTGTGTGTGTGTGTGTGTGTGTGTCTTTATCCGCGCTCATCCGCGCGAAAGCGATGTCATTTGCATAGCTTATAGTGGGAACCAAACATGCCCCGCGTCGTGTTCCTTCTTTCATTCGTGCCTCAACTGCCAACTAACTGCTTGTGAGAAAGAAGTCATGCGTAAACAACTTTCTCGTATGCATATATATGCATACGCCGAAGTATCGTTAGCTTAATTTAACTTTAGTAAATACAGGGTTGCCGTTATAACAGCGGATTGCCTCTACATAAGTCCACATCAGACAGGTTTAGTGCCGAAACCCGTAAGGTGTTTGTGTTCGCAATCCCTCGTATTCCTTTGTGTTCGTTTTGGGTGTGGCTATCGATTAGAAGAAAGATGGGGGGGGGGGGAGATATACAATTGGACGAAATGAAGCGCGCACCCAACGGCTAGAGGTTCCTGGCATTAGATCTCTCTATTAGGCAGCACTTGCATTATTTATCCCACACTACTCGATATAAGCCATCAGTCATTAGAATCAATGCTGGAAGTATGCGGGTATATAAGTAGGGCAGCCAAGCACACAATCGTAATTACCGTTGTTCGTTCACAAATTACAAGGTGCGTGCTGTGAGCTGTATACGGTCTTGCGCGCAAAATGTTGTCAATATATGGAGCGTGACGTACCAACAAAGCACACAGGCTATGTAGCATTTTTCTGCGTTTATTTCGATCATCTATGTTCATTATAAGAACACGCAGAAGAATATTGAAGTGTGTTAGTTGGTCGTCAACGCAATCATTACAATCTAGCTCAACTTCCCGCGGGTACATGAATACGAACGGGCATAATTACGAAACTAAACTTGTTTCCCGGTAATTACGTGTACTTATTTGCAGCGGCGACCTACCTCATACCCCGAAATTTACATTTTGAACGTGCTTACGAATTTGCTTGAGAACGATTACATCCCGAACATTTGTGCAACGATAAATCGGTCTAGGGTTTCGCTTAAATATGTGATCACTTTACGGTCATCTGCCACGGGTATAGCCTTGCTTAACCTTCATCATGACGCTTCAGAAAGTAAGAGGCCGGGCTAAGACGTTATTGAAGACAGAACGAGCACCCTTCTCTCGCGAATTCGTATGAGTGTTTTTACCACATGTAACCCGCAGGTCGCGGCATCAAATCCCGGCTGCGGCGGCTGCATTTCCGATGGAGGCGACAATGCTGTAGGTCCGTGTACTCAAATTTGGGTGCACGACAAAGAACCCCAGGTGGTCGAAATTTCCAGAGCCCTCCACTGCGGCATCTCTCATCATATGGGAGTTTCGGGACGTTAAACACCACATATTAATCAATCAATCAATCAATCAATCAATTTTTGTTACATGTAGTTTGTGAGTGGTTAGGACGGGTAATAAATAGCTGCATTTATGCAGCGTCACAAGCATGTAGCCAAAGGGGGGAGTTTCGGGGTGGGGGTGGGTGTCTGCCCGCCCTCCGAAAATTTTCGATTTCGCTTGCATTGACACGCCGAACACATACAAATGCACGCACGAACACACAGAAAATATGGTTTTAAAATATTGGCTACGTTCCTGGTGGCGAGCCATACATTCCGTGGTTCACCGTAGCAACAGGACTGATGATATCATCATCATCGTCATCATCAGCCTGACTACGTCCACTGCAGGACAAAGGCCTCTCCCATTAGTTCCGCCAGTTAAATCGGTCCTGTGCTTGCTGCTGCTATCACGCTCTTAATTTTATAGCGAAGTAAATTCCTATGAACTCGCAGTTCTATTGCTTAACCTTGAGCTTCTTTCACTTTCAACGGGGGCGGAGACGAAAATTTTATGCTATATTTTTTTTATTTTCTTTGACGTCAAAGGAAAGGATAAGCCCTCGAAAGCCTAGAAAATGTATAGTAAGCGTGAGTGCACCACGAAAAAGTAATTACAGTGTGTTTTTGAAACACAGTTCTCGTTCCCAGTCTACTCTGACGTCGCAACACAGTACGAGCTTCTCGTCACGTGCTTAAGCAAAGTGTGACGTTGCCACGCCTCCTCTGTTCCGTGGCATCCATTGGTGAAGCACAAGCGGCCATTTTGTAATATTCTGGCACCTGACGTCATCACAAGTAGCCGTACTGGTTTTGTGAAGTCACCAAAATCAACACTCTAGCCTGGCTTGACGACAGTGTCGATGTCATCAGGTGCGCCGTGGGAAAATGACTTTAATGTGGATAGAAAATATTACCGTTCACTCTTTAAACTGGCCTTGAGACGCATCTCTATGCGATCTGTATCAGGCCTTTTAGTAAACACCTACAAAAATTGCTCTCACTACCCGTGTAACGTTCCATCGCACCCTGTCTGACCCTGTCTGTATCTGCATGCAACGAGCTTTCTAAAATATGCTTGCGTGCTGCTAATCATGTGCGTCAGTTTGACAGGACAGGGAGTACAAGATGGCCGGCCGATGTTCCGTCCATATAGCCCGTCTAATGAGCCGCAACAATCGTTGCCCTCTGAAGTCGGCGATCCGGCCGTTTACCCTTGCCAGAGTCCGCACTAATTCGACCTTGATCCGCCTTCACCGCAAGAGTCGCTATAAGACACCATTGTTCCGGACGTCCCGTATACGCCACCGGGATAACTGACAGCAGTGCAGCTTGGTCCTTTTTCCAGTGAGCGTTTAACACGGCACCAGACGCTGTTTTCTTCGGCGGCGAGGCCGTGAACGGATGGAAGGGCTGCGTTCTTTTTGTTCGCGCCTGTCAGATGCGGTAACCGAGAAGGGGACATCCGATGCCTCGTCTGTGGGCGTACACCGCAGTGCGAACGAGTGTGCAAACACAGCGTTTCGTCTCGCACGAGGCGCAGCCGTTTTTGCTCTTCCGTGCCGTATCTCTTGCCTCTAATGGCGATACGTTTTCTTCGAGGGAGAGGCTTGTTTCAGTAGTGACAATGCATCGTACGCGAAAAACCCGGCGTCGGCCCGGTACGGAAATACGGCCCTCGAAGTTGCTTGGAGCCGAAGGCACAAGGCTGTTTCTCGTGCGTTTTATAATCTTAAAAAAAAAAAACGTTTTCCACTAATTGGTGCTCTCTCGAACGTGGGTTCGTCGACCACCAGGCGTTTCTTACGCGGCAATCTGGTATCTTATCGAGGTCACGTGTCATTTAAAAAGGGCTCTGGAATACGTTTTCAAGTAGCCACGGGATGTAACAATTGAAGGAGCTTACTACCTCAGGAATTCACCCCCCCCCCCTCCAAAAAAAAAAATGTCTTTAGAATCCATCCAGTACGGGCGGAGTTACAAAGATTTGTCGCACGCTGCAATCGCCTTCTCTCTTCTCTCGTCCCGACAAATGTGCTGGAAGCTAAACAGGCAGTGATGTCACGAGGAAAGAAAATATGTCACGTGCGCCTCGTGACCTTGAGTGCTCTTTCTCTTTGGTCACGTGATATACGCGCTATGACTTGGTAGTTTTACGCATAGAGTTTCTCACAATACTTACTAGAGGGAACTCTGGCGCTAGTGTCTATGGGAGCTGCAACACACAGCGCTTCACCGAGCATGGGAATGATGGGTAGTACACACATTTGTCTAAACTTCGTACTTCTGGCCTGCTTTTGACTCCATGTGTGTTCGTGTGGCTTGAAGCTGTTTTCTCATGAAACAAAAATCGGCAAATGTTCAGCGATTGCGCTTCACGACCCTATTTTTTTAATTACATTTTCAAATTGGGTCACAAAGTTTAAAAGGGTTGAATCTTTCTTTCAAAACAAAATCGAAACACAGCAATGAACGAAGCCGCAAGTACGATTCGCCGCCCGCAAGTACGAAGAATAGGCAAATGTGTGTACTACCCATCATTCCCGTGGTCGCTGAACGATCGCAGCGCCAGAGTGCCCTCTAGTTAATTTTGAGAAACTCTATGCCGACAAATGCTCTGGAAGCTAAACAGGCAGTGACGTCACGAGGGGAGAAAATACGTCACGTGCGCCTCGTGACCTTGAGCGCTCTTTCTCTTTGGCCACGTGATATACGCGCTATGGCTTGGTAGTTTTACGTTCCTGGGGCGCTTGTACATGGGTCGGAGATGGACGTTGCCAAGGATCCGACTGACATCCGCAGTCGCCGAGAAGGCGCGTCGTCAAACGAGGCTGAAAGCGCATCAGATGGTCGTACGCTTTTACGAGGCGGCAGCGGCGTCTGCTCGCAGTCGTACGGGTTCCGGTGCGCGTTGACGCGCGACCGGAGCATGCAGGACAAAATTTTCTCGGCGGCGATAAGTTCCTCTTGCCGCCGCATATTCGGTGGAGCCGCACTTCCGCTGTTATGAAGGGGAGAGTCCGCTTTCTTCTTTTTCCTCCGCGCCGCGGGCGACAGGATGCCCTCAAAAAGAAAGTTCGTGCCGAGCTCCGCACACCTCCCGAAATTGCGAGGAAAACGAGATTAAACACGTGCTTGTGAAGCCGCTCAGAGACGAGGCACTGAAGGAATGAAAGACAGCCCCGCCGCGGTGGTCTAGTGGCTAAGGTACTCGGCTGCTGATCCGCAGGTCGCGTGATCGAATCCCGGCTGCGGCGGCTGCATTTCCCATGGAGGCGGAAATGTTGTAGGCCCGTGTGCTCAGATTTGGGTGCACGTTAAAGAACCTCAGGTGGTCCAAATTTCCGGAGCCCTCTACTAGGGCATCTCTCATATTCACATGCCCCGCCACGGTGGTCTAGTAGCTATGGTACTCGGCTGCTGACCCGCAGGTCGCGGGTTCGAATCCTGGCTGCGGTGGCTGCATTTCCGATGGAGGCGGAAATGTTGTAGGCCCGTGTGCTCAGATTTGGGTGCACGTTAAAGAACCCCAGATGGTTGAAATTTCCGGAGCCCTCCACTACGGCGTCTCTCATAATCAAATGGTGGTTTTGGGACGTTAAACACCACATATCAATCACTCATAATCACATGATGGTTTTGAGACGTTAAACCCCACATATCTATCAAGGTCTGAAATACAGACAATCGCTGCACTCGAAACTATAGTTCGTTTCGTAGAAAACGTGGTTAATATACAACATGATGGCGTACCACGCGTGACAGTGACGTTCGAGCAGGAACGATTTCCGGTGATCTTCTAAAAAGGGCATTTCGAAATCGTTTATAACAGATGCTTCGGTGATGCAACATTTTTTTTCTTCTAGTGATACGGAAGGGCTCGATGACTTCCCTGCTCAGCTGATCATTGTGATTGGAAAGTATTTTAGTTTCAAAGATCAGCGGCGCCCAGCCACATTCTAAGCAATCGCCAACTCGCCCAACTTTCAACGTTATACTGAGATTAGACAGCAGTAAAGGGTATTCATTTCTCCATGGTAAAAAGGCACCGACTGTCTGGTCTACATTTCGATATGTGCAACTGTTCTCGTCAAAAGTAGTATCTTCAACCTTAAATGGCAAGTTTTAAAGGGACACTGTAAAGAGAAAAAGCGATTTTTTCACGTATGAGTGACTTACTCATTCACAATACCAAAGACATCACGCTTTGCGTGAGGCCGCTCTTGGTAAGCGAGAAAAAGCCCCAAAAAGAAGTGCTGGTGGCGACGCCACCTTCAAGTTGCCGCACTATTCGTCGTGACGTCATAGCTTGTGACGGCGTCTATCAAGTATTAAACTATAGTTATTAGTCTGTAAAAATTTCGAACGTTTCCTTTCGAGGGAACCACAGATTTAACGTTGCCATGTTTCGGTAAACTTCGTTGAGTAAATGTGGCCGAAAAAAACACAGGGGGACTTGGGCGGGAAATTTAAAAGTTATACTTTTCACGTTATTTTATTGTCTATAAATAGACGTATGATGCTGAAATTAACGACAATAGGGTGTTCATAGCACGATTTGTCAGCGTAAACTAACGTACTGTTTCACTCCGGTGCTTCTTTAAAGTGTTGATGCGCCACGGGGCTTTACAGCTGATCCGAAGGTTGTGCGATGGCATGCCGTCCGCGGCGACCGCAATTTCGATTTAAAAAAAAAATGCTAGAGGTTCCTATACTTTGGTGTATAGATGCACGTTAAAAAAACCACACGTTGTTGAAATTTTCGGATCCCTACACCAATGCATCTATTATAGTCCTATCGCGGTTTTGGGGCGTAAAATTTCAGCATTTATTAGTTTAAAGTGTTCAGCATAGACGCCACGTGGCGTCGCTGTGTTTAATCCGCCAAAGACTTCGTCAACGGGGCAAGCAATGACATTGCACATTGAGTTTCAATCTGTCGGCTCCGATCATTGCGTTGGATTCCCAGGAAAACCAGATATAATTAATAGTTTTCAGTAGTGGTATGAGTTAGTGACGTGACCTTTTTCTTTTTTTTTTTGAGCATTGATGCAGACACGGTGCTCTGGTTTAACGCTATTTGGCAGTATACTTATGAGTCTCTTCCATCGTATTAGTGCGATTAGACAAGGAGAACAGAAAATAATGTCTTAAAATTAATCTGCAGAAAACAAAAGTAATGCACAACAACCTCGGAAGAGAACAGCGCTTCGAGATAGGTAATAGTGCACTTGAAATTGTAAAAGACTACGTCTACTTATAGACCCTTCTACTGTTTACAAACAAAGACCCTTGATGACATCCGGTTTCGTCCAGCGTTGTGCCCTAAAAGCATCGGTGGGCAAGAAGAGCTTTAGAAAGCCCGCTCATTTTCTACATCTCTCTTCCCTTGTGTGGAAAAATATATTCAAATAAATGTTTTTTGAGCTACATAAAAATGATAAGAGATATTTCGCACGTTCCTTTTACCTGAAAAACTAGAACTAAAGAGAGACTTTCCTTACCCTTGAAAAAAAAAACTTGAGAACATGATTTCAGTTTCCATGTTAGGACCTGCGTAAATGAGGTGACAGGAAGTTTTTTTGAGGTACAACGCTAGCAGTCTTGAAACCGTCTATAGGACAGGTAGTAACCTCGAAGCCAAACCACGATGTTGAAGCAGCTAGAAGAATAAGGATGGGGTGGAGCACATTCGGCACGCATTCTCAAATCATGAATGGTATATTGCCACTGTCCCTCAAGAGGAACGGATATAACAGCTGCATCTTACCTGTACTTATACCTACGAAGCGGATACTTGGAGGATTACAAAGAGGGTTCAACTTTAGTTGAGGGCGACGCAACGAGTAATGGAAAAGAAAATGATAGGTGTAACCCCAAGGGACAAGGAGAGCAGAGTGGGTCGGGGAACAAACGGGTGATAAGGATATAATAGTCGAAATCAAGAAGACGAAATGGTCATGGGCAGGGTGTGTAGTGAGAAGGGAAGGTAAACGCTGGGCGTTAAGGATCACAGACTGGATTCCAAGAAAAGGCAAGCGGGTTAAGGGGAGACAAAGTTTGGTTGGCAGATGAGAGTAGGAAGTTTGCGGGTATAAAGTGGTAGCAGCAAGCGCAATCATTGACTTGACTGGCTAAACATGGGGAAGGCCTCCATTATGTTGTAGACGTAGTCAAGCTGCTGCTGTTCATGATGACTATCATAGGTGTTCTTTATAAATTTTATAAGGCAGCGTTCGTCGGTCCCTCTTATTTCCTCGTGTCCTGTTCTGGCTGTTCAAAAACAAAGGGGAGGGGGAGGGGGCACCTTCGTTGCATTGCCGAGCTATGTAGGCACGTGTTATTGATTCGCTGATATATGAGAAACACGGGTTTTTCTAGACTACTTCGCGCTTAAAATCACTTCTGTATGTGTAGACGTTTCAGCTTAGTCGCAGAATGCTAGGATGAGACGGTTTGCAGGCTTTTACTGTTACTTAACTGTTGTTTTTCTTTACCCCATAAATGTTTTGGCGAGATTTGTTATACGCTCATTATTTCAACATGTTGACACGTTCGGGGATTGGGAGAGCGGTTGCGTCTCCCAACCCCTCATGACTACACCAGTTCAATAGAAGCCGTAATTCCATTTAATTACGGTTCAATTAACCGTAATTCACATTTTGGTCGAACTGTCGCCCCTGGAGCTCGCGTGTATAGAAACTGTAGCACCAGTGTTTGCTCTGGTGACTCTTGTAAGTTTATTCTTTCCGACCTTTTTGTATGAGAAAGGGATCTTGCGTTGGTAACGGAAGAGAGAGGAGGGGGGGGGGACGCAGAACCAACGCCACCTAGGTGGGGCTGGCGCCATGCGGGCACTCGAGTTGCTCCATGTGGCACATCAACGCAGCATACGCGGTAACTCAAGTGGGCACGCCATCCAGGGCAGGCGGGCTTGTGCACGTCCTCTGAGATGGTTGCGGCTGCTCGAAGCTGGGTCATCCTTCAAGACGCCCCTTGCGTGAGTGCGAGGGGAGGGTGCGGGGTGATCGCGGAGAGAACGGTGCCGCATTCCTGAGGCCGGCGCAAGTGGCCGGTCCGGACGCGTAGCCCGCGGGCATCCAGGCGCCTTCTTCCTTCCTGAAATGACGCCAGACGGGCCCGCAGGTACACACTGCAGAGAGCGCGTAAAAGGGAACGGTTCGCCGTTAATGTTCGCGCTGAGAGGCTGGGAGGCCCGTTTCCGCGCTTCGCTCTCTTAGATTACGACTATACGAGAATTTACGAACGAAGCACACACACAAACGCACACGCACACACAAACGCACACACTCACGCACACGCACACACTCACGCACACACACACGTAGCATGCCGTCACAAAGATCTGGCAGGCTAACGAACTTTCCGGAGCCCTCCACTACGGCGTCTCTCATAATCGTACGGAGGTTTTGGGACGTCAAAACCCAACCAATATATTTAGGAGATTTCATGCACGTCTGCTTGTCCTTGCCTTTGTTCCGTGCAGTAGAAGTATTTGCTAGAGCAAGTTTGTTTTTGTTCTCTGGTTACACGGGAAGCAATAAAGGCAAGAGCTGCACGCAAGACTAGGAGGCTCGTAACCATTACGCTATAAGTTAAGCAAATAAGCAAAGCAGTTTGAGAACAGCCGAGCGATTATATGCGTAAGGAAACACGGGTGAACGAAGGTGCATGCAAACGCAGGCGCCGAACCTAACGCTATATCGCATTGCATGCAGCTGCAGTAACTATGTATACTGGTTTCTCCATGTTTTCTTATATTTTGTGCTCAAGTTCTCAGAATCGTATACAACCAACTAGGCCGACACTTCCACCTAAGTGTACAACGTTGTTCTTTAGAGTGTAAATAAAAATTTCAAAAAAAAAAATATGCGAGCAGTACACGACTGCGTACTCTTGGCCGTGGCCTTGTTAGTATCAACAATAACCTCCAATTACGCGGAGATTGTTTCGTTGTTTACGCTGCCGCACATGCCCTCATCAACGAGTAGTGGCCCATGAGGCGCGGCTGACTGCGCTAAGGAGAGAGCCGAAACGTCGCAATTATGCCTTATTCAACGTGAGGATGTACTCGTTAAGTTATACGTTAAATATACGCTACAATGGTTAAGTGCGACGCTTCTTGAGTACATCTGCGGGGGCGCTTTTCGAAGCACCGCTGGAAGGCTAGAGCGGGCACACATGCGCAGACGACGGTTTAGTTAATTGCCGTCGCCGCATTGTCGCTTTACGGGACCTTCTTAACTCTAATAACTAACACTCAACTAGTTATTATTGTCATTGCGCGCAACAAAGAAACACGACTTCTTAAATTTCCGATAGTTTCTTTTTTTTTCTTTTGGTTGATTTACGGCATGGACACGTTATTCGCCCCCTCCTGGCGGTGGTGTGGTATGAACTTTATTTCACCTAAGTCAGCTGTGCTATTGATTGTGGTATGAACGTTTTCACCTAAGTTAGCTGTCCTATTGATTGTGGTATGAACTTTTATTTCACCAAAGTAAGCTGTCCAATTGATTGTGGTATGAACTTCATTTCACCAAAGTCAGCTGGCCTATGACCACCTTTATTTCGGGAGGGGCACCCACTTAAAACAGCCATTTTTCGAGGGCCACCTCCTGGCTATGCTCCTGGGGTGAAATGAGTCACGGCAGCGCGTGTCATGACCTTGAGCGTGCCTGATGAAACGCTCTCTCCCGTTGCGATTCCTTCGCACATGTGTGGCTCACTGTGTAAGAGGAGCGCGAAGTCGGCAAGTGGCGACGCCACGTGGCAGGAAGTGCGTCTGATCTAAACGCCGCTCTTTATTCATGTCTGCTATTGGCCGATGGGGTGCCGTCTGCTGTGTGACGTCAAGTAGCAGGCGCCGGCAGCTACGAAGAGAGTGACAACACGCTAATGTTTGAAGAAAGGACGCCTGAGAGAACGGCAAATTCGTGCTCACTTCGTAAACTCTTCGCCATGCGCGATTGCAAGAGTTCGCTGAGATGTTCGACCCTTTGACTGTTTAGCTTAGAAAAAAAAAAAACTGGTGAACGATTTAGAGTGCTTGGTACTCTACTATATGGGAGAGCACTAGGCCGTCCCATGGGCCTCTCGCCACCAACGCACTATCACTCCACAAATACGAACTTTGGTGAAATCTGGTTTCTTCCACCAATGTGCCCTGATAGTATCGGTGGGCAAGAAGGGCTTCAGAAAATAGACCCCTCATTTTCTGCACTTTCCTTTCCTTGTTTGGAAAAATATACTCAAATAAATTGTCTTTTGAGCTGCGTAAAAATGATGAGAGATTTCTCTGAACTTTACGCTAGTTAATTTTACCAGAAAAACTTGACTTTCCTTACCCTTGAAAAAAAAAAACGCGCTATAGTTTCTAAGTTAGGAACTGGTAATCGAGATGATCGAAAGTGTTTTAGGGTACAACGCTTGCAAGGGAACGTTACGGAGGTGGATGCATTTCCGATGGAGGCGGAAATGTTGTAGGCCCGTGTGCTCAGATACGGGTGCACGTTAAAGAACCCCAGGTGGTCGAAATTTCCGGAGCCCTCCACTACGGCGTCTCTCATAATCATATGGTGGTTTTGGGACGTTAAACTCCAAAAATCAATCAATCATTCATTCAATCAATCAAGCTACGGAGGCGGAGCTTTTGCACATGTAGCACTACGCGAGGTAGTCCATTTTGCGCGCGTCTCGTAACGCTATGGGAAGTGACGTAGGCGCACCGTCAGCGTTTCATGTAGGCGCAGACGCCGCTTAGCGTTTGAGGTGAACGTAAAAAGGCGGAGACATTCTCGCGCGTTCAAAAACGCGAAGTCACAACAGATAAATTAAATACGACTACCTTAATGGTGGGAGCTGCGTCCTGTCTCAAACAGCTCCACGGGATAATAATAAGGGAACTTCTATATTTCACGGTGCAAATACGGGCGCTGTTGTGGACCCACATTCATGATGCCCCCGATTTGGCTTGGTAGCCTTCGCTCCAATGCCAAGAGAAGTAGTGGCCGAGTTATAGTAGTGTATGAAATCCACAGGATGTTTTCTCACCAAGGTCAAAGGGTCGTTCGTGCCCCCTTTTTAGCGGTACCGTTTCAGATTGCTAAACTGTATGTATGTGCTGCATGTGCGTCTCAAGTGTATGCACGAGTTTGATATAAAATCTTTCGCAGCGATCTACCACTGTCGCCTGTCGGTCGCGCCGCCACTTCAAGCAACCGTTTTAAACGGGCCTTCAATACACACGCACTGACCGAAGAACTTCCCACGTTGTCCGTTTTGGCCTCCCAGTAGCCGCGCTGACCGTTGCACTGGCCGGCACGGCCGTCACTCGGTCATTAAGTAGAGCTGCGATGTGTTTCTTTCTGTTTGTTTCTCCGGCAATGGAGGGCGACGGGCCCCCCAATCTTAAACCGGTATTTCGGCTGCACGGTGCGGCGTCCTCTCTACGGTGTGAGCGTTTTTTTTTTTTTTTTTTTTGAACCTGGGCAGGGAACGAGCCACATGTTTGGTGTAAGGGCGTACGTACCGCTAGACGGCGGCTCCTGCGTGCTGTCCTTTTTTTTTTCCATGCCGCTTCTGTAGCCAGCTGAAAATCTCGATACGTCTTGCAAGTTGCTCATTGGAAAATAAGAAGCAACCATGCTCCAGCATTTATTCATGCCGTCACGTGGTTTCTTCTTTGGTGTGGTTTTCGCTGGCTCTGACGTTGATATGCACCAGGCCCGTAAACCGGGGGAGAGAGCTATGACCCCCCCACCCCCCCCCCTTATTCCAAAGGGAGGGAGCGAAGGTTTTCTACCCCCCAAAAAAAGTAATAGGTGTTTTTCAAGGTTTACAAGAACTGTCCCCTTACCCCGAAAAAAAAAATCCTGGTTACGGGCCTGATATGTGCTGTTGTTGCTGTTCGCTTATAAAACCTAACCTAACCTCGTTCGCCAAACTCTGCATCAAATGAAATTGCGGTCTGACTTGGTTAGTTTGCCAAACTCTGAATCAAATAAAATTGCGGTCCGACTTGGTTGGCTACTTGTGTAAGCGTTATAGCCAGACTGATAGCGCACGAAAAGAAAAAAATGTAACACGCGAGCAAAAGAAAGCATAAAGAGAAACTGGCATGCCTTGTTTACTCGTCTATAGTGCCCCCTCTCCAGTCTCCCTCTATTGCTGTTTTCTTATTTCTTATTATTATTGGCGGCTGCATTTCCGATGGAGGCGGAAATGAAGGAGGCCCGTGTGCTCAGATTTGGGTGCACGTTAAAGAACCCCAGGTGGTCTAAATTTCCGGAGCCCTCCACTACGGCGTCTCTCATAATCATATGGTGGTTTTGGGACGTTAAACCCCACACACCAACCAGCTGTTTTCTTATTCTTTCAGTTCTCTATCCCGTTTCCACTCTCATACTCAAGCGCTAGGTGTGATGCCACTTCCTACAGCATACAAATGATGGCGGTGTTTCCATGTAACCACACTACTAATAATTACCAGCAAAACATACCCTTACACACGCAACTGTTCGTAGTGGCTTCACACTGTGCATTCTTACTGCCATCTTCGTTTAGAGACTTATCGACTGCCTTGAAAGTAGAGCCAGCAAGGTGGCCAGATAAGGCTCTGTAATCGAAGAAACGGGAGCGGGCTGGAGACGCGAAGATGGGGCAAATCGACGAACTCGCACGTTAATTCTCTTACTGGATGACCGATCGCAGCGTCAACTTAGCGTCATTTTAGTGCAGTTTAGTTTCCTTTAGTGTAGGAAACTGAACCATGCCTGATGTGGGAGTATATACACGTATACAACGAGCTTTCTAAATCTTCATACAAGGCAGTTGGTGTGTGAGGAGAAATGACTTCGGCTGTCGTTTATTATAAGGCGTTGTAGAGAAAAGTATATATATATATATATATATAATGAGAGAGGAGTGAAAGAGCCTGTGATTCCCGTATATAACTTATAATATATATATATATATATATATATATATATATATATATATATATATATATATATATATATATATATATATATAAATAAAATGAGAGAGGGGGAGAGAGAGCCTGTGATTCCCGTATATAACCTAATATGCCAACAGCGCAACTTAAAAGTACTTAGAGTGTAACTACGGAACCAAAGAGCCCCGCCGCGGTGGTCTAGTGGCTAAGGTACTCGGCTGCTGACCCACAGGTTGTGGGTTCGAATTCCGGCAGCGGCGGCTGCATTTCCCATGGAGGCGGAAATGTTGTAGGCCCGTGTGCTCAGATTTGGGTGCACGTTAAAGAACCCCAGGTGGTCGAAATTTCCGGAGCCCTCCACTACGGCGTCTCTCAATCATATGGTGGTTTTGGGACGTTAAACCCCACAAATCGATCAATCAACGTAAGCAAAGATACTAGAATAGAAAAGAGCGCCGACTCTGTTGAAAGTCGGCGCTCTTTTCTATTCTTGTTTGTTCACTTCCGTAGTTACACTGTAACTACTCTTTCGAGTTGCGCTGTTCGTATATTCAGTTATGTCCTATAGATCAACTTGCCCAAGTTTCCACGTTCCCGTAATATAAACCGTGCACGAGTTGACAGATCGGCACGCGTGTATTGGAGGGGGGAGGGGGGGGCACAGGTGAGCTCTCCAATGGACAAGCGCGAGTACTTCGTTCTGTACGCGGCTCGATCGAAAGTGGTTCCTGCTGCCGGGCACGCTACTCAAAATGCGGATCCCTATCGCAGCACACGCGGCGTTCCTTTTTGAAAGCATGCCGCTCACGCTATATATACTTCCTCTTTTCGCAGCGACAAAACGCTCTCGCATGACCACGCGCGGGCTGGGTTGATCGCAAGTTGCGTGCAGTACAAACCGCTGCCGAGAATCGGTATTTCCGATCGGAACTCTGTTCTTGAGGAAAGCCCTTTGGCCGTTCTTTCCGTTGGCGTAGCCCCCTTTATATCATCGAAAACTACTTCTGGCTACGCCTCGGAAATTTTTTAGTACTTCCTCCGTGCCCATTGGGGTTCTACTAGTGGGCTCCACCTGGGATTAATTAACCACGGGTTCTCATTTTGAAATAATGGTGAGGATAGCCTCTCTGTACGGCTCACGCCCAAATAAAGTTTGTTTTTTCGTACTTTGTGAAGTAGTTATCGCGAATAAGTCGCTGATGTTAGGCCTAGCTTTGTTCATTAAGGTGAAAAAACGCCAAGTTCCTTTACGCATTCGCTTTGCAAACTCGAAGGCCTCGAAGGCAAAATTAATCTTATGTTTCTTATCAGTCGACGTATTGATCCACCCCGGGACTCTTCAGAAGCTTTCTGTACATATACACCTTACACGACCTCCGGGACTGGAGGTGTTGCGAATGTTCCACGCCTCGCTTGGTTTTCCACAGCCTCCGTGATCGGCCCACCCTTCCACCAAGCGACGACGTCATGCGATGACGTCGTGTCGGGATGTTTGGTTACTTCGACGTAATAACGACGCCACAAGTTTTGGCGATCTTGTAAAGTCATCTTTATGTCACATGGCGAAGTCGTCACGTGATATTTTACATCACTCGTGTTGCCGCCGTCCACGTGAGACGCTGGTCAGTTTTCGCGTTTCTTGAGGCGTATACAGCCTCTGCCTTATAATAGTACGGCGTTATACAGCTTGTCGGCATTTAAAATACAAGTCCATGGTACTATATAGTAACGTTCAAAAGTCAGTGAACATGCGTGCTAGCGTATTACTAGTATTACTTTACGCCGTGGTGAGCCCTCCACCACGGCGTCTCTCCTAATCATATCGCTGGTTTCTGACGTTAGGCCTCATAATTATTGACAGCCTTAAAGTTGTTGGGGCCTTGAACAAGACGAGACCCCTTGCCTAAACGTTGGATCATTTAGGATATTGCTTCGACTCAAGCTTTTATCTTCCACTGAACTTCTGTTGTACAATCGAATTGGGTTTTAAGTGTTCATTGTGGGGGCGATACAACTGTAGATGGCTGGCATGTGGGCAACCGTAGTTGTGACGCGTATGTAGTACATATCAGCATATATATCTGAAGATTAATAATAAGTGACGTAGGCTCTCACATCAGCAGGTATGTACTATCTGCGTCAAATGAAACCCGAACAGCGGCAAGTATTCGTGATGGTATAGTGCGCGCCGTCCACTTATCACCACGGAGAGACACGCATATATGCGCAGAGATGCCAATGGTGATAATTCAACATGGTGATAACTGTCAATGGCGATAACTGGACAGCGCGCACTATACCACCGCGATGGCTTGCCGCTGTCCGGGTTTTATTTGACGCCGATAGTGCAGACAGCGGCGCCACATCCCGATAGGTTCAGTTGACATTCAGTGCAGAAGTCGTTCAGATATATGCTTTGTTTCGAAAAAGTAGGTAACGGTTCAGACTACTACATATGTACTCTACTATGGAGCCCCGCCGTGGTGGTCTAGTGGCTAAGGTACTCGGCTACTGGCCCGCAGGTCGCGGGCTCGAATCCCGGCTGCGGCGGCTGCATTTACGATGGAGGCGGAAATGTTGTAGGCCCGTGTGCTCAGATTTGGGTGCACGTTAAAGAACCCCAGGTGGTCTAAATTTCCGGAGCCCTCCACTACGGCGTCTCTCATAATCATATGGTGGTTTTGGGACGTTAAACCCCACATATCAAATCAATCAATCAATCAATCAATCAACTCTACTATGGGAGAGCTTAAAGCCGCCCCGTGGGTTTACAATTATAGCAAGCTGGAGTTCCCAGAATGGTCTGGGAAAACGTGCTTGATCCAGGTTCACCAGACTGTGTGATCTCACGCCATTCAATAGTCACTCTAATATAGACTTTTGACTGTCGGTCCCCAATGAATGTTCCTGTTGTCGTTATCTTTTTTGTCCGAATATTTTTGTTTCTGAACACTGTTTATTATCGTTTGCAAAAGTGTGCTTTACTAGATCTCTACAGTGCAGTCTATTGTTATATTAATTATTTTCTTTTATATCTATGTTTGTTCCCTTGATGCTGCTAGAGCTTGCTACAGTACTGTAGGCTCTGAAATAATCTTTGCTCCCCCCCCCCCCCCTGTAATGCCAGGAGGCGCTTTGATTATGCAATAAATAAATAAACATAAATGAATAATAAATAATAGCATGCGTGATATACAGATAGCGCGTAAAATCTGGGCAGTGGGACTGGCAACAAAGCAGTATACCAACGAACACTATAGGGCCAAAAGCGCTCGCGCAGTTTCTGCGCCCACCTATTACACTGCAGTATTAAAAAGTGTTAGTACTGTGTACGCTGCATGCGTACGTGGCGGCGTTGCGTACGTAAGGACGCCACGTTCTGCGTAGTGCGCATGCGCAGACCGCAACGCGCACGTATCGCGTTACGTACGCAGCCGCTGCGTACGCACGCATGAGATGCGTGCGTGCGTACGTATGAGGTGATCGCGCCGCTCTCGAACGAGTTCGCGACAGCGCGAGACTTCGTTTTGCCAAATCGCGGCATCGAAGGCAAGCACAGACCGGCTCTGGGGCTTAAAATATGGCCATAATCTGGCTATAACACTTGGATTGGCTCACATTGGCTGTCAACAACACGCGCTTCTATTTTGATCTACTAGATGGCGCAACACGCTTCACGCTCGTTACGTACGCGGGTACTAAAAGCTGATTAGTGGCAAACGACGCCACGTAACGCAAGGCGCTTGCGTGATGCGCACGTAGCACGATTCCCCAGTGCTAAAACTTTCTATTGTCGCTAGGGCCTTAGGCACGTGCCGCCAGTGGTGCCGGTGCGCGTTCTAATTATACACCGACGCTTGTACACCGCGCGTGATACGTGCCGCTCGCTGACGGATCGCGCCGATGTGCGCACGACCGTTCCGCAATCTCGTTCGCGGTGACGGCGTTCGGAAATACCGGCAACAGACGCAGACGCCCGCGGCGCGCCGCTCTGCCAGCAGACTCGCTCGCTGGATTTCGTGCCGACCGGCCGGGACCCCGCGATCTCCGACGACGGTGCAGCTCTCGCCGACTGGGCGCGCCCTGCGCCATCTCCTGACGCCGACTAAAGCTCTCGCCGAGTGGTGCCCCGTCCTCGGGACTTCTGCGACCGTGTCCATCTTTCCTATCTTCTCCTTACTTCCGTATGTGGCTGTCCCTGCGCCTCTCTCTCTCTCTCTCTTCCTGCTCCTCTCTCTATCTTTAATTCCTATCCTTTTTAATCCCTGCTTACTCCCATCCCTCGTGAGCTACTGTTGAGGTGTCCTCCCCCTGAGAGACAGTTACGGGGCTCACTTTTATCTTGTTTTCCCATTTAAGAATCACTTCCCCGCTCTACCAGGAAAGGAAAACAAACTAACGAAAATTCAGCCTGTTCCACGTCGTCAATACACAGTCAGACTGCGAAACATTAAGCGTGCGAGTGTGTGTGTGTGTGTGTGTGTGTGTTTGTGTGTGTGTGTGTGTGTTTGTGTGTGTGTGTGTGTGTGTGTGTGTGTGTGAGAGAGAGAGAGAGAGAGAGAGAGATTGGCAATAGTTAGATCACGTGATTTCGCAAATCCGCCGTTAGATTTTAAATTAAACTCTATTTGAAGTACTTATTCCTACGAATTTCGAGCACAATAGTCTTTTTAAGTAATCGTCATTTTTAGCGTGATCATGTTAATTTCGCGTATTTGTTTGTTCACTCACCCACTGTGGTGCATGTCGTCTGTGTAACCGAAGGACGCGGGTCCGAATCCTGGTTGCGTCGGCCTCATTTCGATGCAGGCGAAACGAATGAGGCCCGCGTACTTATAGAACACAAGATTTATTTATTTATTTATTTGTTAATTTAGGCATTTTCGCAAAATACTCAGGAAGCGGGCAAAAGGAGAGTGTCTCCTGGATTGGCCTATACTCTTCGCGTGGAACCTTGGTCAAGTATACAGCAAAACAGTGCATAGAAATATTCAACAACATACGTACAAATAATAAATAAACGAGCAACACTACAACAAGCGTGAAAATATCAGTTAAATATTCAAACAAAGCTGTTCCTTGGCAATAAATACGAAATGCATTATCATCATTATTAACATATATTGAAATACGTACGAATTGAGTGTAATATGAAAAAGATATGATGAAAAAACAATTATGATGAAAAAACAATAAAAATTTCGAAAGCCCTCCACTACTGCGTCCCTCAGTCATATCGCGGTTTCGGGACGTAAAACCACAGATACTACTACTACTACTACTACTACTACTACTACTACTACTACTACTACTACTAGTACCACCACCACCACCTCACAGGGCAGACTAAAAGACAGCCAGCTTGGCTCGAAAACAGGAGACTTGTTTGTGTACACGAAGGTGGGTGCGGCCATTGTTCTGTTTATAGAAGGCGAGTGTCTACGCGGACGCCGTCGTGGATGCCGAGAGGGGGCAAGCTTCCCCCTCAGGTTCGTCTTGTACGCCGCACCGTCGTCCGCATCGTCCGACGAGAATTGTCGACCGTGTGGCGGCGCCACGTACCACGAAGAACCGCGAGGCGGAACGAGTGGCGGAGTTATTATTGTAACGAACGTGGGACAGCTTCAGGCAAACAAAACTTCTCACTCACTCCCTCCCTCATCTCTCTTTGTCTTCAATCGCTTGTCTTCGATCGCTTGGCTGGACAGATGACGCGTCTCTCACCACGAACTACTTACATGCACTCCATGTCCAGAAAGAGTCCGTGTCTCTCGGTGCGTGCTCTATATCTACGCGTGCATGGTCTTCCGCCTGAGTCGGGAAATGTCCGTCCCGTTTATACACTATCGACGCGACGCTGTACATGTACACAGCCGTAATAGGGACGTAGTTTCACGAGCGGTTTGCGGCGAAAATGAGAACTATTTTCGATCGCGGAGCAGCGTGGCGTCGAGCGGCAGCGTGATCGCTGATTAGTGTGCCCGTCTCGTTGGTCTGTCGAGCCCATAATGAGCGTGCGATGTATTGCGGAGCAATATCTTCAAGGAGGTGTGCTGCCTCGCCGAACGGTGTTTAATTAAGGTACGTGTGTGTGTGTGTGTGTGTGTGTGTGTGTGTGTGTGTGTGTGTGTGTGTGTGTGTGTGTGTGTGTGTGTGTGTGTGTGTGTGTGTGTGTGTGTGTGTGTGTGTGTGTGTGTTTTAATGAGCTCTTCGCAGTCGCCGTACAAAGTTGCACCGCTCGCAGAATAGGCGGAAATAAAAACCCACGCGAGCGCATTACGTGTGGGAAAAGCGGCGCTATATAATAAACTAGCGGTGCCGGATGTACGTCGATAGGCTATGTACCCTCACCAGCGCTTTCGTAATGCGAAGCGGTTGGAGCCATGGTATAGCTATAGTGAAGCGGTTAGAGCCATGGTATAGTTAATTCTTACTGAGACGTCTCTTGGAGTCTCCACAGTATATATATATAAACACAATTACTTCGCATCTCTTTCTTTGTTTTGCTACACAACTATGTATAGATCGGTGCTTGTGGGACTGATAAAAAAAAAAACGCTCTTATACTGACGGCCTTTTGCCGCGCTATCAACTACGGCTTCTTTAACCACAGCCACTTAACGAGCGGTAAACGGCTAGTTAAGCACGTTGCGGAAGTTAATTATGCGCACCGAGTAGCGAGACGCAGGGTAGATTTTTTTTGTTGTTGTTGCAATGGGAGGCCTGTATGCCCATTGCATATCGCTTCCTGGGTAAATACTAGCCCATGACTACATCTTTTAACTGAAACCATTGTTTTATTCTAATACATAGGCTCAGGACTGGAAGGAGAGGGTCGTGTGCAGTGCTATAAGGGAGGCACGAAGTGATCGGTCACTGATACCTGGTTGCGTAAAGTGGCACTAATGTCTTGTGCGATAATGCTGTCCGAAATAGCGCTCAAAGGGAATAACTGGTTTATTCGAGCCTGCAAGTCAATTAGGGAAAAGTGAGGGGTTCGAGTGTGTGAGGCACCGCAAAAAGCGCAAGTTTACATCCACTCGTATCTGCAGGAACGCTGGGCAGCACGATACGGCACAAACCTACTACGAGCTTCCTAAACGGCCTAATTCGAAACACCGCTTTATGTTCGAATCCTTTAAATATTCAGTGTAAAGTGACATACCGACATTAGGCCTGACCACGGGTGCGCGTTAAAGCGCGTCAGTGCGACGCCGCGTAAAAAAAAGCCGTGCGCTGACGGGCTGCGACGCGCGCATGTGGTCAGGCCTTTAGCGAGGTAGCGAGATGTCACTGTGATCAAGAATGTCATGAACAATTAAGCGTCGATGCTTACATCGCTGACAATTCCAAGATCTCCGAATTCGCGTGCGACCGGTTCAATCTGTTGTTTTTGTACATGCGAACGCGCGGTTGTAGCCGCGTATAACTCGAATCACCCATCATTTAACCAACTCGCGTGTCGACACTAGCCGAGGTTTACCAGTAGTGCACGCCAGCGCTGACCAACGTATACGCCACCCTTTCGTCAGCAGTGTAGACAGTGCATATCGAAGCTGGCAATGTGCGAGTAAACATGGTACTCCAGGTTACCGCCACTTTTTGCCGTTCACAAATTGCAGGGGCGCGTGATAATGCACGCCGTTGCTTGTAAAAAAAGAAATACAAACACGAAGAAGATACCAAGCGACTTCTAAGCCATCACTTCCTTTCAGCGTCCCTTTAAATCTCGACGCCGAAAACCGCAGGTGGGCCCGCGCGCTTCACTTCTCTGAAACCTCGTTCCGGAATCCGCCGCCGCTGCTGCTGGCCAACGTACACAAAATATACACGTGCGCACAAACAAACCGAAAGGGGGCGCCGCCGCTGCGGTGCGTCTGCTTGGTGGCTAAAGTGGTGGCTTGGTGTATCTGATTGGTGGCTAAAGTCAAGGCACGAGTGAAAATTAAACTCTTCACTGCAAAGTACGAATCCTCAAACTCACTTTTTAAAGAAAAAAAAAATAGTTTTTGGTTCATTAAGTATTACGGCTTGATGGCGCTAGCCACCGCCAGATCTAAAGGGTACAGCCATATCCATCCATCCATCCATCCATCCATCCATTCATCGTCTGCAGCAAATTCTCGCGCGAAAGCCGCGCCAACGCCTCCTAGATTTCCCGTGCCTGCCGGATTATCGGCAATCACTTGGAAAGCGGCGGTCGTCGGAACTACGTTGGTGGCGACACTCAAGTAGGAGTGTCTTTAAATAAGTTTTTGCGTTTTTGGAGCTCATATGCAACAAAAATAACGTAAAAAATTTTTATAAGGCGTAAACGTAATTATAATTAACCCTACGTAAGTGACGACGTCATTAAGCAACTTTTTTAATACAGGGCATCCTCAGAAATTAGTAGCAAACGTCAAAACTGCCAATCTCAAAGGCCGAGTACAAAAATCCTTACCCCCCTACGTAGGCAGCGCCGCCATAGATGACCGGCGTTTCGCGCTCATCCGGCAGGCACGGGGAATCTAGGAGGCGTTGGCCACGCGTACCGCCGCGCCACAGAAACACCTAGCCCCGCTCGCGGGAAGAACACGTGGGAAAAAACAACTTGTGGGCGACGTACGTACATGCGAACGAGGTCAATCTGTGCCTACTAACTTTTTGGGAGGCCGGCTGGCTGTGCGAGTGCTCGCATATGCATGCGTGCACCCATGGCATGTGCGCGACTGCGGCGGCGCCACAATCTCATTCTCAACGGCGGGCGCGCACAGATTTGAGTATGTGGAACCGCGTTTGTCTTCTGTTGCCTACGCGACCCAAAGGCACGCGTTTGCAGCCTCCATGGCGGCCTCCCATAGGCGGGTAGGCGGTGGCACCCGACGACGAATGTCGTGCCACCCGCTCCCACGTGTAATGTGCGCGTTCCTCTGGTAGGGTGGCCCATTCTGCGGCGTGAGCCGTTTCTCAGTATGGTTCGTCAGCGACGTTCTGTTGGAGGGGGGCCTTCGGTGCCTCGCTCTCCGTTGTCTTAATTACAAGGACGGGAAGGAGAATTAAGACGGCTGCTAATTACGCGGAGAGGTCAACCACGGCGCTATAGGTGGGAAGCGTGAGCGAGCACTTACTCATCTTTTTTTTTTTTTTTTTTTGACAGCCTTCGCACTCGTGCTGATACTCGCGTATGTATACCGTGTACTCATTCGCGTCCAGACTCGAGTACTCTAACACACAAATGCTGTCTCCTAATCACTAACTCGCGTTCACATTAACACTCGCTACTCCTAATTAGTGCGCAACGAAGTTCCAAAAAACAATCGCAGCTTGTCTCCCGTTCTCCTTAGCTGCTCTGTCTAGCTGTTAGCTACGAGGACGTGTGATCTGAACTGTAAATAGTATGGACTGAATGTCAACTTCTTGATTTAAAAAACAAAACAAAAAAACCGCTGACCTGACATCAAACACCTTGACGTCTTCATATCTCTTCAGTAAATACGCGCAAAGATAAGCTGTGTGCATTCAAAACAAGGACGATTGATTTGCTGATGGCGTTCAACTCTTCAAATCGAATGCAGAACCTTTTAGATAGGTGCTTTAGAGCAGGCCTTTGAATTGTCGACTCTGCAGCGTGCTCCAAATGCAAAATGATAGAAATGAAATTAGCTAGATTTAATTACCTCCACGTTAAGGGAATCCCTGGTCAATATTTGCCGAGCCATCCACTACGGCGTCTCTCATAATCATATCGTGGTTTCGGGGCGTTAAACCCCTGCCATTATTATTATAAATCAAACTTGCTCTCATCAGGGAGACTCCATTTCGAAATGTTGGCTCCAGCGACACCCCGTGGTCAGGGATTTTTCATCTTTGCAAGCCTCCGTCCTCTACTGTACTTCCGCTTAGTCTATTAAGGCTGATTCACCATTGATACGAGCCGCCGTGCTCGTAATCGAACCTGCGACATTATGGTGTGTTATCAAGGTGAACTTATACAGTCCAGCGTGACTCGGTGTTAAGTGTGATGGTTGATTCGAAGCATAAGTTACTAGGAGCATTTAGAGTGAACGCCGATTCGAAATACAGTTTTTAATTAGATTCAACTTGCTTTCGCCTTGATGTTACTTTTCGTGGCAACATGAAAAATGTTAATTTATACGACGCCTAAGAGACACTTCATGGTCGTAATGACGCGTGGCCTTAAGTGACGCTAGAATGTCTGGTGCTGACGTCGGAGCTTGTCCTGTGCGATCGGGATTGGTCTACGCTGTATACGGGGTATAGAGCGCGCGTGGTTCAATAATTGCGTAGGATGTACGGTGAACTGAAGTCTGCAGATAAGAAAATTAGATCGTGAAAATAGATAATGACTACTGTTTCATTGATGGTAGTGTACGTGGGCACGGCCATGGCCCATATCGCGTAGCGGAGATTACGAGTTTAAAACAATGGGACATCTTACTCGGCCGCCTTTTCTTTGTCAGTCGGGGTTAGGGTATACGGTGCGACTAGGGCGCGGTTGATTGCCGACAACCTTGAGAGGAACTTTAAAGTGTGTACGCCTGTGCATATCCGAATGAGTGTACGAGGTCCCGTTCCGATGCATGTGGCGATAAGTGGCAGAGGAAACTTAATTTGCTTCCTTCATGTTGATTGGTGTGCGGCGACTTCTGCTTAAAGGCCAACTCCGGCGATTTCTTGACCACGTCAGAATAATGGTGGTTCTGTGTTCCCGAGACACTCTTGTCACGCGCCCGATAGCTGAAATACTCAGCAAATTTGGGAATAATTTTTAATAACCCCCCCAAAAAAGGCGCAATACTGAAACCGAAACCCAACCGAGCGCACAGTGTATACATATGGCGTAACGTTTGGTAGGAACGTAAAACTGGATGTGGTACGATGCATGCTGGTCCTGCTGGCGCGGTGTATGAAAACTGTGAATGCCGGGCCGAGCAGACGCTTGGAGTTTAGCTCGTAAAGAGATAGATAGATAGATAGATAGATAGACAGACAGACAGACAGACAGACAGACAGACAGACAGACAGACAGACAGACAGACAGACAGACAGACAGACAGATAGACAGACAGATAGACAGACAGATAGATAGACAGATAGATAGATAGATAGATAGATAGATAGATAGATAGATAGATAGATAGATAGATAGATAGATAGATAGATAGATAGATAGATAGATAGATAGATAGATAGATAGATAGATAGATAGATAGATAGATAGATAGATAGATAGATAGATAGATGACTTTAGTCACAGGATCCTGCGTAGGGTAGGTGCCGGCCCTTCTAATGTTCTAGTCTATGCATCCTGAAAACACTGGGCCAAGAACTCGAGGGTTGAACCTGACGCGACAGAGGTTACTTGGGTTCCCGCGCCCCGCACTTGCGTGTCACGAGATCCCGTTCTCCTCTGCCTGGCCAGGGCCCCCTCGAGCCCAGCTGGATCGCCCATTTCTGAGATAGGCAGTCCACTGCGCTGGCAGTTCTTGACGGGCGGGGGGCTGTCGTCGGCACCAGGAGCAGAGGTGAACGCGCCGAGCGTCAACTAACATGTCCGAGACTGACAGTGTACCAGAGCTGTACGACAGTGACGATTGAACTGATCCACTTCTCACGGAGGGCACTGTTACGTGTAAAGCCGTCATAGCAAACAATTCGCGTCTTGTGCCAGTGATTTGGGCAGCCCACAAAGCAACACCAACTGCTATCCATCGCACACTCATCCACAGGGAACAGATAATCGCGCGTCAAACCAGCGAAACACCGGCCAAACAGCGATCTTATACACCCTGCGATACTATCGCAGCGTGTATGCACAAAGGGGAGGGGTAGTACCCCTCCCCTTTGTGCATTTTCTGTCAACAAAGAGCTAACCTAGACCATATCATGTGGGGGTGTACTCGAAACCCACCACCCAAGACTCTACACATTAATAGTAAGGAGCAGTGGGAGGCTGCTATGTGCAGCTCGGCGCCCGAGGTCCAGGACCAGATCTTGGATTGGGCCAAGAGGGTAGCGGAGACCTACGCTGGGTAGGCTCCTCTGACACTCCACCACTTTCCCTCTTGGGATAAAGTTTTTCTCCTCCTCCTCCTCCACGAAGGAAGGAAGAACACCATCGAACGCCGCCGCCGCCGCCGCCTTGTGGTCAGCACAGTAAACGCTGCCGCGGCCTAAGTTAGCGATGCCAACGCTGTGCGTCACTTCCGTTGACATGCCAAGCCTGACGACGCATAGTCAGTGTTGCCAATAAGTCAAGCCAGGTGAGTCGTTCCAAGGCTCTTTAAAATTAATTTGCAAACAATGAAAGCATCTCTCAAGCCTATAATTTAGCAAAAATGACGGTAATGGGCAAAGGAACGTACCCAGCAAATTTCACTGAGATCCATTGACCTAAAAAAAATCACCGGATTTGGCTTTTAAAGTGGGTTGAGAATGTAGAACACAGGCTTCGGCTTTGTTTACGCTAAGATAACGTGCAACAAAGGCCTCGCCGCAGTGGTCTAGTGGCCAAGGTACTCGGCTGCTGACCCGTCGGTCGCGGTATCGAATCCCGGCAGCGGCGGCTGCATTTCCGACGAAGGCGGGAATGCTGTAGGCCCGTGTGCTCAGATTTGGGCGCACGTTAAAGAACCCCATGGGTGGTCGAAATTTCCGGAGCCCTCCCCGACGGCGTCTCTCATAATCATATCGTGGTTTTGGGACGTTAAAACTCGCGTATCATTGTTTCTTTTCACAATGCGCGATGCTGCCATGCCGAGTATTGGACCCTCACCCACGGTCTTAGCAGTGCAAAACTTCGGATTCTAGAAGCAGCGATGGTAATACGCTTATGTCAAGGCTACTACGAAGTGTGGCAGCGCAAAATCACAAGCGATCTCGATAAAAGATCATATTCTCGTGTCAGGAACGGCTGATCACTGACAAGTCTACCATCGAGAAAGCATCGGTTATCAGAAGACGGGACGTACCAATGCGCATGCCACCGGCGCACTTTTGGGGGCCGCCTTTCGTTAGACTGGCCTGCATACGCCACAGTTGCATTATGTGGGTTATCAAAACGTATCCTCTCACGTTGAATTCCTGAGCGGGACGGCTCAGTGCTCTCCCATAGTTGAGTACGAAGTACTCGAAATCGTTAAACATGTTTTATAAAACCTGGCTGCTGCTTCAGGCTCTGGAAACGGGACGGCTTTAGGCTCTCTCATAGTCGAGTACTAAGTACTCGAAAACGTTAACCACGTTTTTCTAAACACACATCATATCCACGGAGTGAATGATGATGAGTGGGGGCGAGGCTTCGGAGGGTATTATTGGCAACCCGTCCGTCCGTCCGTCCGTCCGTCCGTCCGCACCTTCCGAGGGAGTCACCGAGCGAGGTGGTCACGTATACCAAGAGAGACATGCGTGTACAGACACTCGGCTTAAGAAGCTTCGCCCCTAAAAATTGACAGCATATATGTGTGCCTATCTGAAATTTATATGCATATATGTGTGCATATATGTGTGCATATATGAAAGCATATATGTGTGCCTATCTGACAGCATATATGTGTGCCTATCATCGAAAGATGATAGTCTTCTTCCGGCCTTTTTTTCGTGCGTATCGTCGCATTTTCAGCGCATCCTAAGAAACACTAGCGTCTTTAGAATTACGTATGTATTTCCTAGTAAAGGAACGCGCCACCTCATACGTACGCATTGGTGTTGCGCCTCAGATGTGCGTAATTTTTACTTTGTAACCGACAATATTCACAAGTATATATATGGACGCTGTCACCAGTCCGAGATGGCTGGGCGTTCTGCAAGTGTTGTGCAACTTTGGCCTGATGGCTGAATCGTCGTTTAGTGTGACAGACCAAGATATCCGTGTTCCAAAAAAAATCTTTATTCTCATCGCACATATTCTGTTAGAACTTAGTGCTTTTTGTGTTTCCTTTTCTCTTTGTTTCCTTGAGTGATTCGCGATCTGTGACAGTATTGCAGTACTGTGTGTTACATCGCGTCTACGTTCTCTTCTTTGTACGTGCCACTGAAGTGATTTCGTTACAACAGACAGTTGTACTGACCTGAAGTGCTGTTACTGGTTTGCCATAAACTACCCCGTCTCAAGCATCGCAAGAAAACCTATCGTCTTTAAAAGCACGTGTCCTATACCCGTTGAACTGTATGCATAACAGCTGGCAGCGACGGATATTCTTCTCCTACACGTCGACCTACAGGCCTCGACGAGCGTTCTTTAGGATGGGTACAGCGTGCGTTGAATAACGCGAGGCACGCGCCTCGCGGTAAGATCGCAAGACCGGAAGACGAAGCGTAGGCGGCGCGCTTCCGTACAGGTAAACCCGTGCGTCGTATATAAGCTTCCTCCGCAGAGCACCCACCCAATGAGCGCCATTGGAAGGCGGCCACCTCCACGTGCTCAGTATCGCCTGTCTGTAATTGCGTGCAACGCGTTTCTCATCGCATGTGCCTAATAGAGAGAGAGAGAGAGAGAAACAACTTTACTGATGGCATAGCAAGGTCGGTAAACTTAATTTGTCAGTGGTTCGAAGGTTGGTGGCCAAAAGCTTGCCACGACCGTTTTGGCCCAGTTAACCTATAACGAGGCGCGATAGTGGACCGTAGGCTCGCATCCACGTTTCTTTTAAGCCTGCACCTATACCCCTTCTACAGGCACCGTGTATCGATACTGTATAACTGTCTTCCGGTCGACTTCGCCGGTTTTCGCATCTTGTATATTGATCTCTTTCGAATGGTCAATCGAAGACGGTTTGCGCGATATTACGGTATTAAGTGGGATACTGAATGGGACAGTAAATTGTTGGACTATAGTTGTTCCGACAACTTTCCTGTTCAGTCTTTTTTTCACATCGCTTCCACACTAACCCTTGCTCCTTACGTCTAGGCTGTGTTCGAAGCATTCGAAAAGAGTCATTAAAAAAAAAGGAAAAGATCCAAGTTACCTGATGCGGACAGGACAGGAGCCTGAAGATTGGCTGCCTCGCCTAGGACGCCAGGATTTTGGTAGCTATAGGTATAGCACACGTGACGTATGACTTCGTGAGTGTGTACTATATTAGCGGGATCATTCAGTAATGAACCAGTTCTTGAAATTTAGCGCTGTGTCGAATCGAGTATGCCTTTCTTTTGTCCGCGTGCTTGGCCTGCGCTACTACCAAGTTTTAGGTTTAGCCTTTCACTTTTCCCGGTCCTGCTGGATGACGCAAACTTGGTCTCGTATGTCTGAGCTATAGCTCGCGGTCGTCGCGCCATCCTTCTTAACTCTAGACTTTTTGTCGTCAATGATGTTGCGTGTGTTTTCATGTGATGTGTTCTATGTCTGGGTATTCGTGTTCAGATAACCTACATATAGTCACGGATTCCTGTGACTTTTTTTGAGTCTCTAGTATACATCTCACACACCCTAAATTTACTCCAAAGTAAGCGGTTTTGCTCTCTCTCTCCGCTTCTCACGATGTAAACGACGGGCTCTGTACATACATGTAGAACTGCGTGCAACTCTAAACGCCCGCATCGTTGTGTTCACATTCACGATGTGTACAGAGGTCGTCTAAAGAGGAGGCGCGTTTCTGCTGCAGCGTAGAGTGCTTGCCTTTTCTTTGCCTGTAACATAACGAGCAGACTGACAGTTGTGTTCAGTGCCGTGTGAGCGTTTTGGCTTTTTTTAAGGGTTCCGTAACGAGTGAGACTGCCCCGCCGCGGTGGTCTAGTGGCTAAGGCACTCGGCTGCTGACCCGCAGGTCGCGGGTTCAAATCCCGGCTGCGGCGGCTGCATTTCCGATGGAGGCGGAAATGTTGTAGGCCCGTGTGCTCAGATTTGGGTGCACGTTAAAGAACCCCAGGTGGTCTAAATTTCCGGAGCCCTCCACTACGGCGTCTCTAATAACCATATAGTGGTTTTGGGACGTTAAACCCCACATATCAATCAATCAATCGTAACGAGTGAGACAAGAAAGGACGCGTTCGACATTTGGGCCTTTGGCCTCTTCCGGTCCTGTATGATACTGCATGCGACCGAATCGCGTGTCAGGTTCGGGTTTACCCTTAAGCTGCTTCAGTGTGCAAAAAAGTCGCGCATTCGAAAACCGGCCGTGTCGGCTATCACCCTCTGCCCTCCCGAATTTTTTTTCTTATTGTACGCGTATGTGACAAACGCACTAACATATATGGGGGAGGGGGGGGGCAGATCTTTTGAAATAAGTCTGTACGCCCCGGTAACAGCCGTTTCTATAGTTCATATTCAGATGTATTCATTATATCACGAATAAAAGCCGAAATAGAGTATGTGGAACAAATTTGAAAGTGGCAAAAAATCTGACGATTCTTCGAATGACGTATAGTCTGCGCACCATACGTTAGAGTTCATGCTTTACAATATTCCACATAAAATAAAGTTTGTGTGGTATACTTTCGGGCTTAGTTCGGCGTGTAGTTCGTGCGTTGAAATCTTAATAAACATTTTGAAGTGAATTCGTATCCACGAATAGCGTCTATTCGGATTCGAAGACTAAAGCAGAACAAGACTTATTCAAAGATTTCAGGGATTTTATTGAGGTTGTTTTGATTACATTTCATGAAATGCACAACACTGATTAGACCCATAGCCATAGGCTAGTAGGGGGTCTAACGGGAAAAAAGTATACAAGCAGAATACAGTTTGTATTAAAAAAACCAGAACATAAAAAAAACGTTTTTTTTTTTCGAAAACAGGAACAAAAATACACGAGAGATTTCATTGGGATTTAAGGTGACGTAAATGCTTGACAGAACGTACAGAAATGTATACAGAACACATTGTTGCACTTTATTCATGAATAATCAAATAAGCAAGTGCAGACGAAACATCAAACTATGTGTAAGGTTATGTACATGGTCAATACTGTTGTTCTACATGTTGCAAATATTTTTCGAGTACACGCTCGAGAAATCCCTAGAATCTTTAATCTGAACTGGTATGTTACTCCACACTTTAGCTCCTACGAACTGTAGTAAGCGTTCACCATACACGTTTTCGATTTCGCATTCAATATTCACGAATATTCGCGCTTTCCTTCTACTCGGTAATGCAGAAAAGGTAATTTACTGTAATTGCAAGTTGCAACTTTACTCGGTGTTTCTCTCGAGCCTCCAACTCTGTATGCTTCGGGCTGCTTCAAACACTATACTGCACGTAAACGTATCGACCACATAACGGGCCAGACTATATAGCACGCCCCCTCCGCTGCTTCCAGTTCGCGCGTGCGCCGCTCGTATAACGGAGGCGTGCGCTTAAAGCTCGCGTAAATGATTGGGATGCAAAGGGAACAATGACTGCCGTCGCGGAGGGGACAACTGCGCCCCCACGCGATCCGCCTCGCTGCGTATATGTGGTCGGCGGCGGCGCCAGGATTGCGCAATCGAAAGACGTCGCCCTCGAGCGCCTCTGTGGCGCTTTGGGTTTCCTGCGTGGCGCGCAATGGTGGCGCGGAATCGGGGACGACCGTTAATAATCGAGTTTGGCGACGAGAAGTGTGAGCTCGCGCTGAGCAGTCTGTGCGGGAGCGTCGATCCCCGTAACGTTTATATAGAACCAGGGCGTCGATTCGGAGCGAGCGATGGCGGTTACGTTTGTCTGCACGGCGTGTTAACACTACAGAAGCTGCAATGTGTGTGTGTGTGTGTGTGTGTGTGTGTGTGTGTGTGTGTGTGTGTGTGTGTGTGTGTGTGTGTGTGTGTGTGTGTGTGTGTGTGTGTGTGTGTGTGTGTGTGTGTGTGTGCAGGGGAAAAGTGGCATGGTCTCTTACCCAGCTGCCTAAGACGTTACGACGGCGTAGAGAGAGAGAGATAAAGATGCAAGGAAAGGCAGGGAGGTTAACCAGACGCACATCCGGTTTGCTACCCTGCACTGGGGAAGGGATATGAAGGGGAGAAAAGAGGTTGCAGAGAGATGAGAAGGTACACACAATCACGAGCACACTCGGGGAGCACACACAGTCTACAGGCGGTCGCTCAGGTTTGCTGACTTTAAGTAAAGTAGCAGTGTTTTAGTCGCTTTCTGCGCAACTGAGACAGATGCCCAAGGTCCTAGTATCTTCTGCACACAAAATGGTCCGGGGTCAAGTTGATTCAAAACCATCCGGAGCTGGCATCGCTGTGTGTCGTAGCAAGCGCAGCTTCACAGGACGTGTTAGATGGTCTCTTCAGCTCCGCAGTAGTCGCATGTAGGAGTGTCTGCTATACGACGGCGTAAAATAATCTTTTTCTTCCCAGCTGATTGTATTGATTGCGCTGGCTATATACTTTCGAGCAGTGGAAGGTACAGCTCGCCAGCTCTTACTCAACGAAGGTACAGCTTGCGCTCCTGGGTCACGTCAGGCAGGCGGCGGTAGCCAGTGGAGCTCTGGACTGGGAGCCCCACCCATCGAGCTCATAACCCTTTGTCCCAAACCATTATCAAAGAGTTTGGATCTTGCACTGCCACCAACATGTCATGCATTGAAAGCGTTCTTCGAAGGCATTGGAAGCGTTGGAAGTGTTGACGTCATTGCATGACGTCAGGTTCTGGGACGTCGTGCCGTCATGAATTTTAGTGATCTGTGACCTCATATGGTGTGGTTACCGCAAGACCGTCGGTTTATGTGGATTAATATTCTGCGTTTGGCAGACAAGCTGGTGCCAATATAGGGCATTTGGTCCAGCACTTAGTTTATAAATCCGTACTTTTATAAACGTGTGAGCGGCCCAGTGAGAGCAGGGCAACACTGATGCACAAGCCAGCCGAGACCTAACAAGCTGCTTGACGTGTGAGCGTCTTCATTCAAGCGAAAGAAATTTAAGCTTTAACTTCAGCTTGCCATTGAAATTGAATGCTTTGTGCGGCCGAAACTTTGGGAGAAGACGACGGCTTCGCTCCGTGCAAGCGCATGACGTCACACACGCCATGACAAAATGCCGGTCGCCAGTGGTGGGCGGGATTTATAGCCGATGACTTTTGAAGGTTATACATTGCACTGAAATATTTTTGTACACTCTATTTTTCATATAAGCATGGGCGCAATAGACTCTGTACTTCTATTTCTCGCTGAAAACTGCAAATCGTTGACTGGCCGTGTCATAGCTTCTTTAAGCAATGAATTGCTCTAGTAAAAAAACAGTGCTTTCAAAAGACCAGCCACGCCGTGTGATCATTGTAACGGCATGAGATGGTGTATCAGAAATTCACAAGTGTAGCCCCCTCCCCAATTTAAATCCGAACCTGTCTCTCGAAAAAAAAAAAAGTCACGCACGCATATATCTCGCCCGCGTCACACAGCGCAAGACCGTGCACATGTCGTCGCATTCACACCTCCGCGCTATAGCTGGAACCCGCACACATACCGAAGACGGTTTGGCAATGCGCGCCCTCTCGCGAGCTTCTGGTGGTAACTGGTTAACGGGCATAATGATGCAAAGTGAGAGGAATAAGCCCCCTACAGTCTATTGTTTCCACTGACCGCCGCCGCCCGCGCCGTTAGCAACCCGGGCCGGCGACGGTGTCGTGGCGACGACGACAATGACTGCGACGCCCCCTGTGGCGATGTGGCGCAACATTATAGTTGCGTCATTAGCGCCTTCGTGTATATGCGAGCGCATATCTAACGACGTTGCGCGGTCTGCTGCGCGGCAGTCGGGTCACGTGCGTAGGTGCTGTTTCGAAAAAAGCTCGTTAGCATGTACACTGAGGCTCAGTGGGTCTCAATGCCGGCTCACGGAAGGCGTTACATTCGAGAGTCAGTGGTGGCGCAGGCAGCAGAGGCTTAGCGACGTAGGTGTGCACCATGGCAGTGGCGTATACCTATAGGGTGTATAGCACACCTCTGCTCGGAAATACAGTGAAAGTAACGCATGCTTTACAAACGCACGCTTGCTGTATATATCGCCGTAATACATGATACAAGCGTACGTTGCCGTCGGGCGTCACATGTAATGACTTCGTGGCTTAAAGCGGGCCACCCACTACAAAAGGCACGCACGTTACTGCGCCTTGTTTCCTTAAGCACAAAACGTAGTGGGTGCCTAGAAAGCTCGCAAAGAGTTCACGTGCGCCATTGCCCGTGGTTTCAAGAATGCTACCCATTACACAGAATGCAGCCGTATGCGAAAGCTTCACTAACACAAGCCATTTTGAACTCAGCCCCCCCACCCTAACCTGAACCTTTGAACCCGCCACATCTCTGCGCACCCCTATGTAACAAATACGTAAACAAGTGCGAATGGAACGAATGCGCGATCTGGGTCAGTGCAGTCATAGCGCCTTATACGGACTCTTCCTCGCGAAGCCCGAATGCCGACGCTTATGCCACCTTCCCTTGCGTAGCCGCCGTCAAAAACAGGAGCGTACGCCGTACACCACTGGCATTCAAGTCCGGGTGGTGCATTGGACCTGGCGTATACCTGCGTGATAACGCACGGTAGCGTTGCTCGTACGTATTGTATATACATACTCAAAGTGCGTGCGTGTGTATACGCTCCATTCTAAAGCGTTCTATTGTTCTTGAATTCACTTAACCCACTTTTTTCTTCATTTTTTTTTTCATGCGAAAGTCGAATACGCGACGCCCTTTTGTGTGCGGTGGCCTTCACCGCATTGTTGCCGCCCGAAAGCCCGGCGGCGCGTTCCAATCATAGCTTCTCAGCGTCGTTTTGCCCAACCGGCAAACGGTCGTTCGGCGTTTTCTTCGTCGATTGTGTTTGTTGCTTTACTGATCGCGCAGTGTATGCGCGGACCGTGTGGTTGTGCGCTACTGCGCAAGTTTGTCCCCTCGAGCAGCGTCGATGTAGAAAAAAGGGAGAAATTAAGAAAGAGAGAGAGGAACAAAAATAGAAAAAGAGATGGATGGATGGATGGATGGATGGATGGATGGATGGATGGATGGATGGATGGATGGATGGATGGATGGATGGATGGATGGATGGATGGATGGATGGATGGATGGATGGATGGATGGATGGATGGATGGATGGATGGATGGATGGATGGATGGATGGATGGATGGATGGATGGATGGATGGATGGATGGATGGATGGATGGATGGATGGATGGATGGATGGATGGATGGATGGATGGATGGATGGATGGATGGATGGATGGATGGATGGATGGATGGATGGATGGATGGATGGATGGATGGATGGATGGATGGATGGATGGATGGATGGATGGATGGATGGATGGATGGATGGATGGATGGATGGATGGATGGATGGATGGATGGATGGATGGATGGATGGATGGATGGATGGATGGATGGATGGATGGATGGATGGATGGATGGATGGATGGATGGATGGATGGATGGATGGATGGATGGATGGATGGATGGATGGATGGATGGATGGATGGATGGATGGATGGATGGATGGATGGATGGATGGATGGATGGATGGATGGATGGATGGATGGATGGATGGATGGATGGATGGATGGATGGATGGATGGATGGATGGATGGATGGATGGATGGATGGATGGATGGATGGATGGATGGATGGATGGATGGATGGATGGATGGATGGATGGATGGATGGATGGATGGATGGATGGATGGATGGATGGATGGATGGATGGATGGATGGATGGATGGATGGATGGATGGATGGATGGATGGATGGATGGATGGATGGATGGATGGATGGATGGATGGATGGATGGATGGATGGATGGATGGATGGATGGATGGATGGATGGATGGATGGATGGATGGATGGATGGATGGATGGATGGATGGATGGATGGATGGATGGATGGATGGATGGATGGATGGATGGATGGATGGATGGATGGATGGATGGATGGATGGATGGATGGATGGATGGATGGATGGATGGATGGATGGAATGTCGTTCATAAAAAATAATGAAAAAAAATAGACGGTTGAGGGGAGTACCACTAACGACCTCATGTGTGCACAGTCTATATATATTGGTCTTCGCCGAGTCACCGCTGTTGGGAAGTTCTCGAAGATAAAAAACGGAATCGGACTCGAGTGAATCTATGGAGTGAAGGGGGGGGGGGGGGTGTCGTTGCGGGAGGCCTTCGTCTTGTAGTGGAAATAAATATTCATAAGCTATACGGTGTTTGTGACGGCTCAAATAGAGTAACGAAAACGCTGCCAATATATACAATTATCTTCATTCCTGCAGTTTCGATGTGACTGAATCCACTAATATGTGCGTGTCTGGTGTGACTCATTGTCAATTTCCCCGTGTAGGTGAAAGTGGTGCCGTCCCATTTCGAGAAGTACATAGACGAGATTGGGCTGGCTGCAACATGAACTCTGGTGTCGTATGCTGCTTGCTCTTTATCTATTTCACTTCATCACATCCCCTCCGCACGAGCAGAGTATAGAGAATTGGGAAAGTTTAGCAACCCCCCCCCCCCCCACCTCTGCCTATCTTTACTGACCTCGCAATGCTGTGACCCCCATCGCAGTTTCGCTCGAATGAACTCCAATATAACGCCGATGTCTTCCCGCGCCATATTCATATAACGAAATTACGATCACTTCGATATCGATTCTGCGTCATTTCACCGTGGCAGTCAAGTACGACACAGGTACGAAACTGTGAGGTCTGAACGGATGGCTGAACGTATTCAAGAACATGCGCAGTGAAGCTAAGCCACGCCCACGGTGTGGCCACGCCTATAAGGGCTGCGGGTCGCGCGTGCTGCAAGCACCACGGCGTGCTCGATTCGTTGCCGATTATAGCTACGTACGGATCGCATTGTACACGCTCGCCGATCCGTCTTCGCATAGCGCGCGTGGCAGCAACGAAAGAACCGCGCGAACTGTGCCCACCGAGTCGAAAGAAGAGCTTTTGGGTATTTATTTATTTATTAGAATACCCTCAGGGCCCGTAGGGCATTACAGAGGGGGTGGGTACAACATTTATAACACACAAGAAAAAGAAAACAAAATAAAGAAACAAGTGTCAGATGCGCAAATCAGGAAGGCAACATAAGTCAACTAAAAATGTATAAGAATTCAAGCACATACAAGACAAAGATAGATAATGGAAACTGCGTATAGTTACAAGCATTGCTGAGAAATTGCAGTCTTGAATAACAAAGGGTCTGTTATTGATACAACGGAAGAGGGAAGTTCCAATCGGCGGCTGTTTTCGGTAAGAAGGCTGCTGAAAAGAATTTGGTGCGGCAAAACGGAATGGCAACCTTATGCTGATGATCAATGCGCGATGAGTGGTATGACGGTTGTGAAATGAGGTCTCGCTTCATTGATGGATTGTGAAAAAATATCTTATGAAAAAAATGCAGTCGCGCCAGCTTCCTCCGGACAGTTAAATTGGGTAGGTCAAGGTTAGATTTCATTTCTGATATGCTAGCAGTACGGGAATAATTAGAACAAATGAACCGAACTGAGCGGTTCTGAACAGATTCTAACGCGTTAATTAAATTTTGCTGCACGGGGAAGTATACTGTATACTTCCCTGTCGTTCGCACGTGCGTTCAATCTCTAGCGGTAGCAGCCGTTCTGTCGCTGCGTGCCCGTCTTGCCTGTCCCCTCGTCTGCTTATGTAGTCTCTAGTTGCACGCACAGTGCCCAGCGAAAGCTGCTGGCTCGTTGTTCGTGCATGGTTCGCGTGGAGCTAGCTTGTTGTGAGCATCATCAGCACTTCCCGCTTTAGAGGACACGACTCACTGGCTGCGCCGTGGTTGTTCGGAGTTCCACAGGCGCGCCTGCGAGAACGCGCGCCGTGTAGACAGCCCGTGTGCTTTTCGGTGGTGGTGTACATACGCGAAATCCGGTTTGCGCGTACTTGTCTTTTTTTTTTTGTTTGCGGGCGCGTATTATATTTGTAGCATCGATTTACTTTTGCTTAGTCGTCTATCCTTTCTCTTGCATCCGTATCATCCGCACGCCTTTCCCCTTTTTATTTTTTTTTCTTCTTCTCGTCGGTGCGAGGCGACGCGTTGCTGGGTTCGCGGAGGTCGCGTGTGGTGGCGGACATAACGGGAAAACGCGAGAACGGGCACGTCCTTCGCGCTCGAGAGGGGTCATTGTCGTCGGCTTCTTTCTTTCCTGTCTTTCTTTCTTTATTTCTTTTTTCTTTCTTTCTTTCTTTCTTTCTTTCTTTCTATGTTGGGTCTTCCTTGTTTTCTACCCCCCCCCCATCACCCCCTCTCGATCGTATTTTTCTTTCTAAGTGTTTAGCGCAGCTCAGAGTAAAAGTTAAGTTTTCGTGTTAATCTATTTCGTTGATTTCTTGGTGCACCATTGCGGACGGCGAGCTACCACCATAAAGTAGGGAAAACGAAACCATCGAAGGGAGCAGCGCGTCACAATATTGAAACCTGGCCATAAGATATCTTAAAGGGGGATGTGCCCTGGTCGCATGATAGGAAAGCGCTAGCATTTCTCGGTTCACTTTGCGTCTCCTGTGAGCACTGCGGGTGCCCAATATTACCCGGAATGCACCGCGTTACTGCCCGGAAGGGACGGCGTTGCAGGGAACTAGAAGAGGGTTAGTGGGCTCAGTTCAACGGTGATCTCGAAGGTCCTGACACCTGTTGCGCAGCAGTCTCGGCACCCTTCCTTGTTCGGCTTCGCGTGTCCCTTTTAGCACTGACGCGCATCAGGTGTCCACTGTGGAAATCAATGTAGAATCCGTGACCGAGGCTGAAGGCCTGACCACATGCACGCGCTGCAGCGCGTCAACGCGTGGGACGTAAGTCCAGCGGCTACACGAAGCTGCGCACCCTTTCTCTCTCCACGTCGCTAGCCAAGGGGTAAGCTAGGACCTCCCCCCCCCCCTGATAGTTCGGATGGAGGGAGTGTTTTATCGTGAAAGAAAAATTAAAATAGCCTTCTTTTTTTTTCGAAGCATCCAACAGTGTACCCCCTTCCACCGCTCTCTATAAGAAGAGGGGCCGTCACAGAGTCCACGAGCCACTCGGTGACTAGCTGCAACGCGCGTTCTTGTGGTCAGACCTTAAAGGCCTTACCACACGCGCGCATTGTAGAGCGTCAACGCGTGTCAGCGCTTGTCAGCGCCTGTTCATCCCTCTATTGGCATGGTGGCGCGTCAAGGTCACGCGCTGACACGCTGTTGCGCGTACGTTTGGTCGGGCCTTTAACATCACCGACTTCTTCTCCCCGCTACCGCGCAGTGAACCTCCTCTTCTATTTCACTTCAACGGCGTCGGTGGATCCAGGATGATGTGTCGAGACTAGCAGAATCACGTGACGTTCCTTTCCGGCGTTTTCTTTTTTTCCGTTCTTCCATGCCACGCTCTCTTTTTCCGACATTTCTCATAGTTTCGCTAAGTACGCCAATCCCTTTGTTGTCGCCCGGCTGCATAAACAGAAAGTGGCGAGCTACTACACTCTAAAAAATATCGAGTAAAAATGGTGTCTTTTTGTTCCACAACAATAATCGTCACCAGGCTTGCGTGCGCTCCCTTTCTTGAAAACACGGCGCTGGCCACTTTCCTATCGAGAATGCAATGTAACCCTGATAATGGGCAATTCGATCGTGACCGGAATGTACCGGGCGCGGGGCGATAGCTCAAGGATGGAACGCAATATAGATGGCGATGATTATTGTGGGACAAAAAGACACCCTTTTTACGCAATATTTTTTAGAGTGTATTCGCACCCTAAGAAGAGGTGGATTATGGCGTCCGAGAAAAAAAAATGGGGGCGGGGCACCGGCTTTTGCCGCAGATATACGCGTGCGTGCGTCGTGCTCGTCTGGGTTTGGCTTGGATTTGAGTCGCTCGCTGATTGCTTTTAGTTCGTGCGCGTTTCAGGTATTGATGCACGTTCGCAATCAGTCGGCACAATACTATACCGCTCGTGGTGATGGAACGGTGGCTTCACTGCTGCACACGCAGTGGTATAGCGTGTAATAGCGGGAGTGGTGGCTGGGAGCGCCTGCGTGCGTCCATTGATATGTTTATACTACACTGAGCGTTCGCGTAAGGGTAAGTAGCCCTACTGAAACGTTCCGTATGCGAGTCCAATAATTCCATATGTTTCCATACGGAATCCACATGTTTCTCGTATATTTTTTTATATATTTTCCATATGTTTCCGTAAGACGCTTACGAAAACATACGGAATTATTGGACATCGCATACGGAACGTTTCAGTAGGGAGAGCACTAGCGGCTAAGTAAAGTATGGGTTTTCAGCGAGGGGTCCCCAGGTTCGATGGGCAGCGTTGTCCATTCCGGACGAGTCCGGACGGACTTTTTCTTTTTTCTTTTTTCGAATGGGTAGTATTCACGGACGGCAGGCTTTACAGACAGCGTCCCTTACGGATATTCGACGAAAGTGCACTCTACAGAAAGCGTAGATGACCGAGTTGTGGATGACGGGTTAATATGCTTTACGGACACATTGGTTTACCTAATGTCGGGTTTTAAATTGTTGGACCTACTTTAGCGGATTGATTGGTGTTACAGTATGCCATGTGGTTTTTTTTTTTATTCGGTCAATATCCGCAAATTGCCCTAAGAGTCTAAAAGGAAGTTATGTTTCCCTAAATTACTAAAATATAGTTTGTATTTAAATAAAGTGCTAATTAGGCTCACGTGTGTATGCTAGCGAGCTTCCTCACAGCTGTAAGCTATTTGTTCGGCTCACACCACCATCAATTTTGTCGCGTGTGATCACAGAGGTGACGTATTTGTTGCCAACATGGATTCAACGATAAAGTAAATCACTTGACATTTGATTAGACGGGATGCGAGTGGATGAGGTGATACTGCAGTTATTAGGAGTGAATTGTATTTAGGTGGATTGATGGACCTTCATGGGTTTATTTTCGGGTGAATTAATCAATGCATGAATAAAACAAGTCCATTGATTGATTGATCGATTGATGTTACTTATAATGGTGGCTTGCTGGATCGATAATTAGAATCGAACACCCCCTTCTAAATGTATGGCGGCATGTTCTAGAAACGTACTTGTTCTTGTTTTCCAGTTTTCCTGATTTCATTTTATTGAATACTTAGAGATAAAACGTATATAGATAGTTGCCTGGTTAGTGCTGGTGATGGCTTCCCTGGCAGTCGTTTTTGTCATTGAACTACTGTGCTTCGGGGAGGACCGTCATCCAATAGAAGCTGCAGTTATCACCTTTAGGGCGCACCTCGTTACCTCACGCAAAGGCCTTCTACATAGCGGATGAACAGGACTCTGTAGCTCATATGAATCTGGTAGTTAAACACTGGTAGTTATGATCAAAACAATAATACAAAGAGAATATTTCTTACAAGCGTAACTGAAGAACGTTCGAGAAACGAACAGGAACCTCTCGCACAACCATTTACAATCGTGCGCATATGCTTCTGGCACCAGATAAATAATAAAACGGCATTCGAGGAATTTCGGCGGAAAGCCGAAAATAAAACGGCAGGAACGCGGAACGCTAATCGTGGTCCGTATGAGAAAAAAAAAATGGCGGCAAATGACACTTGGGGGGGCACCCACGCCCTGATATACCGCCGCCGCTGCGCACGCCGTTATTATACGCGCCGTCCCACCCCGTGTAACGCGCATGCGTCGGCCGGTCGCTCCCGCCCCTACGTTGACGCAAGAGATAGCGTTGGTTGTTTTTCCTTCCGGGATACATCAGCGTGTAACGACAGGGCGAGCGGCTCGCGTGTCAGCCGAGGCCTAGAGCGATGTATACACGGTTGGGCCTGGCCGTGCCCGACTCCGACCGAGTACCATTAATGCGGATGCCCCAAGCGGTGTGTTTGGACGGTGTGACAACTCCCACGTGTAGTTAGCTTCTTCTCTTTTTGTTCGTTTTGTGTACTCACCTATGCGTTCCTCAATCTTCGCTTCTAACTTATCCGTCTCGCGCAGTGTGCGTTCTTTTCCGCCAGGTAATGTGCCGAGTAAGCGTGTATACCTGCAGGGTCCCGTGTAGACTTTCCTCTCGATGGCCTGGGCTAAAGCTATATGCCTTGACTGCGCAGTTGCTTTTATCATTCGTTTTTTTAGGTATGTACTACGTATACCGGTGTACTCCATTGTCAGATATAGTCCGCCGCGGTAGAGCAGTGGCAATGGTATACGTGCCCGGCTGCTTACTATAGGAGGAAGCAACAAAAGGGAGAAGGCAGGGAGGTTAACCAGAAAGACATCCGGTTGGCTACCCTACACTGGGGGGATTAGGGAAGGGGACAAGAAAGACAAGAGGGAAGAGAGGGAAAAAGGGGGTGGGGGGACTGACAGTAATTTCACTGCAGCGTGTAGAACTCTACCGCATGTCAGAGGCGTTCACAAAAAAGCCTGTCTTTCTCAGGAAACGCAGCAGGGCTTTCACTGCCTTGTGGGCTGTCGAGGCATGTGGACGTTGCTGTAATAGCACCTGCACAGAAAGAGGCCGATCATCCAGTCGCCGCATCGCGTTGGCAAGTACTTGTCTGTCTGAGGCAAAACGAGGACACTGGCACAACAGGTGTTCGATATTTTCGTCGGTGCCGCAAACACCGCACGCCGCACTGTCAGTAATTCCAATTAACGTGGTATAAGCTTTCGTGGCTGCTATATAACGAAGGTCGCTGGTTCGATCTCGGCCGAGGCTGTCGCATTAAGATGGAGCCGAAATGGTAGTCCCCGTGTACTGCGTCATGCCAGTGCACGTTATAGTATACCCGATCGTGGTCGAAGTTTCCGGAGGCCTTCACGACGACGACTCTCATAATCATACTCTAGTTTTGGGACGTAAAATCCCGTATGTTAGAAAAGCCCATTTGTCATTATTTATTATTGCTAACGTCAGATAGTGGCTACATCTGGCTATAGCTGCAACTCTGGCTTACCTCTTTTTGTCGTGATACTCGTCACGGTCGTCTACAGTGGTTATGGTGGTCGAGCGGTCACTCGCAGGTCGCGGGGTCGAGTTCCGGCCGCGGCGGCCGTATTCGAACGGAGGCGAATTTTCGAGTGTTGCAACACCACGTGATCACAATTTCCGGGAGCCCTCCATCGCGAAGTCCCTCTTAGTCGTATCGGGTTTCGGGACGTAGAATTTCTATAATTAGTATTAATCATTCAATTTTATAATGCCCGCGTATATTTTTTGTACACCTTTAAGGGCCGCTCAACAACTACAACAATAAGTTCAAAGAACGCGGGCGTTATTATTTTCTGGGTGTTTGTCGTGTCTTCGGCACGTTTCGTGACACTGGCAGTCTGTTCACGTCAAGTCGCGAGGAAGTAGGCACTCCGTTGTATACCACATGCGAACTTATATCAGTTCTCGATTTTCTCTTACCCCGCTTTGCCATGCAGTAGCACGCTCTTTCTGCCTGGTCTCACATGACTATCGTGCATGCAGGATCGACTGATTTCATTGCGTTTTGTGCGTTTCAGTCCTCGCTGTCGTTGAACTCCAGTGAGCTTTGGGAGCTCCTTAACGTGAGATCGTCGCCTTATTTGGCTATGACAAGAACTCTGGCTTCTTTCTTTCCCCGTGACAGTCGAAGCGGCTCTGGTGGTCCTAATTTGTTTGTTGCATATTTACTGATATCAAATGTCTTTACAGGAAGTCGCAAAAAAAAAAAAAAAACTGCGGACGCTAAGAGTTTCGACCAAAGGACTGCCAAGCCATCTTTAAAATTGATGTAATTATTGTTCAAACTACAGCGTCGAAGCATACGTTGGAAACACAACGTGATATAGACGCTGTACGAGCAGGAAAACGTGTTTGCGACGCTTGACCATTGTTCGGTCTCTTTTGCCAAAAGTACGTCGTCATTCTTGGCTTGTTTTAATTAAAAAGTCTAGTCATTGACGTCACATCATTTGACGTTGGTAGCAAGTATACCAATGGTGACAAGAACAAAGTGGCAGTTATAGGAGAAAAAAAAAAGCGGGGCAATAGAGACAATTTCCCGCTTCTATACGTCTGCCCTTTTTTTATCATTTAATGTTGTTTTTAGTAACTTTGCGTAGAACACCGCCAGCTACAGTGCAGTATAAAAAAAAAACGAAGATATACAGCAACTAGACCTATTTCATGATAAACTTATGTCAACACCACCCAGCCTGTAGTGACTTCAACTGACGGTCATTGTCACTAAACGCATGCACCTATATTACACTGTACCTGGTGTGCTGCAAACTATACCCATTGCGGTTATATATTTTTCAATCTCTTTGTCACTCTCTCATGTGGACACGTTTCAAAAGTCGACCGCGCCCGTGCTTATACTATACTAGCCTTCCTCCCATTAGTTGTAATTAGCGAGTGGCTATTTGTGCTTCGCACAAAAAAACGAAACTATACCTCGCATCAGTTGTCGGGCTCTGGTTGCAGGACGTGGAGCCTACATAAAACACCGGTTGGCCCTGCAGTTATTCGACGAGCGCTATTTTACAACGCGCGCAGCCCACCGTGGGGGCCGTCTGAATTTTAATTACTTCTCGTTTCGCGCAGCCTTTCTTTGCGCGTGAATAGCCCCGATGTGCGGTGGTGGGAGGAAAGTTCCGGCCACGCACGACTAACCTTTCCAATGCGTATACGTTGCGTACGTGTACGCACACAAATGCGTGCGTCGTGTGTACGCATGCGCAACAAACCGCCGCGTGGCGCCATTTGCTCAAGGCCGTCGAACGCGCATCGCCCCAACTAACGGCTTGTCGCTGAAAGAAAAAAGATCGAAAGAAAAAGAAAGAGTCTGCGTACAGTCGTTTCCGCGTCGTTTAGTTCAAATTACGTCCAATTATATTTGAGCCCCACGTAACGACATCGGCGTGGGACGGGGTGAGGGAGGTGGACGGGACCGCCCACGCAGTTCTATAGTGCGGGTTGTGAAAAAAAAAAAAAAGTGTTCGAGTTGGGGCAAGGAAATCGCGCGTGGTACCGTGTTAGCACGAATGTAACAGTGCTTTAGAAGTGTGGAAGCTTGGGCTAGTTGGTATGGCATGACGATAGTTATAGCGCGAGAACAGAACGACGACAAAGAGACAAGAAGGGCACGAAGGACACGAGTTGGAAGTTAGCGCTCGTGTCCTTCGTGTCCTTCTTGTCTCGGTGTCGTCGTTTTGTTCTCGCGCTATAACTATCGTAACAGCGCTGTTGCGTGTGTCCTCCTTTTTTGTTCCCGTGTGCTCAGATTTGGGTGCACGTTAAAGAACCCCAGGTGGTCGAAATTTCCGGAGCCCTCCACTACGGCGTCTCTCATAATCATATGGTGGTTTTGGGACGTTAAACCATACATATCAATCAAATCCTTTTTTGTTGTGTTATCGTGGTTTTTGGACGTTAAACCGTACCTAATAATCGCCCCGCCGCGGTGGTCTAGTGGCTAAGGTACTCGGCTGCTGACCCGCAGGTCGCGGGATCGAATCCCGGCTGCTGCGGCTGCACTGCATTTCCGACGGAGGCGGAAATGCTGTAGGCCCGTGTGCTCAGACTTGGGTGCACGTTAAAGAACCCCCAGGTGGTCGAAATTTCCGGAGCCCTCCAGCACAGCGTCTCTCAATCATATCGTGGTTTTGGGACGTTAAACCCCACATATATCAATCGATACTTAATAATCAAATATTGTGCTCAGTCTTTCACGCTGTTTTTTTGTATCCGTCATGCCCTACCAAAACACCCAAGCATTCACTATATGACCACCCCCTTTGGAATTGAACGAATAATTCGGTGAATGGAGTAGATGAGTGATGTAGGGGATCGCAATACTTGACCTGACAGACTTGGCGGGACTTGGCTGAATTCGGCGATGGCATTGCCACGTTGGTTCAGAAATTCAGGTTTATAAATATTGAAAAAGTTCACTGAAGGTTGAACTGCAGTCCTTCTTGTGCAGCCCCCCCCCCCCCCCCACCCAGCCCCACCACTTAATTTTTTTTTCTGAGATCGCGTTGACCATATGGTACAATTTCACCTACTTGATGATCTGACCGCTTTGCACTCGCACGACTCGTAATGCTTTTATAACCGAACCGACAGTGGCTCTTACAATGTCGCGCTTATATCCGTGACGCTTTGCGAACTTATCCGTATCACACTGCACGATCGCCCATTCTACACATCCACGCATGTGCAACTCGCGGAGATTTACGGTATACTGCCGGGACACGTCTGTACCCTAATGCGGGATTCACGCACAAAAACGACACGAGTTGAGCCGCTGTTGTTGTTGTTTGTTTTTGTTTTTTTTTTGCCCAACCGCGCTTTGGCGGCCTCATCTCTCGACGTACATGCCACCAAGGCTAATGAATGCACGACAGCGGCCCCCGCCTCTCCAGTTCCTCCTCCCCTGCCCCCTGGAGGCCTTGGCGGGAAACGCTACAGCGAGGTAGTCCTCGCGGCATCTCTTCTGCGCTAATCCTGCGACTTGTATTTGTGTAGCGTTGTCTTCGACTGCAGGGTCGAGGTTAGAAGCATGCTGGTAACAGTTTAGTTTCCTGCGTCTCGGCTTAGTATCCCGAAGCCGTCTGCCGCTGGTTAGTTAACGTTGCGTCACCGTCTGAAAGCGCTCGCTGATCGTCTCGGTGTTGGCACTTCGATTGCGAGACTTGTTGGCACTTCGATTGCGATTGCGAGTATATATGCGGTATGCGCTCCTTCGTCGAAACTGTGTTGTTAAACCTCGTAAGCTTTCAGGCGCTGATGCTCAGCTGGTGTGGCGTATACCGTTGCGCGAATGCCTATATAGGGCGCGTGACAGGTACGTCATAGCCGTTTTTCCGAATTTTTTTTCTTTTTTGGGTGCTAAGGAGAGGTCACCAAAGTTGAGGGCAGGAAATGAATGTCACCGATGAAAGAAGTACGCTAAACATTCTTTCCTTTGGGTCTACACTGAACATTTGGCTGTGTGTAAAGGCAACGGGTACAGACACATGAAGACACCCCTTGAACACATGCAATGGGACATCCTTTGAATGTGTCCCTCACCACACGCACAACCCCTCTCCTTCCAAAGAGCACAAGTCAAGTTCAAAAGTGAAATCAGCTGCTTTCTGTTTCAGAAGGCACAGTAGAGCGCAATCTTCAAGTAGTGTTACAGGTTACCTTGAAGGTGCTGCAAAGATAATGAATACCTGATAATCTACCTTTATTTATATATGTCGATGGTTCAGCGAAAGTCATTGATAATATGGTATGAATATGAAGTATGTTTGTTTGTTTGCTTGTTTGTTTATTAATACTGTTGACCCTACAAGGTTCTTTACAGGAACGAGTGAACAATACATTCAATAAAAAAAAATTCACGTGAACATGATGAAGGGCGCTGCTCACTATAGAGTTAAGCTAAGAACAGAAAAGAAGACAAAAAGTAAAGCACGAATGCACCCGTCTCGTACACAGTGTGAAGTTAATGATTAGCGTTCAAGAACGTTGAATGACCTGAATAGGCAAGTGCATGGAGCTCGTTTAGGAATGCGCTAAGGGAAGGAGAGGAAACCAGCGAATCAGGCAGCATGTTTCATTCTTTAGTTACTTGATGAAGATAGCTATACCTAAAGGAGTCGATTCGCGTCGGCGGAGCTTCAATAAACATACTGTGCCTGTGCCTGAAACGTGAATTCGGTGATAATTTGGTATTGGTAAAGTCGGGACCATTAATCTTAAGCTTAATATAGAGAATCAGGGAAAGGATTTTCAATCTTTCCACTGCTGTCCTTGTTTCTAAGGCAGGAAGGTTGGTATTTTGCCACAGCTCCGTAGGGGAGTAGCAGCGGCATTGTTTGTTAAAAATGAATCTAGCTGCAAGACGTTGGACTCCGCAAAAACAAAAAAAAAACTAAAACTATATGACAAAAAAAAACTAAAAACCATATCTTTACAAAGTCGCGTACTTTTCTAATTCTTCTGGCACGACAAACTTGGAACATGAACTGGCAGTGGGTACTCTCCAGAAAAGAAGAAAAAAAGAGGTAGTTGGAACGATCGTGGAATAAACCGCGCTGTGTTTCGGAATCAAGTCCGGGTTACCAGTAAATGTAACACACTGAGACGCGGTTCCGAACCACAGCGCGGTTTATTCCGCCATCGTTCCAACTCCCTGTTCTTTCTTTTCTGGAGAGTACCCACTGCAAGTTCATGTCCCAAGTTTGTCGTGCCAGAAAAAGAAGAAAAGTACGCCACAACAGAGAAACAAAAAAATGAAATAAATAAAAATATATTCGGGATTAGACGGGATTTGAACCCGGGCACTCTGCATGGCAGTGCAGCTTTTTACCGCAGAGCCTGGCTGTTTCTTGAAACACTTTTGCAACACCACCCTATACGGGCGTCTTGTTAGGCAAGTAATCACGTTAACATATGTGATATAGCGTGGCAGAAGAGTAAGATTACAGCCAGGCTAACTGCGCAGCGATTGTGTGGTTTAAAGCTTCTAGCCCACTAGGGAAGTGCTGAGCCATTATTCATAATCGTCAGCCACATACGGCATCGTGCTCTTATAATGCCTCACAAACTGTGTAGCGGGTACCTCGCTTCCCTACTTCACAAAAAAAAAATGTTATAGGCGATACCTTGCATGTGTACTTGTGTTTGATTCCGCGAGAGAGTTTGAAATGAACTCTCGAAAGACCGCTCTTCGAGCTGTGACTGTTCTGCGTGTTGCTCGCAGGCGCGGGGCGTTTTTTCTTCAAGTGTAGGTAATGGAGACGCAGTAAGTGTTCAAGACAGAAACGTGATTATTGGCGGTGCAGGCTTAAAAGATTGTACAAAGATGCACATAAGTGCAGAGGAACTGTAATGCAATACTAATGTATGGAGCATTACGTTAAAAAACCACGATATGATTACGAGAGACGCCGTATAGTGGAGGGCTCCGGAAGTTCTGGCCGTCAGGTCTGTACCTTATTAGCGTGCACTAATAACGCGCAATATTCGGGCCTGTACCGTTTCGACTCCAGTGAAATGCGACCGCCGCGACCGGGACCGAAACCGCGACCTTTGGGACGTATAGCTATACTGTTCCACCGAGACGGACGAGCTGTTACGCGAAAAGTGATATATACGCCTCTGCGACATGGATTTCCTTTCCGTTACACCAGCCAGAGTTCTATATCTGGCCAGCCAGCCAGCCAGCCAGTCAGTCAGTCAGTCAGTCAGTCAGTCAGTCAGTCAGTCAGTCAGTCAGTCAGTCAGTCAGTCACAGTCAGTCAGTCAGTCACAGTCAGTCAGTCAGTCACAGTCAGTCAGTCACAGTCAGTCAGTCACAGTCAGTCAGTCAGTCAGTCAGTCAGTCAGTCAGTCACAGTCACAGTCAGTCAGTCACAGTCAGTCAGTCACAGTCACAGTCAGTCAGTCAGTCAGTCAGTCAGTGCCATTCCACGCGCTTTCCGCACAGCCGCAACGCACGTGCCGGGACCCCCACCGCACGCAAGCGGGGGGGGGGGGGGAATAAGCCAATTGGCGACGCTGCGGAGGGTGAAAGAGCGTCGCCAATTGGCTTATTTCTCCCCCGTTTGCGTGCGGTAGGGATCTCGGCACGTGCGTTGCGGCTGTGCGGGAAGCGCGTGGAACGACCCTGTCAGTCAGTCAAGAACTTTATTAAATGGTCCTGAGGAGTGTAAGCCACCAGGGTGTCCACGAGGGACATTCTAGCAGTCGCTACTGTAGGCGATGCCCGAGTCGGGATGGGAACGTAGTAACACTTCCCCCCCTTCCCCCCCCCCCTATAATCCTCCGGAGTCGAACGCTCCTTTTATCAATCTCCGCACGCTTCCACGCGTCGGCGAAGACTTTCTCGCCCACACCAGGCAGACAACGGACGAATGCGACGCGTATAGGAACGTCCCCTCCGCGTACTCGGGCGTTCTTCAGATAAGCACCGCGCGGCATTCGTTCTCGTTCGGGTCGAAAGCGGCACACGAAATAACGAAGCACGAATGAGGAGATGGGGAGGGGCGCCAAAGAACGTGAGGCGAATGTCCGGCCTTCTCTCGTCTTTCTTTTTTTTCTTCCCGTTCGTTGTCAGTGATGCAAGAGCGGTATACAAGTGTGGCAGGCTATATAGGCGAACCAGTTCTTCGTTCCGTTCACTGTGGGTATATGTGGTGCTCGGCGCTGTCGACGCGCGTTGGCACACATTCCGTAGGCGACGCCGTCTGTATACCACCTGAATCGCTAGAGAGTTTTAGTACTACGGAATGATGCTACGTACGCATCACGAAAGCGCCTTGCGTTACGTGGCGTCCTTTGCCACTAATCGGCTTTTAGTACGCCGTAGTACCCGCGTACGTAACGAGCGTCAAGCGTGTTGCGTCATCTGGTAGATCAAAATAGAAGTACGTGTTGTTGACAGCCAATGTGAGCCAATCCAAGTGTTATAGCCAGATTACAGCCATATTTTAAGCCACAGAGCCGGTCGGTGCTTGCCTTCGATGGCGCCATTTTGCAAAAACGAAGTCTCGCGCTGTCGCGAACTTGTTCGAGAGCGGCGCGATCACCTCATACGTACGCACGCACGCATCTCATGCGTGCGTACGTAGCGGCTGCGTACGTAATGTGATACGTGCGCGTTGCGGTCTGCGCATGCGCACTACGCAGAACGTGGCGTTCTTACGTACGCAACGCCGCAACGTACGCAGTACTAAAACTCTCTACTATCATATTCGGACAATCTCTGGAGTAGATGGAGGGTCTGTGGATGTTCCACTGTACGAAATGTACACGCATGGCAATGCGCACGTGCTGTAGCGTTGTGCAGGTTCCACCCTGCGCCATATTTATTGTCGATTTTCGGTACGTTTTACGCAGCGTCCCGAGCATCCGATGGGATGAAGGAAAAAGCTTCGAGCTTCGCGCCGGAAAGCGACGAAGGCGATGCGGAGGTTTCTGCGAGTGACCCCAGCCGCCTTATTGAATGATTATTAGATTATTATGTGTGTCTTTGTACTTATCTCCTCATCTCTTTCTTACTTTTCTGTCCAACCCTTTTCCTTCCTATAGTGCAGGGTAGCAAGCGAGTTTTTCATCTTCTGGTTAACATCCCTGCTGGTCCTCATATTACTCCTTTCTCTCTCTCTCTCTCTCTCTCTCTCACACACACACACACACACCTCCCACAGTTACTCTCTCACTCACTCTCACTTTCTCATTCTCACTCATTCTCATCACTCTCATTCTCATCACTCACTCACTCACTCACTCACTCACGCACAGAAGGACAGATGGAGTCATGAGTAGTTGGACCAACGTTGGCTATGTTAAGTGTTATTCTATGCCGTTCGATTTTCGCTCTTATAATCAAACTGTGCGAGGCTCTCCTCTGCCTCAATCCATGAGCGTTTCGCTGAAGGAAGTTTCCCCTTAGTGAAATCAGACGCAATATCGGTTTACTTATCACCGCAAGTCTTTTCATTCGCACTTTTATTGCGAACTTCCTTTGGTTTTTTTTAGATGCGGAGCATCTAATACTCGAGGCTTGTAGTGCAGCGCCGTCCGCAAGCTTCCTCCTCCTTCTTCCACCATCTGTGCATCCCTTCCTCCTCTACACACCGCGCGCGCTTCACTCCTCCACCATCTGTGCACCCTTCCTCCTCTACACACCGCGTGCGCTTCTCTTCACGAACATTCGCTAGCTGTATAATGTAGCGCGCATGCGCCGTCACGCTTCGAGAACATCGGCAGCTGACGCGCGCGCATGCGCCGTCGCGCTTCGAGAACATCGGCAGCTGACGCGCGCGCATGCGCCGTTGCGCTTCTACCCTTCTCGAACATTCGACAGCTGACAGTGCATGCGCCGTCGCGCTGTATATATACTCAAGGTCGGCGCTCGCTCGCTCAGTTGCCGCTCGTCGGTTGGTTTGTACGGCGCGTCGACGTCCAAGGTCGCGGTGAAATGAATTCCAACGAATCCACAAACACAATGATCGACGTCCCTTCGACCAGCGCCGCCCTTTCGCATACGTGTATACGTGTTCACTCATTTAACACCCCCTCCTACAACCACGTTAACCAATTTAGCCATCGACCCAAGTAAGTCGCAATTTAACACCCCATTTCACAACCACGTTAACCAATTTAGCCATCGACCCAAGTAAGTCGCACTTTAACACCCCGTTAACCAATTATATGCTCCGCATCCTCCTCAGTGTTCCCCCGAGGGAAGCTGCGGGCAATTTTTTTGTACGAGCTGTTGTGGGACGGCACGTTACGTAAGGTGAAGCGTGACAGTAAACGGAGTGACAATGGAAACACGACTCTCGATCTTCGTCTTCTTTCCCAACGGCGCTGTTATGCGAACGATGATGCGTGCGTCGTCGTGCGTCCGTTTAATGACCTAAACTGGCCCCCCTTTCATGCGTCCGCATTTTATGGCCAACTTGTTGATTCTTTTATTATTCCTATAGCGTCGAATTCAGGTCGACCACAGACCGAGCCGTGCGGCCGATTGAAGGTCGGTCGCACCGCATGCTTCATTCCTCACCCGAGAGGTCGAAGCGGTTTTGTTCTTGCTGCTGTTGTAACGATCAGAATGCGAGTATGGCTTCGTTGATGGTACGGGTCAAGATCATATGGACTGCATGCATTTGGTATGCGAAGGCAGTCCTGACGGGGACGGCCGGCGCGGCCTTCTTTATGTGGCATGGGTAAACAATGGAGCAGTTATTTTGTGTTTCGATCGGCGCACCCCCACAAGACTTCCACGCCTCCCAGGCCCACTCCCTTGTCGTAATATCTCTTTTTACGACCACTTATCGCCGTTGAACGGGGTAGACCGCTTTCAGGGGATGCACCGAATTAGAATTCTGTTCTATTCAGGGGCATCATGTGGTGGTTTTGGGTCGTTAAATCCCACATATCAATCAATCATCAATTATTCTATTCAGGGGCCGCCGAGTTTGGTGGCCCTTGTGTGGGACTATAGCTGCGTGGCGCGGGATCTCCCTTTCGTATTTTCTGTACGGAAATGAAGTTTTATTCATCATCATCATCATAGGTTCAGCCTCCAAGGCATGGCCAGCAATATTTTTTGAGGGTGGGGATTCGACCGAACTTTGTGTAGGTTTATACGTGTTTTGTATGTGCTCTTGTACATATACAAACATACGAAGCTGAGAATTTTCGGGAAGTCTGACGTACCTAACGTAGTTTCGTACTGCCTCTGGGATCCACCCCACCGTTGCCCAAGTGACCATGTTATGTAATGTGCCATCACGTGACGTCACCTTGCGTAATGTCATGGTGACGTCACAAATTTTGATCACATGTGACGTCATCGCCACTTCTTGCGTTTCGTGACTCGTCAGGCGTCTGAGGTTTTCGACCTAGAAAAGTACGGATTTCAACTGCCTAGATAGCTTTGCTTTCGTGTGGTTGGCCGTATATATGACACACCCAATGGTTTTAGACAAGCAGAACCGGACCACAAGTTCCTGCATACTGCGGCTAGTTGAAAGTGCATAAACTAAATAGCAGGCAGGGACATGTTTACCAATTACGAAGAGGGTGGCTGGACTACTAGTTTATTACACGAGTCATTTGCGTTTCCATTGGCGAGGTGTATTCTTGGTTGCGGCAAATACATCGCTTCCTGCCCGAGTGTTGCGACAAAAAAGAGCCCATCCCGACTCGTTTATTCTGCGTCCGGTGTACGGGACACGGCGACGTCGAGGTCAACTCCTCCTCGAAGGCATTCCTTCGTCTTCAGCGTGCAGCGACTTGCGTGCAGCGACTGCCCTTGGAACAGCAGCCTTCGTCGTTTGTCATTCCGTCTCCTCTGTATGGACTGCGCACCGTCAGTGGGTGGTTTCATTTTTTTTAATGACTACGCAGGATCGCAAAAAGGACACAACTATAATGGCTGCAGGCATCGCTGTCTTTCATGACGAACTCTTACCTCATTAGACACTAGATATTGTGGATTCGGTGCACAGGAATGGGAAGGAACTGATACACAGACCACGCTCTTGCCCTGTGCATCAGTGTTCTTTGTCTCGTGTCAAATTTATGATAAGACAGTATTTAAAGGAGTCCTGCAACAAGTATTCAAATGCGCTTCCAAACATAAATATATCCTCCGCAAGTATTATCTAATAACTAGTGCCTCAGGAAGGCGTTATCTGCGAAGTGCCAAAGGTCTCGTATCGCCGCAACAGCAATTTCAAAGGGGCTCTGCAATACTTTTTGGGCATGGTCAGTATACGCTGCCCATCGGTAGTCGAGGATTCCGAGAACGCGTGTGCCAAATAGTATAGCGCAGCACGTGGCCTGGAATTTACAATATACATATTCTCAGCCAGTTAAAAATCGCTTTCTGTTGTCTCGACAAGTGATGCCATACCGGCTCGAAAATCGCTGCGTCATATATCGGCCAAGTATGAGTCACTAGCTGATTTGCGCACGGCGCGCTTGATTCGTGGGCTGCCGCGACAGGCCGCAATTCGTGCTTGCTTGCGCGCCCGATCGGACTGAAAAGCGCCGTATTAAAAAAAAAACATACACCATCTCTCGCTAAATGGAACCATGTGTAGATGTGAATCAGCGGGCGCTAACGCTTACACTATAGCGGCAGCGTTGACGCTGGCGCTCATCACGGCGTTGCGCAGGAGAGAGACCTGCGGAAGCTCAAAGCACGCAGTGATAGACCGGTATTTCCTACTGGAACATGCCAATCGCCGCTAATGGCCAATGAGAGACAGAAGATTCCGAGACGAAAGATCAAGCTAGATGCTTCGCATCTAGCTTGATCTTTGAATTTAGTGGATCAACCATAACATGCTTCGCATTTAAGAAGTGCTCAAAGTAACGAGGCGCGCGTGACGTATTTCCTTCTCCGTGCCATCCCTCTCTGCTCAGCTTCCGGCGCTTTCACCGGGACGAGAGAAGAGAGAATGTAATTGCAGCGAGCGACAAATTGTTGTAACGGATCCGCTCGTACTGGAAGGATTTTGAAACTTTTTTCGGCAGGTGAATTTGTGGGATGATATGTTCCTTTAGTGAATGCTTTCCATGACTACTTATCACGAACCGACTAACTGAGCAACTCATCTTAATTTGTTTACTATTCAACATACAAAGCTTCATGGCTGGTAGTATGAACGCGTTCAGTCATACCACCTAGCTCAAATTTATGACGTTGTATGTCGGGGAGTGGCACTGCAACTGAGCAACTGCAGTTCGTTGACGTATCTTCGAAATGTTTGTTCACGTTTTACGCGAACCCCATATCGGAACTGCTCGCTCCGAAGGCGAATCGATTATCACCGGATCCCATCAATGTATTCAACGCCGTTCTTTATTTTTTCGCGTAACTTGTTCGACTGCTTTACGCAACCCACTGGCCCATGCATAACTTGCCAGTTATTAATGGTCAAGCGCTCGCCACTCACTCATTCCGAGCGTTGTTCAGATTCCTGGCAGCTACACTCGTTTTGCCGACGCAAAATATGTATAACGTTGACTGTAGCTATCCCTGGAGAGATTACTTGCCGCATTTTTTTCCTATAGGTGTGCTGCATCCTTTTTGGTTTCCATCATCGCCGTTTTATGCATGTTATTCTAGGGAAATATGCGGTCACTTAATTGGCGTTAACTTAATTAGGTTAACTTAATTAACTACATTATGCAAATTATATATGTAGGCACGCTGTTTCAAGAGTAATGCTGAGCGCAGTAAAAAATATGTGTAGCATTTCCATGGTGCACCTAATTTTTGTTGCACGCGAAGGACTCCCAGGGCGCCGAATTTAATTGGTGGTTCCACCAACAGAGTGCTTCACGATTGTGGCTTTGACCGGTGAAGTTCAAGAAATGAATTACTTCATTTAAAGTTTTCCTTCGCTGTTCGCGAACGCTTAGTAGCTGCGCCGAGACTAAACGTTCCAAGAATATTTCGTTCTAACGAGATTCACGTGGTTCATTGAAAGCTGAAAACGCGAAAGATAAATGTGCGGCTAGGTGTGAATCTAGTTACATCGAGAGAACCTAGTTATATGAGGTTATGACATAACCACGCCAAAGATTTCAATGCTCGCATGCATTCTGCTTTTCGCTCGCTTTGTCACTGGCGAAGCGGCCGAATACCCACCTGCAATCGACGTCACGCTGACGTCACTGCCGCCGCTTCAGCCACAGGTTCGAGTAAAGCAAGGTTCAGGTTTATTTGTATTGTGAACGGTAAAAAAACCTCAGATGCCGCGCCAAACTAAAAAAAAAAAACCGTCGGCGTACTCTGGGGTCGGCGTTAACAGCAAGTAATGAATGAATGAATGAATGAATGAATGAATGAATGAATGAATGAATGAATGAACTTTAATTAAAGTCGGGCAGTTTTCACCAGGCGCCCCGCCGCGGTGGTCTAGTGGCTAAGGTACTCGGCTGCTGACCCGTAGGTCGCGGGTTCGATTCCCGGCTGCGGCGGCTGCATTTCCGATGGAGGCGGAAATGTTGTAGGCCCGTGTACTCAGATTTGGGTGCACGTTAAAGAACCCCAGGTGGTCAAAATTTCCGGAGCCCTCCACTACGGCGTCTCTCATAATCAAATGGTGGTTTTTGGACGTTAAACCTCACAAATCAAATCAAGTCAGTTTTCACCAGGCGATGTGGGGGAAGAGGGGATTAACCCTTGTCCCTTCCCACTCTCCGTCGATTATGATGGCGGTGCGTTAGGTGGCCGCTCGAAGTCCTTGGACCAGGGCGGCATCTTCGGCTTCATCGCGTGAGGAATGCGCCATATGACGTCACATGATGTCATCAAAAGGCGGTGTCGCTAGCTTGAAGGTGGGGGTGATCACGGGGGCTGTGCGAAACCAGGTGATGTGCACTAAGCTTACAACGCCGAAGGCAATACAAAAGCTTATTGTGTTCTGATAGCTTTCGGATGGAGGCCGGGAAGGCCAACCGGTGAAGAACACTTAGTTTTACCATCTTTTTTCGCTATATAGAAATGGAACGGTTTTCTAATAACCTTGTTGCACGGGCACACTAACCTCGGCTGAAGTTATATCTTTAATTGTGAAACTGGGTATCACATGTTTTGTTTCAAGCTTAAATGTATCATTAGTTTGGGGTTGTGAAGCAAGTGATGTGACACTGCTGCGTGATTGTAAGTACAAACGTTAACTGAGATTTGTCGTAACTGAGGTTAGCGTGCTTATGTAACGATGGTATAAACGCTTAAAACTGGTTTGTCGTTACCCTAGGGAAGGACCGTTAATTTAAGCGTTGCGGTAGATTTCTTTTTTATTTTGTTAATTTTTGCTCCAGGGTTTAGCTGTGCGGAAGCGAGCTTGCATAAGGAAAGATCCGATCCCGATGGGAAGCTGTCTTCAGCGTTCTAAGAAGAAAAAAAAGTGCCATCTGGCAGCTATCTTCGAAAACGAAGGCGTGCAGCCCGCGGAGAAAGTTGCGCGCCAGTCTCGGAGGTGATAAGGTGTAGAACGCAAAGCGACCGGCAGGTGCCACCACCGTGACGTCGTAGCAAAGCGTTGGAAACACCTTTTTGAGCATCGCGTTGCACTGTCAGCGCAGCGCGATTAAACGCTACATTCCTTAGTTACTTGTGTGTGCCTCTTCTAGTATAAAGGCAGACATAGAAAACATCGAAGCGTTGTTGTGGCGCCTCAGATATGCGCAATAATTGCGTTTTAATTGACAATCGCACATCTATAAACGCTGAACCTTGAGAAATATTGGTGGGCGCTGCGGATTGGATTGGCCGTTTGAGGTGTCGTTAGGGCGGACAGACAAATGTACAGACAGATAGATGGACGGACGGACGGACGGACGGACGGACGGACGGACGGACGGACGGACAGACACAGACGGACAGACACAGACGGACAGACAGACACAGACACAGACGGACAGACAGACACAGACGGACAGACAGACACAGACGGACAGACAGACACAGACAGACAGACACAGACAGACAGACACAGACAGACACAGACAGACAGACACAGACAGACAGACACAGACAGACAGACACAGACAGACAGACAGACAGACAGACACAGACAGACAGACACAGACAGACAGACAGACACAGACAGACAGACACAGACAGACACAGACAGACAGACACAGACAGACAGACACAGACAGACACAGACAGACAGACACAGACAGACACAGACAGACAGACACAGACAGACAGACACAGACAGACACAGACAGACAGACACAGACAGACAGACACAGACAGACAGACAGACAGACACAGACAGACAGACAAACAGACCAAAATTTTTCAGTCGAAGGTCCCCAGGAAAGACTATCGTCGTTAAAAAGCGCGTGTACTTGGTCGTGGCTCCTCGGCCCTTGTCTGTGAAGACCATACATGGGCTTCACAGACAAGGGCCGTTATATATATATATATATATATATATAGGGATTATAGGAAGTATCACGCAGGCTCTGATGTAGAAAAAGGAGTAATTCACACACAACGAACGTTTCAGCACAGTTTAGTCCGACGTTTCGACCGTGGGACCGGTCTTCGTCTGGGAATACAGGGCATAAAATTCGCGCGCTTATATATGTCTATATTCGAGACCCCCCCAAAAAAACACACATGCTCTTGTGTAACGAACAAGGCTCATCTGTATCAGCACGGTTATATAATCAACGCGGTTGATTATATAAGCGAGGCCGAGAGGCAACTTTCAGATGCCACTTTTTACAAAGCTTTGCCCTCCGATCCTACCAGCGAATTTAAATCTAAGCTTAAGGACGCACTTACGTCTTTACTAGAACATGGTAAATTAGATGAAAAGACAGTCCGCTCTTTGGTACCACTCAGTCCCGTAGCGGGAAGATTTTATATGCTTCCTAAAATTCACAAGCAGAATAATCCCGGCCGCCCCATCATTTCCGGAATCGGCACCGTTACCGAAAATTTATCTCGTTACGTTGACTCCCTCATAAACAAGATTCCAGCCACATTTCCGTCATTCATCAAAGACACCAACCATTTCCTTCAAGAAATTGTAGATCTTCATGTTCCATCTGGTTCAATGTTAGTAACGCTGGACGTAGCATCACTATACACCAACATACCGCATAAAGATGGTATTTCTGCAGTAATAAAGGCCTATGAAAATTCCCCTTTAGATAAACCTATTGATAAAGAAGCGCTTGGTACTCTTTTGAAACTTATCCTTGAATTAAACAATTTTGAGTTTAACAACATTCACTATGTACAAGCCAACGGCACCTCAATGGGTACGAAAGTAGGCCCTAACTACGCTAACATTTTTATGGGCATTCTGGAATGCGAATTTTTAGGTAAAAACATGCTTCAACCTCTCTACTATAGGCGCTTCATTGACGATATTTTTCTTGTCTGGACACACGATGAAGCAGGTCTGCTTGGTTTCATTCAAAAGTTTAATAATTTCCATCCGTCTATTAAGTTCTCGCACCAATTTTCGCGCACTTCTGTAAATTTTCTCGATGTCACAGTCACCATTTCCGAAGGACAACTTGCTACGAAGCTGTTCCGCAAGCCTACTGACCGACATCAACTCCTGCATTTTCAGAGTAGCCACCCCCGGCATTGCAAAACAGGAATTCCCTATAGCCAGGCTCACCGCTTTAAACGGTTGTGCTCTGACCGTACAGATTTCATTGAAAATTGTAATAGGCTCAAAAGTTCTCTAGTAAAAAGAAAATACCCGGAAAAACTAATAGACGATGCCATAACTCGAGCTGACCAACTCAACCGCACCGAGATTCTGAAAGGAAAGGACGGGAACGATAGCTCTGCTCAAACTAACCTTGTTCTGACATTTTCATCATCAGCTCCTAAGGTATCTGCTATATTGAAACGGCACCACAACATCTTAACCGAAAGTGATAATCTCAAAAAAATTTTTTCTGTTCCGCCTCGTGTTGTTTACCGACGGTCAAAAAACCTTCACGACATGTTAACGTCATCTAAAATTGGTACCCGTAAAGAGAGTGGCTGTGCACCTTGTAACAAACCACGGTGCAAAGTGTGTGCGCACATGCAAACCACGCAAAACGCCGCGAGCACGTCTTCGGACTTTAAATTAAAGATTCGTGGTAGCTTCGACTGCGACACTTATAATGCCGTATACATGTTGGAATGTAGTGCCTGTTTGAAACAATATATTGGTCATACTGAAACTCCATTCAGAATACGCTTTAATAACCACAAATCCCATGTAAATATATTCCCTCATCTACCGCTATCACGACACGTTCGCATGCCGGGCCACTCTTTCGATCAAATGAAAGCGACCATTCTTGAATCTGGTTTCCGCTCAAACCATGATCGTGAACTCCGGGAATCATACCTGATATTCAAGTTCAATACTGTAGCAGATGGTATCAATGAGGATGCAGGCACATTGACGTGTCTTCCTTCCACGTAAGCTTATTGGTCAACAATATAACAAGTATACGCTAGTCTGCTTCTTTATCAGAGAGTGCGCTGTGCTGATAATGTATACAGAAACAGCGATTCTTATATATATATAATAGAATTATTTATCATCGGCAACGCGTATATCTTACACGCGAACCATTATTGTAAGAAAAGAGCTTTGACATCCGTAATGTCGCGATGCACACGTGTATCCCGCAAAGCCGTATCAGCTGCCAATGACTTACAAATGGTGACATCACACAGTGCTGTATAGATATATATTTTTGATCACTGAAAACCGTTTTTGTGCTGATACAGATGAGCCTTGTTCGTTACACAAGAGCATGTGTGTTTTTTTGGGGGGGTCTCGAATATAGACATATATAAGCGCGCGAATTTTATGCCCTGTATTCCCAGACGAAGACCGGTCCCACGGTCGAAACGTCGGACTAAACTGTGCTGAAACGTTCGTTGTGTGTGAATTACTCCTTTTTATATATATATATATATATATATATATATATATATAAACACAGCGTCGTCACCTAACGGGCCCGGTCGCTCTCTCTCTCTGGCGTCTGGCGCACCGAAAGCAGCCGCAACGAGGAACAGCTTTAAGCGGCGCCGGGTTGTTTCTTTCGTTTCCTTTCTCGGGAGTGAGGCAACCGCGGCCGCGGCTTCTTTTGTTGGCGACGGCGAATGAAAGCCGGAAGAGAGCCGAGAAGCGGAGACCGCCTCGTGGCCCGCCGCCGCAACCACCGCAACACGTCTATACGGCCACGGAGGAACCTCCATGTCTGCGGCGAAAGCGACGGCTGTGCTCTTTGTTGGGCCGCGTCGCCACTACACCGTCCGCACGTGCCGTCCGGACGTCTCACACACACTCTCTCTCTCTCCGGCTTCACTGCCCCTTTTTGTGGCTGTTGCGAAAACAAGTGTCCACATAAGTGGCTGCAGGAAGCGTCGCAAGATGCGTCTAACCCAATATTCCGTAAGCAACTTTGCATATACACCTCAACACCGGAGAAGCTAAATATTGGCAGTGTCTTAGCTTGGCTATGCTAGGGTATACATAGCGTGAGCTACGGGCAGATGGGACGGACGGATGAACGGACGGAAGGACCAGCGGGCTCGTCAAGCGCCAGCCCACTCGTTAATACCCACAGGCCACATGGGCACAGGAAATGACATTCGGTAGTGAAGGCATTCAGTTCCCGAATGACATTTTTGGGGGCGGAGTTGCTACACTTCCAAAACGAATGACATTTGACTCGGATGATGTCGATCGCACCCATCTTCTGTAGTAATCAATTGTATAGTAGTAATAGAAAAATAAACATGTGTTTACAAGCTACATATACATATGAGAAGAAATGAATGCAGAAATAAGCATATTACACAGCCGTTAGATTTAGTTCAGTACATTGTTTCACGACGTTGGATCCGACCGTGTATCAACAAAAGCTAGTCAGATCCGCAGCGTAAGAAAAAAAAGTACCTGTCGCATTTATTTTACAGCGTCTACAGGCTGAAGACAAGTTTTTACGCACTTGCTCATTGGTTAGTGTAAATAAAAGAAGCAAAAAGTTTCCTTTCAGCCCAATAAAGTGTCGTATTATATAATTACTTCATCTGCTGTACGTGCCATCGAGAGTACGCATTTCTCAGTCGAATGAGTTCTGGCGATGACATTAGGTGACGAATGGGATTCGGGCGAATGTCGTTTCGTTCTTCCGTGTGGCACCACGCGAATGGCATCAAATCTGAACGCATTGGGAGGTAAATGCCATTTTCTCTGCCCGTGTGGCTCGGGTATAATGACACGTCACTCCGGAAGCTTCTGCGGACCTCCGCCGCGCCAGCGGTGCGCCGTGTGACGTCACTGCTTCTCGGGCATGCGCGGCACGGCTCTCGATGAGCCACGCGAAACTGCTTCGGTCAGTGTAGCTTACGCTACAAAAACTCGAGATCTGCGCGGATGGCTCGGCACAGTCACAGTGAAAGCCGAAAAAAAAGCGCCCTTTGTACAGAGCGTTTTGTAAACTGTCCTGGGGCAACAACTTCAGGTACACCTGAATAGCAACAACTACGCCATAAGTTAACATAATTTATGCGTAGTAGTGGGGCACCCATGACGCCATCATTCGTTGTCTTTCGAAGAAGCGCGCACATGTAGTACCCGCTACACACCTGTAAGTCGTTATGTGCGCCTTTATCCTCTGGCTAATGATGATGAACAATTGTGGCTGAGCCCTTTTGCAATGTGTTTAAAGAGTTCAATGACCCACTGGTTACATAATTTGCATTGTAATACTTGGTTATGCTACTCATCTAAAACGCCATCTTGCACATTTTAATAAGATAACTTCCATAACGGGAAGCCTGCATATGGCCTGTTTGCAAATGAGACGAGCACCGGTGTGTCTTTGTGGTAAAAACACCCGGCTTCCACGCAGAGCCAGCTTCAAATTTCTTCTTTTCGGAATATTTTTTTTTCTTTTCTGTGATAGCGGTTACGGACACCGGTGGTGGCGATGGCGGACAACTACGACGCCAATAACTGCTGTTGTGATCTCGTAATAGCTTTCGTTGTAAAACCTCTGATACCGTCCTCGTTTCGTGAATGGCCTACTACGATTTTCTGTTGGTAAAGGTATCCTGCTGCTGACCAAAAGTTCGCGCGTTCGAATCCCGGCACTGGTGGCCCCATTTTCGATGAAGGCGAAAATGCCGAAGGCTCTTATGCTTGGATTTTGGTACATGTTGAAGAACCTCAGGAGGTCGAAATTTCCGAGTGTATTTGAAGCTGCGTCTCTTACGTAAAATTCCCAACGATTATACTACGACAAACGCCCTAGATCAAACTCTGCAATACTGTTGAGAAACATGCCATGCGAACAGACGTCAAATGTTGTCAGCTTCCGTACTATAGGCCGGCAGCAGTATCCAACCGTGTACCTGCTGGCCTTGTCTTCGCTCAACGACCACAACATGTCTGACAGGCGTGCGGCGTCCGGGCGCGTCCGGCCGAGACCGCAGCGAGCGAGCGGGTTTATATTTGTCCTGCAGTAGGGCGGGGAGGAAGAGATGGACCATTGTTGTCGGTCGGCGACGAAAATCTTCCACCGTGGAGGAGGGGACCACCGAAGACAGCAGAACAGGGGAGCTGGCCCGATCCCCTTCGGTACACACGTCGCACGCGTGTTGTCGCGCCCCGGAGAGCCGTGTAATACAGGCATGTCGGCGTCTATGTACGTGTGCGTACGAACGGGGAAGTGGCGTCTTCGGCGGTCTCGTCGCGACGACTTGTAATCCGACGTGGTCGCCATCGACGGCAGCGCGTGCTGGAAGCCTCGCGACGTCCGACCGGAATGCAAAGCAACTTGCACACCGCTAAGCGGAGGCAGGGGTGTGTCGTGTCTGACAATATGTAAATGATCGTAAAGTTACGCGTGTGCTTTGCATGCGTGTGTATGTATATCAGTGTGATGTCTATAGCTTTCGATGAGACTTGACGACACGGCAACAAAGTTTGTCGACGAGAATAGCGGTGCTTTGAAACGGGAACGGTTCCGTTTCGGCCGTTCGTATAAGATCGAATAAGTAATTTATTTGTGTGTGTGTGTGTGTGTGTGTGTGTGTGTGTGTGTGTGTGTGTGTGTGTGTGTGTGTGTGTGTGTGTGTGTGTGTGTTTTCGCTGTACGAAGCATTGGCGCAGTAAGAGGGGAAGGGGTTCATCCTCCTTCTCCTACCCCTTCCCCGAATTTAATCTTACGTGCACACATGAACGCACAAACGCTCATAAAACATGGTTGCACCCCCAAACCCACCCGCCATAAATATGTCTGTGCCCGTAGCACAAGGGTGGACTTGTGCGCGCATAATTCGTTGGTATACATAAGCTGCGGAACTTTGCTTCTACGCTAGCAAGCACCGGAATAGAAATAGAGTTGCATTTTGTCGGCAATGTACGACCTGACATTGTCAACAACTGCTGTAACGGCAGTTATAGATTTGTTTCGGGAATACTGGACTGAACTAAGAAACTAGTGCGTTACGTGAATGCGAAAGCGTCCTTCATCACGGGGTGTCGCTGAAGTGAACGTTTCCGCAAACGACCTTGTTTTCCCATATTGTCTTATCCGGATTCCCGGATAAGTTCATTGACCTTATCAACGCGATGTACACTAATTTAGAAAGTACCCTTTACTTAGATTCCCGTGAGAGTCACGCATTTAGAGTCACGCGTGGGGTCCGTCAAGGGTGTCCCCTCTCCCCAGTGTTATTTATCCTTGCATTAGAGCCCTTCTTAAGGGCCGTTGAACATCACCCGCAGATTCGTGGCTTACCTCTACCCGGTAACACTCAAGTAAAGGTCGCTGCATATGCAGATGATATCACTCTATATGTACATAATGAACAGTCGCTGCAGCATGCTCTTGATACATTCCATGATTTCGGTATTATCTCCGGTGCAAGGTTAAACTTTTCTAAAAGCCAGTATTTTTTCATTGGCAACCCCAGCGGTCGCATCAACATCACGTCGCCTTTACAGTGGTCTCCTGAGATTTCAATACTCGGGGTTACTTTCACTGTATTTGGTATACAGGATAGCATCTGGTCATCCGTTGTACAAACTCTTCTAAATGATATCAAAGCAGCCAGGCACTTCGAATTCCCCCTCTTGGAACGCCGATACTTAACTCAAACGGTGTACCTAGGAAAATTTTGGTACCTTTGCCATTCTGTTAAACCACCGCTCCACGTCTGCAGGAAAGTGCAAAGCTGCACCAGTTCATTTTTTTTGGTCTGGTGGCACAGAATTGTTATCGCGTCCAGCGTTAGCTCAACCGCGAGATCAAGGCGGTTTTGCATTCCCCGACGTTTCCGTCGCGGCTTCTACATTGTGCCTCCGCACTCTATTGCGAATACTAAGCAATGATGACATACCCGCTCAGACACTGGCTCGCTACCATCTGGGGCCATCACTACGTGTCTTCTTGCCGGATAGCCAAACAAACAAAGGTCCCCAATCAACTGAATTACCACCTTTGTATCGAGCCCTTCTGGCATTTCACCGACGTTTGGAAGCTACGTGCCCAGAGATAGAGGTGGCCGATTCTAAAGTGGTGGACACAATGGCCGCCCTTCTACGGCCCCTGGTGCCCCAGCATCGTCAATCTGTATTGAACCGCGCTTGGAAACCAATAACTGCCGCAGTGTTGCCAGGGCATCTCAGAGACTTTGTCTGGAGGCTGGGCTGGGGCTTGCTCCCCACGCGAGATCGGTTGCAGCGATGGCAGGTGGTTCGCACTTCCACTTGCCCCAACTGCGTCATGGTAGAGACCAATCGACATGCGACGTTTGAATGTGTGGTTTCCCGCCTTTTTTGGCGTGCGGTTAATGCTGGTTTTCGGGGACAGGGTGTGCGAACTTTCGTGTCCAACGGCCGATTTCCGCGTAGCCGCTTCTCCGCTCTCTTAATAGTTGCGGGGCTTTTCAGCCTTTGGAGAAACCGATGTGAGGCCGTAGCTGCCAATTGCCGCCGGCGTGCTTTGTGGCCGATACTGGGGAGAATGAGACGAGAGATCCTCGCGTTCCTCTCTGAAGAGCTTTTCTTCCTCGGGGAGCAAGAGTTTCTGCGGCATTGGTCGTGCCCTTTCGTCAAGGTGGAACACGAAAGGATACAGCTAATTTTTCGACCAACTTGGTGCTAAGCAGCACCCGTTGAGTTGTTATATATGATATAATTTCATTTGTTACAAATTGTGTTTTATTTGGATCTATTGTATCGTTATACCCTTGTATCGTGATATCACAATGAATTTTTGTGTACATGTATGCCAACATAATCATGTATATTAGAGCAAATGTCTTCACTGTGACGTAGTGATGTTAGTCGTGAAATATAGATGTGCAGAAGTGTATGTGCCCTGTTGCCGGAATGGTATAAAGCCTTTGTGTTCTGTACATGCTGTAAATAAACTTTTTCTAAACAAAAAACAGGACCACTTGTTGAAACTGAAGCAATAGTGACCCGCGCTGAAGAGTTTTTCATCACTTCAAACTTCCATCTTTCGCTGCACTTCTGTGCTTAAGTGTCACTTTCCTTCCCCGCCATCACGCGTCATCGCCCTTTTGCTACCACTACACCTCCACCCCGTGCAGAGAATCAGGCCAGTGAGTACAAGCTAAGGCCGAGCTCTCCGCCTTGGTGAGATGAACGTCCCGCTTCGAACTCGGCGAATGTTTTTCCTGTAAGGGCTCAACCGGTGTCACCTTTGCCGCAGGAATACGGTCATGAGTCTCATCGAGGGGTTTTTCTTGAAACAAAACAAAACAAAAAAGACCACTGTCTCACACCCCTTCACTCATCACAATCGTTGTAGGAACGGCGCTGCTCGTGCGGAAGGGAAAAAAAAACCAATCAGTCGGCAACGGCATGCTCGGTGGCCCGTTCACTTTCGGCAAAGATTGACGAGCCACGCGCCTGTCGAGGTCTGTGGGACCTCTGTACAAGAACCGAGAGGAAAATCTGGCTCCTGTGACCCGCTCATTCTACAAATGCGGCCGCACTGGTGGTCTATGAGGGAGGGGGGGGGGGGGGGGACCCGCTTCACACACACAGACAATCCCACATAGGCGACAAGTCGTCGCGCCTCGGCTTTTCCACGAGAGACAATGAGGTCGTTCGTCGCGCGAGGTCTCTTTTTCCCACAAACGGAACGGCACACCCGTCTCACTGCCATTGTCCCGCTTTCTTAACCGTTACTTTGATTTATTTTTTTCTATATTTTTTTCTTTTCATCGTCGCCGGTAAGGGCCGTACTACAAACGAGGACAAGTCGCTCGCTCCGCTGATGACGTCCCCTTCTGTGAGATGCATTCCCAACTCCCGGCTTCTGACTCGCACAGTTATGGTGCAGCAGCGAGAGAATTAAAAAAAAAAACTGCCTGTCGTAACGATAGTATGTGGCATACTCGCGTACGGTGTTTATATACATTAAGTAATGATACTAAATCTAGTAAGTATTTATTGATCCAATCAGTACATATTCAAATGCTCCAAAACATTGTATTCCTTCGGCGTCGTTATACCAATTAATAATTCCGACGCTGCCCCGTCGCGGTGGTCTAGTGGCTAAGGTACTCGGCTGCTGACCCGCAGGTCGCGGGCTCGAATCCCGGCTGCGGCGGCTGAATTTCCGATGGAGGCGGGAATGTTGTAGGCCCGTGTGCTCAGATGTGGGTGCACGTTAAAGAACCCCAGGTGGTCGAAACTCCCGGAGCCCTCCACTACGGCGTCTCTCATAATCTTATGGTGGTTTTGGGACGTTAAACCCCACATATCAATAATTCCGACGCTGCGAATGCTCCGTAAAAGTCGGCGCTTGTGACCTCTCTCAACGACTGTGACAGCCCGTTGAATGGCGGGAACACCATCGACATGGTGACATTCCTGGCTACACTTCAGATTTCAAACCGGGAAAAAGTATGTCGGGTTCACGTGAGGGTTGTGTCAGGACTGCATCAGCCCTTATGTGAGCCCGGCACACTTCTTCCTTGGCTGATGCCGTCAGAGCTGACATATAGTCCTGACAGTCCTGGTGTGAGCCTAACACACTTCTTCCTGGGCTGATGTAGTGAGGAGTGATGCAGTCCTGGCAACCCTGATAGGATTTCGGCACACTGCCTGGGATGATGCATTCTGGGCCTTGCCTGCATCAGCCCAGGAAAAGGTGTGCTGGGCTCATATAAGGGCTACCGGGCTGCATCAGCCCTGACAGCGTCAGCCCAGCGGCATAATTGTATCAGGCTCACATCAAAGCTGTCATCAAGACTGCATTAGTCCTGAGCCAGGGCTAATGCAGTCCTGATGACAGGTTCTCTGGTACAAGTACTCTGGTACCTGGCCCTGAACCTGGTACTCTTCTTTGTGAGCTGATGCAGTCCTAACACAGCCCTGGTGTGAGCCTGACGTACGACTTCCTGTTCTGAAATCTCTAGAGAAGCCAGTAAGGTCACCAGGTCGACGGCGTTCCCGCCATTCAACAGGCTGTCGGTCCTTGAGGGAGGTCACAACAATTGACTTTCACGGAGCCTTTGCAGCGTCGGAGTCGTGTCGTATCAAGGGTAACAACGCCCAAGGAAAAATATCTTGGAGCATTTGATATGCACTGATTGGATCAGTAAGTTCTAGTCAGACCCAGTCTGATTAGTTTACGAACAGACCGTCTGAATTACTCGCATCGGCACCCCATCGTTCGCCATGTGTGTCTACACGCATATTATAAAGCTGATCAGTGACGCACGCATGCGCAAACGTTTCCAGACTGTCTACAACGTTTCCAGACTGTAATAATTTTCCGCGCTGTGTCATTCGTTTGCGAGCTTCGTTTTACTTTATTTGGGTCGCCGGGTATGCAAACGACCGGACGCACCCTCTGGCGTTGCGCTGTCTCCTTGTCAGGTTGTCTACCAAAGCGGAACCCGGCAGCCGCTCTTTCTACTCTCGCATATAAGATAGGCCGGCCGGCCTGTTCGAAAGGCGTGGCATTTAGCCTGGAGCGCCGCGACAGATGTGACTAATCGTCTAGTTGTACAGTCGTGGTGGACCAGGCATACGTGGAGTTCGTCGAGATTCGTGCTACTCCGCTTGCGTTTATACATACTCCTTTTTGACTCCTTTTTGAGACTTCTGGCTTGCCACTTACGACTCTTTAAAGAGGCACATCAACTCTCATTGAAGCCCATCACGCTCCATTTGTAGAGTTGTGGGACCCACACATGCGTTAGTTTCTTTTCAAGGAGAGTCATACACATGGCAAGTCAGGACTCAAGGAAAACAATCGCTTGTGCTTTTTTATTTAGGGATGAAGCTTCCTGCAGCGCCGTGGGTCATATTGACACAAGGTAGGCTGGCAACTATAGTAGCCAGCCTCTGAGGAGGACAACGAAGGCTACTATAGTTGCCAGCCTACCTTGTGTCAATATGTCCCGTGTCCTTGTAGTCGTTGTAGTCAGCGTAGTAGCCGTTGCATCATATCGCATGTCAATAAAAACGAAGTTGCAGCATATCCACGGAGCTAACGATGAGTGGGGTGAAGCGTTCGTTCGTCCGTCCATGTGTCCGTCCGTCCGCCCGTTTCGCGCCATTCGTCATCATTCACCTCGTGCATATGCTGTGATCTTTTCTGTCTTAAAGTGTACTGGTATCAAAGAAATAAGGTATCGGCGTGTGACGAGTGGCTTTGATGCTTCTGTATGCTGATTTGTATGCTCCAGTCAAACTGCTCTGTGATCCTCTACGCGGCTGCACCAAATTTAGTGTACTCTTGCAAACTGGTCATACATATTTTGCGGCAAAATTTGTAGGGAATCCGCGTACCTGGAATGTCCGTGTAGGAAGAGTTTGCGAAGAATGTGCGACACCGTCAACGCAATCCACTGAGAAGAAGCTGAACATGGCTTTCACCTCCGAGTTCTTTTGGGCAAGGGCATAAGCGACCATGCAAGTTTTGTTTCTGTTTAAACTTTCCGTCGCGCCGGGTTGTACGAACAGATATTACCAGCATCATGAACGGGCGCGCTCTCTCTCTCATCTTTATCTTCTTCATATTTTGCTCCTCTCTCTCAACACGTGCGCCGATTTGTCCGGAGTGGGAGGCAATAACTCTAATTCAGCTTTTTCATTTGCCAGACAAAACTGGAAGGTCGCCGAGGCTAAGTGCCGTGAGAAGGAGTGCAGAGACGAAGAGAGGGATATATAGAGAGATAAAGAGAAAGAAATGAAAGAGAAAGTAAGCCAGAGTTGGAAACACAAAAAATAAAAAAGTAGAGATAGACATGAAAATAAAGAGAAATTGACGAACAAATAGAGAGGATTATGAGAAGAGAGAGAAGGAAGGAAGAGGACTGGAACGAACGTAGCATCGTGCACCACCACTCGTATGACGTGTACCCACCGAAATCACGTAACACAGGTCACGTGACATGTTCCCGCCAATCCCATGTAGTGGGAAAGTAACGTGACGAAAGTTACGTGACTTTGGCGGGAACATGTGAAGTGACTAGAGTATATATGGCGTGAACATGCCTAGCGGGGCAGTAACACAGGTTTAGGAGAGCAGTTTTTTCCTCGCGAGTCCGAACTCATCTGTCGGTTCCAGTGTAAGGTTGCGCCAATTACTTCTTCTCGGCTTTTGTAAATACTCGTGGCCTACTTCTTTGTTTTCCAATTTGTCTTTTTTTTTGTGAGACCTATGCTATCTAGAGATAATCTATATGGCTCAAGGAACATACAGCTAGCCTAATGCTTCAATACTGCAGGCGCCATCTACTGAACCGCCTGGGAACCTCTTCGTGTAAACAATTATGGCGACATGCGCGATTTCCATCGCGGCACCCTGTCCATGAATGGTCTTCCCCGATTTCTCCTTGGTACACGTCCTTGGTTGCAAGCTGCTTGTCCCGCTGCCAAACGGAGGTCCTCTCTCGGAGCCCCCCGTTGGCGCGGCGTTTGTCTTTCGCTCGGCTTAAGGCAGGTCCGCGGCCCACGCTCCGCAATCGACGTCTTTATTTTTCTCTCCTCTGTATTTTTGCTTTTAATCCAGTGCTCACCGTGTCGCCTCTTTCTTTTGGAGGTGCCACTACTGCAAAGCCCCGCCCAATGCGTGGTCGTAGACGCCGCACCTGTTTCGCGTTCGTCTTCTAGCGCGTCCCGTGTAACGCGAGGAGTACGGCCTATCCTGCCGTCTGCCCGCTGCATTTCACTTCGATAACCGTTTCGATAACGCTTCGATTGGTATCAGTGGACGGAAAGTTGCGTTCCTGGAGAAAGGGAAAGAGTCGGCCACCATGGAGGTTTTGGTTGTGAGTACTTCGATGCCTTCGCTCCGTATTTTTTTTTTTTTCTGTGCCTGCGGCGATCGCACGCTTAGGCTTAGCGGTCCAGCGTATTCATTCAAGAACGACCGCTTGTCTATTTGTGCTTTCAGTTGTGGCCAGCCCTTGACTGAGATAGGGTACCTACCAATGGCTGTGCATTCTAGAACTGTGGCACCTTTTTTGGCACTTGACCGACTTCTCTCTCTTCCATTCTTTCTGAAGAAAGCCAGGTCTCGGCTAGCACATGACTTTGAAATGCGGAGGTCTTTAGTGGCATGTGCTGCATGTGAATTAGGTTCAGCACTTACTTTGTGCAATACCAATACACTTTTCGCATTTATTCTTAACAGTGCAATTCCTTGCGAGTTTTTCGATTGCGCTCTTGCTTGCCTGAACACGAACCCATGGGCACACTGACAGAGAGAAAAGAGAAAACGCTACTTATTGAAGGGCAGAGAATTTATCCGGCGAACCTAACAGTTTCGTATACAGTTTCATGCTTGTATCAAGTTCAATACCAAAATTGTAGCGAAGATGGCTGAGTGGACAACCAGCTGGTCAGCATAAACACTGAAGGTAAACTGTACTGTAAACACACAGGTGCCAACAATACTACGTAAAGGAGTGTTTGACAGTATTAAAACATAATTTAATAATCTTTAGCTTACTATATATAAATATTCTAAGCCATGTAATTGTTCGACGCTGTGCAGTGAGCGGTACTGCATGCTACTAATGTTAAATATGTCAGGTTCCTCCTTTTGGAATGAATATAGACGTCTCGACCAATCTTGCGCATTTTTTTTTGTGACACCTTGATCCGCAATGCGAGTGTGACACACTTTCTGTGGATCTGCACAGGCCCGCATTTAAGCTGTACTCGCCTCCTCGGTGCAACAGGTCTCAGTCCTGGCTGACCGGCCGACCTTGATCGCTGGATTCATGGACCGTTCCACCGCTCCCCGTCAGACTTCAAATGCGAGGCGAATTTGCATGTGTATTTTTGACACCGCGTATTACTACGCCAAAGGGCAGGCTTTAGTGATCACAATAACAAAAAAAAAAAAAGAATTCAGTGGGACGAAAAGAGCGCGTGCCGCCCATTTTAGGGCTTGGCTTCAATCGACTTTCTGTCCGTATAGCGGGTCGTACGAAAGTCCTGGCACTTGAGAGTTAGACGCGGCGTTTCTATGTATAGAAAGCTTAGTTCCAAGCACGGTGGTTCCAAGTGATGCAGCCTTGAACGCCGCCACTCCTTCGGCTCTATGTGAATCGAGGTCGACGGTACGTATCGCCACGATCGCAACGCCGAGCGAAAATGTTCGGCCGACAGTTTCTTTTGTGGGTTGCCGGGCCCATTAATAAGTCGCGAGGCGCACAAGACAGTCACCGCTACCTAATGGCGAGGTTAATGGAAAATAAAAGGATAAAACGAACATCCTCCCACAGGAATGCGCGCGTGCCGCGGTCTGTATGTGGGCGTCTGCTCCTTGCGTTCACGGCCTTTTTTTTTTTTTTTCGTTTGGGGAGACATCCTGCGGTGTTGCTGTGTACTACTGTAAAGAGTATCTAGCCTTGTTTTCGTCGGGCCGATGTCGCCTGGAATGGAGGCTAGCCCTAATTGCCGCCGTTCGTCCACGCCACTGAAGATGAATCGACGCCAAGGTGTGGTTTCAGCACAACTCGGGTGTGGATAGTAGCATCGCGGTGGCCCTGTTTGGGCAGTTTGGAATGTCTACCTCAAGGGGGCGATTGAATGGCTTCCTATACCGTTGTCGCAGGGCTGATTGGTCGCGTGCTTGAGGTGCCTTGGGAACGTTGGAGAACCGTGGCATTATTCGCGATCTCATGTATGTGCACAGTCGGCCAAAACTTCTAATATTGTGCGCAGGGGCCACTTTTCTGTCTCTCAGTGCCATATTATGGAACAAAGGTACAAAAAAAAAATGTTCCGTGGACGTATGTTTTGTGGGTGTACACTTGTCCTCACCTTTCTTGTTGAACCTATTTCAGTCGTGTGGCAAATATACGCAAAGAAAAAAAAACTGCCCATCATTCACAATAGCTAAAGATTTGGCCGACAGTACCTCCTCGACGACACTCGCGTATCTGGTGGTTAAGGTCCTCGACTACTGACCAGAAGGTCACGGAATCGAAACCATGCTGCGACGGCCGCATTTCGATGGAAGCCGAACGCTGAAAGCCATGGGCGTAGTCTGGAGTTAGTCTTGGAGGGTGCAAAGCCGTTGTTGCGTCGCTGTGGAGAGTGTCGCAGTGGAGAGGTGGGGAGTGCTTGTGTAACTTGAGCGGGGCGCAACGGTTGGTTTAGCTCGGGGTAGGCGGGTGTAGGGGGGGGGGGGGGGGGGTTGGAACGTGTTTCTTTTGTTCTCTCACGCCAGCGTTCGTGCTTGAGGCCCGGGTGATGGACGTGCACGTACAAGAACCACAGTCAGTTGATATTTCCGCAACCATCCACTATAGGACGTCTTTCATAACAAAATCGTGGTTTCGGCAAGTATAAAACCCCAACATTTATAATATGCAGCGCTTTCAGAATCAGAACGGGGTACGTATCTTCGCGATCTCGAATCTCAAGGAGTCAACGGGTATTGCGTATAGCTTGGCGACTTTTTGGCAAAAAAGACCGTTGCAAGGCTCTCGACGTGCCAGCCGGGTTTCCGTTTTTTCGTTTCGTTATACAAAGACTTCCTACGTTCACGCCTGTGTTGAGAAGCGTGACGCCTTTGTGAGACTGCTTTTGGCCACCCACGCGCCACTGAACGCGCAAATTGCATGTGTTCTGCGCAGTGACACTTCAAGGCTCAAGGTATACAACTCCGCACTTTAGACCCTCCTCTGCTCGCAAGTCCCGTTCTTTCTCGCGCACTTGTCTTTTGTCCGCGAAATACAGGCCGTGTGTTTTCATGGTCGGTGTAGCTTCCGCCGACCGGTTGGAATATATAGGTATACGGCGGTTCACACTTGCGAAAGTTGACGTATACTGTGGAGCACGGTGCACGGTTTACGTGTATCACGCCAACCGAAATGAGCGCCGATTCGGTCTTTCGTGCCCGAAACCGAATTCCTGAAACATCGAGACCCTTGACGCCAGAAATCGAAGCTTTCGGCCTACCAAGGTCTGTCATGAAACGGGTATTCGCAGTGGTCATTATATTTTTTCTGTGAGGAATGCGCCCTTGCATGCATGGTTCGGTGCCACTGCCTGGAAAATAAAAATAAATAAAGGTGCATGTCTATTTTTCGCGCTGGAATCGAATCAACGTAAAGAGAAACTTCCTTTCGCAGAGTTTTTTTTTCCTCTCTACGTGCGACACATTGTCCCCCTCCCCCCCCCTCCGCCCCTTCCCCTTTTTTTACAGCATTCTGTTGCTCTGTCACGTTTTGATTTGGTCTCAGTTCAACCAGAGCTTATGGGCCATGGCCATGAAACTGGAACTATGACCAAAGTTTCGTATATGCCGGGCTTGACCCAAACCTGGCAGGGCAGCACAATGTCGTTCAAAAAATGAAAAGAAACTGGATCATGGGACATGGTTCCACTGCAACCAGATCGTACGAATTTGACGGAACTATAACCAAAGTGACACCTAGTTTCATTATTTGTTTTCGTTAAAACCCCCAACTCCAAATTTCGGCCTGGGGAAGAAGGAGGCTAGATTACCCCTCCCCCCCCCCCCCCCCCCTGGCTGCAGTCCAGATTCACACAGGCCCGAAGTTGTGGCTGCCAAACTGACGGCCCTGGGCTTCCACATTGGCCCACAATCACTCGTACGCATAGAGTTTCCCAATATACACTAGAGGGAACTCTGGCGCTAGTGTCCATGGGAGCTGCAATGCACGGCGCTTCAGCGAGCATGGAAATGATGGGTAGTACACACATTTGTCTAAACTTCGTACTTCTGGCCTGCTTTTGGCTCCGTGTGTGTTCGTGTGGCTTGAAGCTCTTTTCTCGCGAAACAAAAATCAGCAAATATTCAGCGATTGCGCTTCACCACCCTATTTTTTTCGAATTACCTTTCCAAATTGGGTCACGAAGCTCAAAAGGGTTGAATCTTTCTTTTAAAACAAAATCGAAACATAGCAAGAAACGAAGCCGCAAGTATGATTCGCCGCCCGCAAGTACGAAGACAAGGCAAATGTGTGTACTACCCATCATTCCCATGGTCGCTGAACGATCGCAGCGCCAGAGTAGTGCCCTCTAGTTAAGTTTGAGAAACTCTATGCTCGTACGCACGTGAATTGGCCCCTTCCAACTACTGTCAGTTTCCTGCTCCGGGTACCTTGCTTGAAGACCTACAACAAGCATTCTTTTTCATCGTCGAGAAAAGACGAACGTACATTGTGGAAAGGGCATCTGCTGGAGGAGGGAATTTGAACAACTCTGCTTGGTGCGAAGCTTTGAGTGTACAGTTTATGTGCGAAGCCAGGAACTTTCCAGCCACCCCTCGTATATAGCAGATGTGCCGCCACCTTGTTGCTGTGATAACGTGACACTCCGGCATGAAGGCGACTTTGGCGACCCCTTGTGGAGCAAACCTCGTAGGTTCTCTTATGCAATCGCCTAAGGCGAATCGAAAGCGAATGCCATCTTTTCTCAAGTTCATGCGTTATTCCTCTCCCGCTATCCCCCGAAAGTTTTGGTTTTGCAAGCTTTCTGCGTTTAATCTTTGGACGGGCAACAATGCTATGTCATGGTGTCATCACGTGACGTCATAAGTTTGGGTGGTTTGTGGCCTCATTGAGGACGTAATGTAGTAACGTCATCAAGTGATGATATTTTTTTTTTTGCATCACTCCTGCTGACGCCGCGGTACGATAGTCGGCGCTGACGGTGAATTTTCGAGATTTGGTGGGTGAGCGAGCAACTTTATTGGTGCTTGGCAAGGCGGTTTTATTACGTTAGGCATATATAGGCTCCTACCAAAGTATGTTTCTCTAAGCTCCTACTCCTTAGACTCTTAAGCGATTGGATTGGATTGGATAAACTTTTATTTGGTCCTCCAAAACACCGATCACTGTGCTGCGGGCAGCTCCCACGTGGGAACTGAGATGCCAAGCTCCTCAGCCGCCTCGCGGGCTTGGTGGACAGCCCAGAGCTGATCTGCCAAGGATGAGCTGCGGATCCTAAGCGAGTGTTTTCCGATTTTAAAGATGATAGTCGTTTATGGGATACTTGAACGCAGAAATTTTGGTCTGTATGTTGGTCTTGTCGATCTGTCTGTTGACACGATTCAGCCACCGGGGCCAAAGTTTGGCCACTTGCTGAACGCCCAGCCAAGTTGAACAAGTGGCTGCGTTCATACTTGCGAACATTGGCGGTCAAAAAACAAGTATTGCACATATCTGAGGCGCGACAACGATACGCAAGTATTAGGTGGTGTGTCCCTTTAGAAATACGTCAAAGACGTAATTATAGAGACACAAGCGTTTCTTAGGCAGCGCTGAAAATGCGACGCTATGCCCGAAAGAAATTCAGCTGAAAACTATAGTCATGTCTGAAGACAACATATCGTCTTCAGACATTTGCAGCGAAGCATGCAGATATGCTGCCAATTCTTTCATATATCAGGACGTGAATCAATAAAGTCATAGAACTTAGACTCCCGCAAAACAGTGATCTGTGTTTTGGAGGACCAAACAAAGTTTATCCAATCCAATCCAAGAAGGATGAAATCGGAAACAACTGAGGACCTGAGAGCGCGCGGTCACGACAAGTTCGTGCGCGCCAGACGCATTCAGCGACGACTGCGCATGTCTCCCAAGTCCACCTCGGCGTCGTGCATAATACTGCACCGCAATATACGACGTGGCCAGACGCGGATTAGCCCGAGTCATAGGCGAGGCGGGCATCACTTGCCGAGGAAGCAAGGGAGGCGAGGTTGATTATCTGTGCGTGTTCCATGGCCTGTTTTTATTTTTCCGGCGACTTGCTTTCTTTTGTACATAATCTCTCGGTCTGTATTTCTGTTTCTTTGGCCTCGTGTTCGAGGTTCTTTGTTCGGTACAAATCGTTGTAGGCCCCCTTCTAGAGTTCGTTGTAGCTTGGGGGGGGGGGGGGGGGTGAGAAGATAGGGCGGTAGAAGTTGAGGAGGAGTGGAGAGGTTGTCGACGAGGTTTGTAGGGACCGTTGCACGATGTCTTCGCGTGCCCGGTCATCTCGTCGCGTTAGCTGCGAGCTTCCACGAGAACTTTCCGGGAACAGGACGAATCTCAAAGCTGTCTGTATACGCGACCGAACCAAAACACGACTCCAGAAACACGTAACAACGAACAAAAAAAAAACAAAAAACAAAATGTGCACGCGTGTGCTGGGTATACGTCGTTTTCGTGTCTATACCTACCTTCCTTGATTCCTCCGTTCATGTGTTTTTTTTTTACTTCGGCGGTATTTTTATTTTCTTTCTCCATTTCGTTTGATCGTGTTGTCACGCATCGTGATCCCTCCACGTGCAGACACGCCAGAGCCGTTTTGATGGAGGGCCCTCATCTCGACAGCAGTCGGCGCCAGTGCTAATGTGAGCCTCAGACTGTCTAGCTGTAGCCCTCGTGTGTGGGAGGTTTCGTGTTGCGTGCGGCTAACGGCGTCTTGTAATCGTTATACTTTTTTGTTTGCCTGTTTATTCGTTCCGTGGTCGCTTCACTTCCGGAAATAGCGCCGAGTTGCTGTACGTATAGGAGGGAGCGGAAAGAACAGCGCAGCGCTGTGCAGCGGTACCCGGAAAAAGAAGTGCCCGAGTCGTCTCATTGTTGTAATAAAGGAAATAGTGAAAACGTAGTGAGAAACGTCTTCAGGCACGAGCACTTTCTTTCTTTGTTTTCCTCTCGAGCGAAACAGTCCCAATCGTCTGGATGACACTCACGTTAACTTGAGTCATGCGTGCGACGGTTATCCCTGCATGATTTTCTCTCTCCCACCGCGAGCGTCTTGTTTTGAAGGGAGAAAGCTGAAGACCAGCTAATCTGAAACCACCCCTGAAACCTAGATATCGAGCTTTAAAGGCGCCTTTAGCGAAACATCAAGTCACGAACAATGAAGTTCAGCGTATTTATAGGTGCGCGCGGGGTTCTCCATACTGGGTCCAAGATTTACCGCACACCCCCACCTCCAACTATATTGCTTTAGTTCAAAAAAAAATGAACTCCGCAATGGATGCAAAAATGGAAATGAAGTGATGAATGGCTGCCCAAGAAGGCCTGTCTTTGTCCATTAAAAACCGTGCGCATTAAAAAAAACTCAATGTTCCGAAAGAATAAACAAGGTTATGGGGCACAATCAGGCCCCCTTTAGATGATTGAGAGGGGGAGGGGACACACACTCTCTGGTCCCCCGGCTATGTCAACACCAATTTACCTCTATTTACATCGCATAGTTTCAGTTTGTGCCTGCTTCAAGTACACGATCGCGGCCTCAACGCTCGTCATTTCAAACTGGCGTGGCTTGGGAAGCGCTGTATTTGTGAACCTCAGTCTATACGTTTCTGGATTGCCAAATGTACGCATAGGGCCCATAGGAGTATACCGCATGTGAGCTCCTTCACGTTTTTTTCGCTGTCATTTTTGCTGTAATGATTACATGTTCTAATGTTTCTGATAGCATTAACATGTTGCACTCGCCGACCAAAAGTTTAACGTTGGCCTTTGCCATGGGGCCATTGTTGACTAAAAGGAATGTTGATCAAAACACCTTCATTCCACCACGCTTTGTTAGAGTGTCTTTAGTACACGACATGCATCATTGGTACTCATTTTTGTGGCAAAAGGCATGTAACAGTGTGACCGCGTTACGTTAAACGCTTTCGGTACTCCGTTTGGGCTATATAATGCTTCAAGTTTCCACTGTTGACACAATCTCTTGCGCACTGCTTTGTTGGCTGAACTTTCAAAATCTTGCGAAGCGTTTTACCGAAGGGCTCATTCGAAACGTCTTGCACCTCCTTGCGGAGATAACTTCCTTTGTACATACTTTGTTAAAATGTCCAACTGCGGCACTTGTGGGTAGCCATGTGTTGGTGTCTGACCACACGGATTCCGAGAAAAGGTCAGTGAGAACAGTATCAGTACTTTCATGAAAGTAAAAGAGAAGTCGAGGTTCGGAGATGTTAGCAGGAGGCCTCCTGAGTGTCTGTTTGCTATTGGAATTATTATATTTGCGTATACTTCTTTTGTTTACGGTCCGGTCTGCATTTGAGCTCGCGGTATTTTCAGTACGAATGCGCGTCTTGTATGCAAAGCAAGCTGCATAATATGATAAGGCCAGCGTGAATTATACACAGGAACACGTGAACGGCATCCTATAGAAAGAGCTGCAGGACAGCGGCGCACGTGTGATCAACATATAAAACAGCTATACGGAGGTTGCTGCCCGCATCTCGAAGCTGCTGGGAGAGGCTTACGCGGTTGCGCTATACCATTCCGCGCTCATTGTGATTTCTGTCTGTGAACGCGAAGACGTTCCAGCGAAACCAGGACGGCGGCCGGTTTTAGTTTAGACTCGTTCCAACTCCACCCCCCTCGCCTTTTCTTTTTACCGTATATACGCGCGTAATGGCCGCGCCCGTGTAATAGCCGCACCCAGAACTTTCTCAAAGAAACCTCACAAAAATATATTTCAATAAGACTCGTGGAATAGTCGCACCTTAATCTTTTTTAGCCTTTTTTTTAAATCAGGAGGAGAAAAGAGGAATGAACTTTATACGTAGAGACCGGCAAGTTTAGGTGGCCGTGCCTAGGCCTCTAAAGAGGAGGAGGAGGAGGAGTAAGGGAAGAAAATAAAGGCAGGGAGGTCAACCAGAAGCACGTCCGGTTTGCTACCCTGCACTGGGGGAAGGGGTGAGGGGATTAAAGGAGAAGAGAAATGTGTCAATGGCTTGCCTCGAAGCCGCCTCACGGGCATGGTCGAAGAGTAGAAAGTTCCGAAGCTTTTTTTTTTTTTCATTTTCCTCGATTGTGATCATTGCAGCACGTGTTGTAGTCCAATTAACTTCGGTCACTTCGTTTATTTAACACCAAGCGGGAACCGCGTCTTCAGTTAGGTTGTGCCAGAGTATGGAAAGTCTAGTTTTACGTTTTCCCATAAAACAAGACTAATTCATGGCTGTTTTTTTTTACGCCAGATACACACGGACGAAAAGAAACGGACACCACGGGCGGTACCACAGACACCACCGGCGCTTTTTGCGCTCGTGGTGTCTTTTCGTCCCTGTGTGTGTTGCGCAAAAGCAGCCATGAACCAGTACCTTCAACTCGCCCAACTTTCAGTATTCTTGGTAGCTGCAATCTTGTGCATGGCTTAGAATAATATTTAAGATATGTGGCCAAGCAGATGAAGAAAACTGTTTGAAGAGAGCGGGCTACTAGGCAAGGCTTTCCTTCCTTGTCAATGTCCTACTCGATACTATACTTCGGCGGACGAAACCGGAAGTCGTCCAGGCGGTATGTCTGTCAACACTGAAACTGTGTATACATGGCAGCTTGTCCAGTTTCCGGCACTCGCTCTGTGTATTCCGCACTGAATGGTTGTGTACGTCTGAACGGTTGTGTACGGTTGTGTAGCGTATAGCTCTCGCCGATCGGCCCGCCGTACGCTAACTCCTAGTGGCATGTAGCTCTCGCCGAGCTTTGCCCCGTCCTCGGACTCCTTCGACCGTGTCCTAATCTCTTTTTTTTTCCTTTCTCGATTTTTACTTCTCACTCTGTATCTTTTAATCCCTCCTTGTCCCATTCCCTTGTGAGCTACTGCCGAGTTGTCGCACTTAACGATGAGGATGATTACATCATCGGGATGGCGCGCACCCATAAAGGGGGAGATGGGCCAAGAACCGGGCGGCAGGATTCCTAAAGTAATTGCCTGTGAAACTAAAATCAATCGGAAAAATTTGTTGGGAGATAAACCTTCGAATAAATGAAAATTCTTACTGAACAAGCGTGAACTTACTTGGTCGCACTTTGCTGTGGACAATTGCTGGGCTCACTTTTCTCTTTCTTTTCTACTATTTTACCCCCCCCCCCCTTCGTGGCGCTGCCATCCGCCAAATAACACCGTCTGGGCGGCTGAGGAGAGCATTCCTTGCGGATGTTTAACTGGATTTGTCAAACTGCGGTCGTGTTTCCTTAAGAACGGTGCGAAAAATGCTTGAAGGTCACAAAAATTGAACAAATTCGACCTTATCTGGGGCCCGAGGCGTGTTTCTGTATATGACGAGTAAGGATGACGAGGGCGAGGAATGACCTTCTTGCAATCGCGTGATAGTGGTAAAGCTCGATTTTCCCTTCTCTCTATATAATATACTACTGCAATTGACTAAATACAAGTAGCCCCGAAACATGGACCTATTTAGAAAAAGTGGTTAAAACTATTTAGAATATGTGGTACTCTAATATGGGAGAGCTGCCAGCTGAAAGCCGTCCCGTGGGTAGCGAGAACCAGTGTTTAGAAAGAAGTGTTGAACGATTTCGAGTACTTCGTACTCAACAATGAGAGAGCTCTCAAAAAAATTCTAAGATTCAGAGTACTCGGTACTCTACTACGGGAGAGCATAAAGCCGTCCCCTGGGCCTCACATCGTTTAAGAGAATTTTATTTCCGTATATATCATACACAGCTTATGTGCACACATAAAAATGGACACTGGTGAACAATGCGTATGTACAATGCAAGCTGTTATATACAGCGAAAGAACTTAATGCATATGCAGTGGCGTACAATGCAAAATTGTACAACAGATACAGGACATTCATGACATCGAGATGATTAAATTTAAATAAATAGTAAGGCTATGTGAATAAACAAGGGGGGGGGGGAGTCATTCACAGTGTAGGGTGATGCTTAGCATTCACCTGTGAGGACAATTTGCTCTCACGCTCAAGAAGAATATTTCACCAAAAGGACATGTTTGTAAGGAAGAAAAGGAAAACACACACTGTAATGTCACAGTGGTACAAGCTCTAGCCTACCTCCTTAATAGGGGAGGAAAGGACTCACGTGCCACCGCATTTAACGAAATTTTAAATGCAAGCTCACAGTATTCGCCGAACCTCCTACATTTCACATCCATTCTGTCAGCCCTGATGGGTGTGCTGTCCGCAGAGATTATTATCCGCCAAATCACGAGACGATGAAAAAAAAAGTACAACTACACTCATTTCTCGAATGTACATCGCCAAGAGCAAACATTCTTTAATTACATGATGAATGAGAGTACGAAGAAAGGACGTGCTGGCTGGCCGAACTATCGCCTATAGCACGAACTTTTCTTGGCATTGAAGGGAAAGCTACGGAGTCGGTGCTTTTGCACCATGTAGCCCTACGCGAAGTAGTCCGATGTTGGCGCGCGTCTCGCGAGGGATGTGGAATGAAAAGAAGAGAAAAGTGAGCTCCGTAACTGTTTCTCAGGGGAAGGGCCTCAACAGTTGCTCACGAGGGGTGGGGGTGAAGGAGGGATTAAAAGAATAGGATTAAAAGGTAAAGACATAGAGAGAGGAAGGAGATGGTGAGGCGCAGGGACAGCGAACGACCGAAAACGACGGAAGTATAAAGAGGAGATAGGAAAATCGGACGCAGGAGTCCGCGGACGGGGCACCACTCAGCGAGAGCTCTTGTTCGAGGACGGCGCACCACTCGGCGAGAGCTCGGCGAGGAGATGGCGTAGGGCGAGCTCAGTCGGCCGGAGCTGCGCTGTCGGAGATCGCGGGGGCACAACCGGTCGGCACGAAATCCAGAGAGTGAGTCTGTGTCGCCTATAACACGCACTTTTCTTGGCATTGAAGGGAAATGTACGTGGTCGGTGCTTTTGCACCGTGTAGCCCTACGCGAAGTAGTCCGATGTGACGTGCGTCTCGTATAAATAACGCTGTGGAAAGTGACGGGGGCGCACCATCAGAGTTTCATATTGAGCTATACCCGTACAATGGCGGGACTTTCTCGCGCGTCCGGAAACGCTGTAAAGTTAAATAAATACAACAGTCTTGCCGGTGTGTGCTGCGTCCGGTCTCAAACGCTTCACGTATAAAACAAAGGATGAACATTTATATTTCACGTCGAAAATGCGGGTGCTATTGTGGAACTACATTCACTGGCGGTAGGATGTGCGCGATCTGGCTCTGTAGCCTTCGCTTCAATGCCAAAAAAAGTTGTCGCCGAGTATAGGCGACGCGATATGCAATATAAGGTAGAGGCCGGTCATAATGGCGACTATGTAAGGGTGGAGCCAAAATTTTCTTTGGGGTGGGGGGTGGGGTGAGGGGGGTTGGGAGGGGTTCAGTTATACTCTGTATGTTCGTGCGTATATATATATATATATATATATATATATATATATATATATATATATATATATATATATATATATATATATATGTGTGTGTGTGTGTGTGTGTGTGTGTGTGTGTTCCCTTGAACTTTATTCGCGTTTCTTTGATGTGAAAAACCAAAGAGAGACATTTCTTACATTTCAAAGGAACTTTAAAACGTACTTTCAGTTTCGATGTTAGGAGCCGGTAAATGAAGTGCCCGGAATTTTTCTATAAGGTACAGCGCTTGTGACCTTGAAACCGTCTACATGCAGGCAAAACTGCGAATTTCGGAATGTTCGGCTACGCACCCTGCTCCCCTGGTGGTGACAATTTGATCGCGCGAACCGGTGGAACGAACAGCTTACACAGCTCCGCTACTTAGAAGTTCTCGTTTTTTTTTTTTACCGCGTAATGGCTGCTCCCGAAACTTTCATCCCAAATCACGGGGAGAAGCCTTCGGCCATTACTCGAGTATATGCGATACCTGCCACTTGTTTTTATGAGCGCGCGCTCAACGCTTTAATCTATACGCCGGCGAGCTAAATCTCCTCCCAGCCTTTGGACAGTGTCTTCCACATTCTCAAAGCGCGCTTCACTCTAACTATGGCGAACTCATGCGAATGCGCACGGTGTACTGGGAGTGTACAACTAGACAACGCCGTCCACAACTAGAAGTACAACGCCGTGTACAACGCCGTCCACAACTAGAAGTAATCACCACCTTAATATCAAGCCTTACCATTGTCGTACTAACACATTCAAATTTAGTTTTTTTTCCTTTCACTGCCGAAATGTGGAATCAACTGTCCGGTGATATTCGCTCACTTCCGCTGGAAAATTTTTTACTTGCCCTTGCTGATTTGCGTTAAGTGTTCTTTTGTTTTATTGCTCTGTTGATCTGTTTGTTTGTTATTTTTTTTTCATTCTGTAAATGCTCACTCCTGCCATAGCCCCAAATTGGGGGCTGCGGTATGTATAAATAAATAAATAAATAAATAAATAAATATGTTAACAATCACCGCCAAACCTTGCTGGATATCCCTGCAGCAAAGGCGAGCTGCAGCCTCTGTTGTATAACGATTGAGTTTCGGTGCATAATGTTCATTTCGTGTATAGGAGCGGCCCATGGAGGGAATGAGACTTATTTTATGATCAAGCGCGTGTTCTGTTCGGCGCGTGGCAGAAAGAAAAAAAAAAGAAAGAAGATATGCTTTGTAAGTTTTTTGGGAAAATGACGTGCGAGTTTTGATTCGTGGCGATTGTTTTCGGATGCAGAGAAGAAATTCGGCGTTCATTTTCAAGAACCGCGGGTAATGTAATAGCGCGAAGTCGGGACGGACAGACGGAGGCAAACGAATCGATTTTTCCCATTACTTCACAAACAGGAATACATAGTTTCTTTTATGAAAAGTTCTGTACAAGGAAGCGAGGAATGCCGCGACAAAATTTTTGCGCACCAAATCAATGCTCACAATCGCCTTTGAGTCTTTTCAATATATGCAGTATTGAAAACAGTCGCAGGCATAGGTCAGCCAAAACTGTGGGGCTCACTCAGAATCACGCGTGAAATGTATTTACCGCTTAGTACCCTCTAGGACTGAGAACCACCAAAATTTTCCCGAGCCGAACTCGCCCTCGCGAAACATTTCTTCAACTGGACTCACATCTGACTCACTCGTAAAGACATTGCTCACCAGAACGCATTCAGACTCACGGCTTGATCTAAGTCTCAGTGAGGCCTAGTGAGTCGATTCACGAGCCCTTTATCCTAGAATCGGCTTTTTCGATCGTGGTGTCAATGTTTTTCAGCACCAATATCTCACGTAATCGGTGCTCTTCTATAGATGCCCTTTCATGTAGTACCTCGACCTATGAAAGCAACGCCGACTAAATTTCAAGGCCGAAAGGCTGCCGCAGTGACGTCAGAGGGTGGGGGCCCAGTTACGCCGCGAACGCGGCGGAAAGCCTGCGTTTTGTTCACGTTTTAGGAGAACCGACGCTCCCGTTCTCGCAGTTGCTGCGGCTAGATTGGGCCGAAAATTACTCGTCTGAAGCCTTGAAAGGCTTCAGACCAGTAAGGACATTTTTCTTGAGATTACAAGTTAATATATATTTATCAAGAACTTATCCGAAAAATTTGGCGACGGTGAGTTCATAGCATCCCTCTACGTGATTCAGGCTTTTGATTAATAAATATTTAAATGTGTATGACCGAAACTGCTTTAAAATACCTGTGAGGAGGAGGGAGCAAAAATTGGAGGCGTAAATGCTGTAGGCTGGTGTGCTCAGATTTGGGTGCACGTTAAAAACCCTAGGTCGTCGACATTTCCGGAGCCCTCTACTATACGGTGTCTCTCATAATCATGTGGTGGTTTTTGGACGTTAAACCCCGCATATCAATCTATCAGGGACCGTAAAGGGAAATTCCGGTAAGCCGGATAGTAATGAATATGAATAGATAGCAGTGGATTGTGAGGTCTCACTTGATTCGCGGATTTGATTCACGCACTCTAGTTTAATTTACGCCTCCATAATTCGCACGTTCCCTTGTCGCTATAGTGATCGTAATGTAGCAGGCGAACGCTGACAAATGTACGGCAATGACCGTGCGGCAGCAACCAAACGGTAGTGCGGAACATGCAATGAAATTTCGCCCCCACCCCCATCCACAAATGAAGAGCTCTGCGCATGCCTATAATCTCAAGTGACCTTTCACTGAGTTAGAGATGGAGAGAAAGAAGCAAGAAAAAGCAGAGAGGTTTGCCAGACACGCAGGGGTAAAAGAAAGATAAGGAATATAAAGGGCTTCAAAGACAGGAGAAGGATGAGGGATGAACGGAATCGCGAGCACAGGTCGGCGAGCACATCTATTCGATGGGGAGTCGCTCAAACTTATTGATTTCAGGCAGTTCAGTGGCGCTTTGGTACATGAGTAATGTCCTATAAAATGTTGTCTACAGAAAATGGTGCGGAGTCCAGTTGGTCCATAAAGAATAGGAGCTACACAGGACGGGTTCGATTGTTTCTCTTCGGTTCCCCAGGAGTCGCATGTAGAGGTGTCCGCCGTATACCGCCCTGAAATGAGTACGCCTTTATGAATGCAACATCCAACCAAAGGCGGCATGACAGCGTCTCGTCGGAGCGGGAAATCGAAGACTGATACGGCAAGGTATCTTTATTTGCTAGCTCGAAACCTTACTAAGTGGTTCTAAGAGAGAAAGGAAGAGAAAAGGGAGCCCCGTAACTGTCTGCTTCAGCGAGCGACACCTCAACAGTAGCTCACAAGGGTTGGGGGTGAGGAGGAATTAAAAGAGTAGGAATAGAAGTGTAGAGAGACAGAGAAAGAGGCGTGAGGTGGTAAGCCAAAGAGAGCGACGACAAATCGAGGGGATAGGAGAGAGATAGGAAAGATGGAAACACGGTCACAGTAGTCCGAGGACGGGGCACCACTTGCGAGAGCTCTCGTCGGCGTCAGGAGGTGGCGTAGAGCAAGTCCAGTCGGTCATAGCTACACTGTCGTCGGAGGTCGGCGTCAGGAGATGACGTAGGGCGAGCCCAGTTAGCCAGAGCTACGCTGTCGTCGGAGATCGCGAGGGCACAGCCGGTCGGCACGGAATCCATCGAGCGAGCTCGAAACCTTACAGGCGCAGTCATCTACGAGCTTCCAAGTGTTCTAGCTCTACAAACTTGATCCCTCGCTCCAGCTACAGCTATATATGCACTGCTTTCACTGGATAGTTTACCTTCTCGGTCAACAAACCTGAGCGACCGCCTGTAGACAGTGTGTGCTCCCCGAGTGTGCTCGTGATTGTGTGTACCTTCTCATCTTTCTGCAACCTCTTTTATCCCCTTTATCCCTTCCCCAGTGCAGGGTAGCAAACCGGATGTGCGTCTGGTTAACCTCCCTGCCTTTCCTTGCATCTTTATCTCTCTCTCTCTCTCTCTCTCTTACATTCTCGGCTTATTCAGTATCGCCTGTTTTAAGCCTCTCCAATGCACAACAAAGCTCCGATAACGCTGTGTTCGGTCACCTACTAGGCAGAACGCCGTTGTTTCTTTTTTCACTGTTTTCAACGTCTCTGGGTCAAGTCCATGCGCATCGCTTTTGCAAGCTCGTTTGGTCACCACGGCGGCCTCGATTTGCAAGAAAACAGATCCCACGAATCACTCGGCATTATCATTGTTCTCCTCGCGTGTCTCTCGGCGCTGCGGTGTTTAGTGGAGACAATGAAATTACGGGCGTGCGCGCGATTAACTCTGAGCCGTGGTTGTTTTTTGTAGACAGTTTGTGCTTTATTCGGGGTGTCCCTGCTAACCCTAGCCACAGTTTTGAATACTGCCGGCGCACTGTGCAGTATGTACAGGGCAGTATGTGCAGAGCACAAATGCTTCATAACATACCAGTAACAGGGCACGTACACTTCGGCACATCTATGTATCACGACCAACATAATAACGTTGCAGTGTAAAAGATAGTTGCATTAAACATCAGCGCTTGTTGCAAATTAGTATTGTGCGGATTATTGCGTTACCAGTGGTGCTTTGTTGGTACTGACTTGTTTGTCGCGTGCATCCGAAACTGCGACCAAGTCGAATGTAGTGGGTCCGGATCCCATCGACAGAAAGAGAGCATTTTCGTCCACTTCGATTGCTATCAATTAAAGTCATAATCATTTCAGTACAAATAAAAACAAATAATGTTCTTCGTGCCTTCTTTATTTGCCTTACTTGCGTGCTGGTTTCACTGGTTCTAACTTACTACGAAGTTGATCCACTCCCTTTGATGTTCCCCTAAAGAATTGTAAGCTATACGTCTTTGAAGTAATCGCGCGCTACTATGTGATGTAATTGGCGTTGCATGCCTGCGCACTTTTTGAATTTTCCCAGCTACTCAACATCGCTCACGCTACTGCACGCAACTCTGCCCTTCGTTATGTGGAAACATAGTTAAACTACTTGCATCGTCTTTAAGACACGTTCGTGGGCATTTCTGTGTAACATCGCTGTCTTTTTTTTCTCTCTCCTTTTTTTCTTGTCTACTATACGTATAGTCTTCGAAGAACACTTTGCCCTAACCTAATCCAACTTGCACACTGCTGTGAACCAGCCTGCTTCGGCGTTTCGTGCGTGACTCGCGTTTATGTGCAGCGTACCGCAGGATACTGGGTCAGCGTTTTCCAGAAGGCTTCAGAAAGGAGAGCGTGCCGCCGTGGCTACCGACGTAATTGCCTTTGTTTTCGTTATTTCCAGTCTGCAAAGGGGCTGAAGCGCCTTCCTCTCCCTTATTTCGTACGTAATGCAGAAAAACGAGAGAGAGAGAAAGACGTCCACTGCGCGTAATGCGTCCATAAGGGGTCCATTAATGGCCTCGCACTGGGCCACTGTTCCACGCAGGCAGCAGCATTGTAGGTCAGGATGAACCGACGCCGCGTGAGGGTGCGGTGTTAAATGTATACATACAAGCGCGGTCAAGGCTCGGTAGGAGTGCAATCTCTGACGTCACCACGGTCTGCTGCTTGGCTTAATCGCCTCCGCGAACCCCCTTTTCGGCCCCCTTACACGGAGGATGTCAGCCGAAAACGAGCGAAGCACTTTATGCAAATTCACGTCGGTGTTTGCGTTTGATGTTGGCGGGTCCGTCGTGTGTGCGCGTATACAGGCTAACTTGTCTGTTTCGGTATTTATCAGCGCGCTCCTTGGGCGGCGCCAGTTTGGAGAGTTGGGGGGGCAAGGACTCGCTGGACGTGGACAGTGCTGAGCATACGTGCACTCTTCCTCCCCCCCCCCCCCTTCCCGAGGAAAAGGTCTGACATAGCGCAAACATCACTTATGCGTCGTGTTTTGACTGCAGTGCTCTTAGCCTTGACTATGGGGGATGAAATCTCGGGAGCAAAAAAAGAAAATTAAGTCACTGTTGCCACCAAATGCAACAACGGTTCAGCGCTTGTCATCTCACAGTTGGCGAATCAGTCCAGTATCCCCAAATATCGCCGCAGTGCCTTCACTGCCTTTCATAAACGGGGTCGCGCAGTCTCATTTTTTTCATGACATATGCGCGGAGGTCAAGGCTTTTGTGTTATGCAGACGAGGCTTTACCTCCGGTCCAGGTATGATGTGCCATACGATGTCGGGCTGCTATCTGCGAGTTCCATCATACGCCAGGCTTTGATTTTCACTGTTCAGCTTCAGCTATGGCGTCGAGTGACTTGGCTTTCTGGTATGGGCTGTTCCTTTTCGCTGTGTCCTGTTTCTTTACTACTCTGCCCCCATCAGTACGCTCTTTATCTCTTTCAAAGATACTGACGCAAAAATTTTCAGATTTCTTTTATTTTGCGTGAAAGCGGAAGCACAAACTCTCTGAAGCCTTTGAAAGGCGCAGGTAAGCGGGAAATACAAATATTATATATTTTTTAAATGACGGTTTTGGCCCCGCCGCGGTGGTCTAGTGGCTAAGGTACTCGGCTGCTGACCCGCAGGTCGCGGGTTCAAATCCCGGCTGTGGCGGCTGCATTTCCGATGGAGGCGGAAATGTTGTAGGCCCGTGTGCTCAGATTTGGGTGCACGTTAAAGAACCCCAGGTGGTCAAAATTTCCGGAGCCCTCCACTACGGCGTCTCTCATAATCATATGTTTTGGGACGTTAAACCCCACATATCAATCAAAGGACGGTTTTGGTTCCTACTGGAACCTGTAATCGCAACGCGATGTGGTCTTATCGTCTCGTGTTCACGCGATATATCGCGACGTTTCCATGTCTGACCCGTTCCTGGTCCGTCAGTGACGTGCAAGCGGCCAGTTTGAATTCTTTGGTTCCTGACGTCATCACAACCAGCCGTACAGGCAGGGTTGGCACCTGGAATATTTACCTTTTTTTTCTTACCATGAGCGATCTTCTTCAGGGGGGGAGGGGTAGGAAGGCGGGGACTTTATGCGTTGTGTTTGTAATATGTTTGCTCTTGGGGGAAAAAGGCGGGGGGGGGGCACAAAGGGGAGCAAGCGAAAAAGAAGGGGGTGCTGCGGGCCCTCCCTGGCGCCGTTCCTGCATATACAGGTGCGTCAAGTCAGAACTGATAACGTAGCCTGACGTCGCGATAGTGTGGATGCCACTGGGTGATCTGTGCGAAAATAGACTTAAATGTCAAGATAAAATGCATTATCAGCGTTCACTGAGCTTGACACTAGCGCAGAGTGGCATTTGAGTAAAGGAGATTTGCATGGATCAAGGAAATTGCTCCAAGAGAAGATATCCAGCCGAAAAATGAACGAACACGGGAAATGGAGACGACGGGTGTAGCGCGCCCATGGTGCTTTCCGCGCCGGGAAAACTGGGTAATTTATGCGCACGCATTGAGCAAAAGAAGTCACACTGTGAGGCGAAGCATGAACAGACCTTTGTGAAATGTGTTGTTGGCGTGGTGCATGAAATACCACTGACTTGCGGGATGGTTTACATAGTCCAAACGACGGGTCGTTGTGTGAACATTATAGGGTCTGCATGTGAACATTTTAAATCGTTAAGAAAAAAGAGCAGGCTCGAATTCGGCCTTTCGTTGTAAACAGTGCAAATGTAGGCCAGCGCTGAATGAAATCGGGATCTGGGGCAGAAGCCATGAAAAAGATAGCACGTGAAATACTCGAATCGTTCAACATTGCACAGAATGGATAGACATGTAGCAGTGATAGCTCTGTGGCGTTGCGCTGGAAGAAAAAAATATTTCTTGCAATATTTTTTATATTGATTGATTGATTTGTTGGCTTTAACGTCCCAAAACCACCATATGATTATGAGAGACGCCGTAGTGGAGGGCTCCGGAAATTTCGACCACCTGGGGTTCTTTAACGTGCACCCAAATCTGAGTACACGGGCCTACAACATTTCCGCCTCCATCGGAAATGCAGCCGCCATGGCCGGGATTTGATCCCGCGCCCTGCGGGTCAGCAGCCGAGTACCTTGGCCACTAGACCACCGTGGCGGGGCAATCTTTTGTATAATCTCGAGCTAATAATAATACCAAGATTGCATACAGTGATCGTACGTTGGTTTATTGCATTTTGAATTTTTTTCTAGAGCTTGAAGTTTATTCATGGTTGAAGCATACATCAATATCTAATGGTTTAATGGGAAGGGAGCGGCGAAAAGGCAACTAAACTAAACTGAGAGATTGTAACATGACCATGTTACCGCACGAGTGTATTATAAACTTGAGTACTTGAGCCTGGCGTTCGCGAATGAACAGTTGGTAGCCTGGCCGATTTTCTGTCTTCTTCTCCGCTTCCTGTGTTCGTTCATTTTCTGGCTGGATATATATACTTCACGGCAGAGCAAACTCACCGAAATGTCGTGCCAGTACCCCTTTAAGAAGCAGTACCGGCTAATTCGCCTGTATCGCTAACCTCCTTGCTCGTAATACGATGCAGTGCGACCTTCTTTGCTACGCTACCATGTGCTAGGCGTCACCGCATTGTACTCTGCAACAATACGCTGTAGTTAGCATGCAGTATTGTTCTGATATAACATTGCGGCGCATCGCAGTTCTGCGCTGCGATGTTTCCTTTTTTTCGCTCGGGGCCGTCCACCTGCATACGCAGGTATTCTTCCCTGCGCGAGTGTTAAAAGCAAAGACGACGTGCGAAGGATCTGGAGCGTGGTGCGAAACCGTTCCGCGCGTAATCACTCCGGCGCGTCCGTCCTTCAGCGGGTCAGCTCGGCGCGACGGTCACGTGGCATAGGCGAAGCGCATGCGCGCCCCGCGCCGATAAGCACGCATCCGTGCTCAGCAGCGCCTGCTGTGTGTGTGTGTGTGTGTGTGTGTGTGTGTGTGTGTGTGTGTGTGTGTGTGTGTGTGTGTGTGTGTGTGTGTGTGTGTGTGTGTGTGTGTGTGTGTGTGTGTGTGTGTTGCGTGAATGCGGGCTCGCCCTCGCCTGGGCTGTACCACACGCCCACCGGTAGTAACGCCCTGATTCGCCGCCAAGAAGCTGTGTCGCTAATACACGCGCGCCACGTGGTTGTTCGTCTTCTCGGAAGTCGTCGACTTTTTGTTCGGAGACCACCTCTTTTTGTTGGCCTCTAGTGATCCTCCCCGAAGTCACGCTTCCTTGTTTCACGACTCTTCGGTTTGAGTGAGCGATGGCGTCACGTGACGACGTGATCACGTTACGTCGCAAATGTTGGTGAGACGAGAAGTCGTGATGACGTCGTCTAATGATTTCCTTTATCAGTCGTGCGGACGCCGACGGTTAATTTCTGGGATTAATAATAATAATAATAATAATAATAATAATAATAATAATAATAATAATAATAATAATATTTTTTATTTCTTCAAATAAAACTACATGTGACTAGGGCTGCCAAAGCCAATTGGTTGCTTGAGTGGCAGAGCCTGGCAGACAGCAAAACAAACCGGACGCGTTAGGCCTCTAAGGCTTTCGCCTTGAAAACACGGCTCCTACAGATCCTTATTTTTCTTAAAGGGGCCCTGAAACACTTTTTTGAGCAACCATGGAATCGATTCACTTAAAAATTTCAAGAATCCGTCCAGTAAGAGTGGAGCTCCAAATATTTGTCACGTGCTGCTATCACATTCTCTCGTCTCTCGTCCAGACGAAAGCGCTGGAAGCCAAGCAGGGAGAGATGGGAGGGGAAAACATGAAACGTCACTCGCGCCTCGTGACCTTGATCATTTTTCGCTTTTTTTTTCCTCTTAGAAAACGCGGCTTTCTCGGTGCAATCTCGCGCGCACGCGTGGATAAGTGGCGGCCTCTCGCGGCGACCTCTGTAACAACCGAGCGCGCCATGTTCCAATCAGCCAATGGCTGATAGATGGGCTCACTGGGCCTAATTCCGTGATTCGTCGAGAGAGGAGAAAGCTATTTTGAGCTGACTTTGATAACTTAATGTGAATTCTAGGCCGCGTGCTGCGCTATATTTGGCTTGCGTGTTGTCAGGAGCCTCTATTACCGATCGGCAGCGTTGTCTGACCATGCTCAAAAAGTGTTGCAGGACCCCTTTAATGCACGTGGTAGAAGCGAATGCGGTAGTCCAAAAAGTGTTGGAAACATCGAGCTTCTGAACGCCTTGCTCTATACTGACGCAGTAATAACGTCTAATTATTTGGCGAACCCTCCACCGCTTAGACATCAGTCGAGCAAATACAAACCGAAACTATGGAATTTGCATTTGAGTTACTCCGTTAAACAAATGTTTCGATCTCGGCGCAGTACAGCCGCGGCCAAGTCTGTGTAGAGCACGCGAACAGCCGGTTTCCACTCTGCGGGGCGAAACCTTGGGGCAGTATCAAGCTCTGACGTGGTCAGCCTGACAGCCAGGCCGTGCATGCTCCTGATGCACCACTTCAGAGCCCTAAACTGCCTCAAGGTTTCGGCCCGCACAGCAAAAACCAGCTGCTCGAGCGCTCTACACAGACAAGGCCGCGGCTTCACATAAGATGCTTTGGGCATTACAGGGTTAAAAAAAGGCTTGCAATTGTAGTCTTGCAGTTGACAAAAGTCTTAATGAGATTATGTTTTTGATGCTTCTTTTTGACATATCTTTTCTTCGTCAATTTCAGGATCCAGAAACGCAACGGACGTTGGAGATGCGACATCGGCTCGAGGAGGACGACCTCTACCGGCAGTTTGCGAAGAAGCGGCAAGAAGAAGAACACCACATCACGCACCAAATACAGGTACGACCTTGAACTGCACATTTAATTCAATGAACCTGAATTTGCTACAGCCAGGCAGTGCTAATAAATTGGGGTGACTTTGGCGCCGATCAAAGCTGTGTAAGTTCGTGTAGTGTGCTTATTTCGACAGCATGACAAATCTGCGTAAGCTAAAGCAATGACGTAAAGTGAATCAATGAGATTAAGAAGTTTGCGGGTACACAACGTGGCCGCAGAAGGCACAGGACTGGGTTGCTTGACGAAAGATGGGAGAGGCCTTTGCCCCGCAGTGGGTTTAGTCAAGCTGGTCATCATAATGGTGAAATAATTTGATTGATTGATCGATAAATCAATCAATCAAACACAGTCATTTAATCACAACTAATCGGCGAAAAAATAGATAAAGGATCATAGAATACTAGCGAGAGCACATCGCTCACTCAGTCTGTTGAATTCATTGGCTCACTCTGTTGATAAAAGAAGTTATCGAGAATCAATCAATCAACGAATCTTTATATTTGGTTTTTCGGCAGCTGCAGCATATTGATGCTGGGAAATAAATCGTAAATAAATCACGTTAGTGCAGTCAGTCAGGCAATTTATAATTCAACCTACTGGTACATAAACCAGCTATGGGCTGGCGGACTACATGTCTACAGATGTATCGCTTGATAATTACTTGTACCGATCGGTCTAAAAGTGAACAAGCTTGCTTATCGATATATCAATTCATTTATTACAACCAAGTCGCGAGATGGGATTCCTGCTGCGGAGCTTGCATTTCCACGGAGAATAAGTGGCAGAGGCCCATATACATTGATTGAGCTGCACATTAAGGAACACCAGACGATCAAAAATTTTCCGAAGCCCTCCGCTGTGGCGTCGCTCCTAACATTGTGTTTCTGGGTTGGAAAATGTCAATAATAATTATGAGTTATAACAACCGACCAGTCTACAAGTCAATCATATCAATTAATCATTTTATTGACTACATGTGCTAATAATCAAGCCACAATACCTGAGTGAGTCCAACCAGTCCATCCGCCCGGTATATATCCGCAAGTCATACTGAACTATCCAGATAAAGTTGTTACTCGCTCTGCTAAATCATCTGTCTCTTCAATCAATCAATCAATCAGTAAATAAATCGCCCCGCCGTGGTGGTCTAGTGGCTAAGGTACTCGGTTGCTGACCCACAGGTCGCGGGATCGAATCTCAGCTGCGGCGGCTGCATTTCTGATGGAGGTGAAAATGTTGTAGGCCCGTGTGCTCAGATTTGGGTGCACGTTAAAGAACCCCAGGTGGTCGAAATTTCCGGAGCCCTCCACTACAGCGCCTCTCATAATCATATGGTGGCTTTAGGACGTTAAACCCCACATATGAATCCATAAATAAATAAACAAATCTTTCTACAAATCCATCAACAAATCCAATAAATCCGTTCGATCAATCGATAGAATAAGTATTAATGCAATCGATCAATTCAATCAATCAATGAAATAATAAACAAATCCAATAAACCAATTCACTCGATCGATCAATTTATTCCATGAGTAAAATTCATCAATTCAATCAATCTATGCAATCATTCAATTTACTCAATGTATCAATCTATGCACACAGTCAATCCATCAATCAATGCCAAACAATAGGGGAAAATTCCCCCCCCCCCTCTAACTCTGAATCGTGTGGCTCCCTTTTGATGCGCAGGAAGAGTGGGAGAAGGAGCTGGAGCGGCTCACGTACCGCTACCAGCAGGAGATGCGTCGCAAGAAGCAGCGCCTCATCAGCACTGAGGAAGAGCGCATGCTCACCGTTCGCCACCAGAAGGAGAAGGAGGACCTCGAGAAGAACATGACCATCAAGCTGGACCGAAAGAAGGAGTCGCTCACGCGCAAGCTGCTCGAGCAGGAGCGCGCCGCCACCGCCGACCTCGTCGAGAAGCACAGCGAGGAGATGCTCAACCTCATCAACGAGAAGAGGGACGAGCTCATACGGGTACGCGTTGCACTCCGAAAACTCGTTGCAACGAACCCTGACTCTACGAATTCCCTGATATAAAGAAAATTTATGACATCTAGCAGTCAATTATTACGAAGAAGGTATAGGGGAGGTTGTGTTCTAGTATAACAGCCCGACAACTTCAGGAAGAGACAAAAAGGAGAGAAAAGAGCGCTGTTTCATGTCCATTTTTGTCTCTTCCTGAAGTTGTAGCGCTGTTACTAGAACACAACCACGTTGAACGAACTTGCCCAAATTAGGCTCTTGTATAGGGGAGGTTACCTTTAGTAATTCGCATGTCTCCGCTTATCAGTGCGCGATCTTGGAGTGTTTCACCGCCGAACGTGTTTCAACTGCCTTAATATATATGCCGTAACGCGATTCATAAACAGATCGCCACTGGTCCCCCAAAAAGAAGTTGACCTACTGCACTGCGTGTGTCGTATCACGATTTATAAACGGGTATGTTCCACAAGAATATAGTACGAACACATGGCTGCACGGTGAGTTTCTCTATGTTTGCACATCTATCTCGCGTCTGAGACGGTCTGCGGTTTGACTCGACCCTCTCTGTGCTGAAAATAAACTTAGAAACATCCTAGAATTACCTAGCTAAAGCCTAGCAGTGACCTAGAAGCAGCAAGATTATACAATAAAATCTTCAAGTTTTGATCTTACAACCTTTGCATGGCTTTGTGCTTAGTTGAAACTTCGCCTATTTTTTCTATTTTTTTTCCTTTGAACACGCCGCTCAGCTTCATTGATATCTCGAGCACGCTGGTATAATTCAGTAAGCGCGATGCTAAAGCTCGAGGTGCGGGCACACTGCGCCACACCGCGGCAGCCGCGGTAACTGTGCCACTCGCGAGCTACGGCTTGTTGCCGGAGCTGAACGCGAAGGCAACGTTCACGATGCTCAAATAAGCCGACGGCAGCGTCCATGTGCTTTTCTCTATATGACGCAGCTAACTTTGGGTGTACGGCACTGTCTACAGAAGAGTGAGGGACTTCTAGCCGAATACGAAATTTACTTGTGAAATCCGTGGGGTGCGCTGCACTGTAATGTTTGGCCCACGTGTTCGTGGGAGCATCGATTACCAATCGGCAGCATTTTATAACCACGTTCAAAAAGTATTGCAAGACACACGCGAGCCAAATATTATAGCGCAGCACGCGTCCTGGAATTCAGAATAAATTATCAAGCTCAGCTAAATATTACTTTCTCTTCTCTCGACAAATCGCGGAATGAACCCAAAAATCACTCGTAGTAAGCCCATCTATCAGCCATTCGCTGATTTGAACATGGCGCGCTTGCTCGTTATATAGATTGCCGCGGGAGGCCGCTACTTGACCACGCGTACACGTGAGATCGCACTGAAAAGGCCGCGCATTCGACGAAAAAAAAAAGTGCTCTAGGTCACGAGGCGCGCGTGACGTTTTTCTTTGCGCCTGCCATCCCTCCCTGCTTAGCTTTCGTCTGGACGAGAGAAGAGAGAATGCAATCGCAGCATGCGACGAATCTTTGTAACTCCACTCGCATTGGATAGATTTTTAACATTTTTGCGCCGTTTAATTCGTGAGGCAATAAGCTCTTCTTGAGAGTTCATTCCAGGGTTACTTGAAAAAGTGTTTGAGGGCCCCTTTAAATATCTGATCTTTTGTGCAGCGAGAAGGCGAGGAGTTCACGAACGACGACATCAACACGTACCCGAGCCATCCGCCACCGCCGACGCCGGCGTCCATCTCCAAGACGGACATCTACACTGACCCCGAGGTGTTCTCGGAACTGGACCAGATCGCGATAAACGTGAGTGCAATGACGGCAGAGATCGTCTCATCGCACTACTTCTTCCAACCATCCGTTAATTTTGTTCACTGTGGTGGTGAAGTGTCATCTTCGACTGAATATTCACTTTCTTGGCAGGACAACAAAACAAAAAGGCTCTTTATCAGTAGAGAGGAGGGTGTGTTCTTCCCTTCAAATTACTTGCGCAGCATCAATCAATCAATCCATGATAAAAGGCTGGTTTGCAAATATTGGGTACTGCAAACCCAGGTCATCAGTTTTATTGTGATAGCAATTACATGGACAGTCTCGGCTGGGCTTTGCCGTCGCCACCACCGCCGCTGTCATTCACACGTGTATATACATACATATATATATATATATATATATATATATATATATATATATATATACATATATATATGTATATATATATATATATATATATATATAGGAAAGGCAATGTTCGCTCCACAGATTATATATATATATATTTATTTATTCAATAAATAAATAAATATATATATATATAATCTGTGGAGCGAACATTGCCTTTCCGGCCGGGGTCGTATGCGCGCGCGCTTATCTCGTGAGCGAATAGGGGAAGGGGGGGGGGGCGTTAATGGTTGCTGCGCTATCGCGGGGCAATGATCAGCTCGTGGCTCTTGCCCCCACAGCAGGCGGGGGTTCTTCGGGCTGCGCTATCAACATGAGAAAACGGTGCCAAAAGTGTACCTGGAGCGGCCGTCCACATATAGATACGCTCCACGCGTAACAAAATGTCACCAGCGGCGACACGTGACTTATAGCCCTTAGTACCAGCATGCGCTGCCCACGGGAGGCACTTCTCATCAACGCCTTCACTATGCACGAGCCTTGGTGTGGTCATCTACTGTGCCCGCACCGCACTAAACTTAGTTACTTAGCAGGTGCGTGTTTGCTATCAACATCATTGCTCCTAAATATGCTAGCCTTGCTTCGTAAAGCGTTCAAATATGTTGCTATTACATTCATTGCTTCTCCATTTTGACGAAACTGTGACCTTTTTATTCCTATTTCACGATTTCGGCTCCTGCGATACTGTCATTAAATGAAAGAACGATATCCCATGTCCCAATCCTTCAGACTCCGAACCTATGCAAAGACAGCAAAGACTCTGCGACGCAATTTCCATTACCTCAACAGTTGCAACGGGCAGTTTGTGCTTTCTATTCGGTCCAATTGCATCAGAAATAATGTTTATGTTCATTAGAGTGTGCCCGCTTCACCTTGCCTGTGATTCATTCGAAGAACGCTGGAAAGGCTGAGAGGTTCAGTGATTGCTTGCTGGTCCAACTATCAGCGCCCCTGGTGCATCATTGACATTAATTTGCATTTACAAAAGAAGTGTATTGGTTGCCGCGAAATTTATACTTGCTGAATGCTTTTTTCAACCTCGGCATTTCTACCCTTTGACCGACATGACAAACACAAGGTGCAATGAACTTGGGAGTGTAAAGTGTTCGAACAGTTGGGCCCAGAAGACCAAGTAAAAATACAAAGGTGCACAGTCTTCGGACAGCCTTTGAAGTTGCCCGACTATTTCTTATATGCAACTGACTGCAGACAAGCGTTTCGGCTTTCGTAAACAAAGTTTTGTTTTCAGAAAATGAACTGTAAACACGGGGTGTAAAAGGGCTTGCCCTAGGAAGGGGGCTCACTCGCTACTTGCTTTCTGAAGATTACCGTTTCAACCACAAAAAAAAAAAAGCGTGGATGTGTAAATTATGCACAAATGAACAACCTCCCGAAATTTCAAAGGAGAAAAGTGATTTTTTGCTTTAAATTTTGCCTTACCCTGTCTTCTTAGATAAACATGAACCCTATTTGGAGCTCAATCCGTACCCTCGTTAGAGATCTGTGGTTGGGAGACCTCAAGAAAGAGGTAACGTGCTTCTTTGAATAATCATACACAAAATGTGTGTTTAATTTTCCTAGGGTAATTAAATAGGGTGAAAGAAAAAATTTGTTAGCATCTGTTTTACATTGCTAGCTGTACTGGAAGAAATTTGTCAAAGTTCTGGCTGTTGTCGAACACCCTAAAATTTGACGTCGGCAGTTTCATTGCTCGCAACTACTGGGGTGGGGGCGTGCACAGAAGACACCATTTAGTCTTTAGCACTTTTTTCTTCAATGGCATTTGTTTGAATTGTTGTAACTGTAAATGTGTATCTTCGTCGTCTGAATTGCAGGTGGCGCAAGCAGATCAGCAGACATTCACAGACCTGGTGCGGCAGTTAATATGCAGCTGTGTGACAGACGTTGAGAAAGCGAGGTAAGAAGCTTTTTTTTTTTCAAACGTGCTGAACTGCTGAGTGGATAAGTTAACCGGTTTTTAAGTACGGGCGAGTAATTTTGCATATTTATTACTTCCGGTTGCAGGTTTATGAACGGTCTGAAGTAATATAACAGTACACCTGCCAACTCTCCAGATTTTCCTGCCAGACTGTCGATTTCAGGCCTGTCCTCGTAATTGTATGGATGCAGCCATCCCAAATGCAAAGCCACCCCAAACAAAACCAAGTTACTGCTATTCTTAGTTTTCTGGCCTTGGGGAATCAGAACCGCTGGACGAGTGAAACCTCCTTCGCCATACCAATGATTTAAGGGGAGAGGAAGGGTTCATGTTCGTATGTGGCGCTGATGATTTACTGTTTGGCATATTACCTTAATGTTGATGAACTACTCGCTCTGGAGTGCACGCAAAGTTAGCTTCGCTGCCGCACACTGTTCTGCGGCAAAGTGTGCCAAGTGTGAGGAAGGGCTATTAGATTTTGTGTGTCATGCATTGCATATCTTGTTCTGCACGCTGGTGTGCATGCTATAATTAACAGCACTGTTATGATCCCCGGCGTGTAAAAAGCAGTACTTTGGCCGTTCAGAGCTGTGTATGTTGTCACTGCAGGCCTGAGAAGCAAGAAATGAATTTGTGCATTTTCACAGTGTGAAAACGCCCCCACCCCCTTCCATTTTTTTTCTCATTCTCGTTTTGTGAATCGCGCGATTTTTAATGTTACTATGTCGGCAGGTATGTAGTAGTTATCATAGAAGCCCATGCAAGTTGCCTATTTTATCTCTTCCAGAACAATATTCCGGTGGATCACCGTCAAGAACTTGAATACAATGCACTTCGACGAGAACGTTATAGCAGACACGCCCATGGGCATTCTCAGAGGGATCAAGCACGGCACCGAGAGCTATCACGTGCTCTTCAAAAGGCTTTGCAGGTGAGAAAATGGACGGTCAGCACTCGTTACTACGATTGTAAGAGCATCGAGGTCAGCATTAAGCTTGTTATATCCGATTAAACATGTTGAATGATTTTGCACGAAACAGATGAGGGCAGAGACAATTAAAGGATACTAGCATTGTCCCACAATGGGTTTATTAGCATAATAACACATTTTAAGGGGCCCTGCAACAGTTTTTTTCAGCAGGATCAGAAAACTCTACCAATCGATGGTCGAGGTTCTAGATAACATGTGAGACAAACATCATTGCTCAGCATTTGGCCTGGGATTTTCAATAAATTCTCAAAGTCAGCCATAGATCATTCCAATTTCTTGTAAATCATGCCATATAATCAACTGACTGCGCCATACACCTAAATTCAAGGTCATTGGCTGACTTGAGCATCGTGAGCTGTATTGTTCCCGGGGCAACCGCAAGAGACCACCACGTGCGCGCTCGCGATTACACTGAAGGTAAGTTACGCGTTCAGAGAAAAAAGAAAGTTCTCAAGGTCGTGACGCTCGTTTGACGTAATTTGTTTCCCATTTGCCATCCCTCCCTGGTTAGCTTTTAGCGCGCTCTTCGGGACGAGAAAAAAAAGAAGGCTACTACGGCGTGTGACAGCTCCCTGCAATTCAGCTCGTACTTTACGGTTTCTAACCTTTTTGTTTGTGGCGATGCTATCAGGATAAAGTTGTTACTAACCAAGTTGATTTGGAAGGCAATAAACTTTCTAAATGAAGCCATGTGATCGTTACTTAAAAAAGTGTTTCAGGACCCCTTTAAGGCACAACCTACACAACGTGAATGCACGCCTATTGCGTCGTTTCATTGGAGTATAACTGAAAAGCATTAAAGCAGGGGACGAACCATGTACAATCTCTATCTTGGTGACGAAACTACTTTTTAAAAACTGCCCTGATGTGATTTTTTTCTGCATTACATCTGATATATGTTGTAAAGTAGCGATTAAAATAGACTCTTACCAAGTTGGCAGTCCTATTCCCGTAAAAATTCTAGACATTGAAAACTCGCTTTTTTAGGCGTAAAGCCAGATATAAACGACACATTTCAAACTTCAAGCATTTCAAACTTTGGTCTATATGGTGGCCCAACCAGTCAAATCGTCTTGTTTTTAAGGATGACAGTCTTTTGTGGGATACTTGAATGCAGAAGTTTTGGTTAGCCTCTATGTCTATTTGCCTGTCTGTTTAAAAACCACAGAGAAAACTACAAAGAGGCCATGCAGCGATGCTTATAGGCTTCCACAGATGGATTCGTATCTAAATGTGACATTATTTTGTAAAAATTTACCCAGATATTTACACTAGAAGCCCGCGCCCCCGTTGTGGGGAAGTAGCTAGTTTAGAGCATATACGATGGCAATGTGCCTCATTACTGGGCAGTGATCAAGCAAACCTGGCTAAGTGGTGCTTTGCCATCGGAAGCCCAATAAGGGGAATCGGCTTTAAGCCGTCCAGAAAGCCCATGAAGCGGCGGTCGGGCTTAGCAATGCGGCGGTTGGAAAGGCCTATCGCGCGCTAGTCGCTTCTTTCAAAACTCTAAATTGAAAAAGTTTTACCATCCATGCATTCCTCGAATACTCGTCGAATATGGCCACCAAGTTAGCAAGGAATGCAAAAACCAAACCAAGAAAATTTCCGAAAATCTGGCTTGAATCTCCATGACTTCATGAACCGACCTATAGCTAACATGCCCACGGCATTCCTTGCGTCTCTAGAAGTATGCGGCTTTCATCAGTTGCAGAGTATATTAATAATGAACACAGAGCTCGGCCAAACCATTTCGTGAAGTCTTCTGTCATCCACTCGTCCGCAGTCTTTTGAAGCCGCTACTTGCTCGCTCTATCCTTCGCAAGCGCTGCTGTGGTCCAGTGGTTATGGTGCTTGACCGCTGACCAGAGGAGTATGGGATCGAATCCCGGTCGCGTCTCTCATAAACATATCGTTCTGCCCTTCTCTTTAGCTATGCCGGCCTGCACTGTGTCGTCATCAAAGGCTACTCCAAGAGCGCCGGCTATCAGCCCGGTGTGCGGTTCGAGGACAACCGGTTCCGCAACTCTTGGAACGCCGTGTACGTAGCCGGAGCATGGCGGTTCGTGCAGTGCAACTGGGGTGCTCGCCACCTGGTCAACGCCAAGGAGGTGCCCAAGCCCGGCAGCAAGGGCAAGTCAGACTCCCTCCGCTACGAGTACGACGACCACTACTTCCTGACAGACGCCCGCGAGTTCATCTACGAGTTCTTTCCGCTCCAGCCTGAGTGGCAGCTGCTCAAGAGGCCCATCTCTCTGCGTGAGTTCGAAGAGCTTCCGTTCGTGAGGTCGCTCTTCTTCCGCTACGGACTGTACTTCCCGGACACTGACACCAAGGCCACCCTGTACACGGACAGCACAGGAGCGGCCACGGTCCGCATCGGCATGCCTGAGGACATGTCGCACAGTCTCATCTTCCACTACAACCTTAAGTTCTACGACAGCGACCGCGACTCGTTCGACGGCGTCAGCCTCAAGCGGTTCGTCATGCAGAGCATGGTGGGCAACGTGGTCGCCTTCAGGGTGCATGCGCCTTGCTCGGGCGCCCTCCTTCTGGATGTTTTCGCAAATGCTGTCACGCCGCGCGAATACCTCACGGGCGAGCCCATGAAGTTCAAGAGCGTGTGCAAGTTCAAGATCGTTTGCGAGGACCTGCAGACAGTCATGGTCCCGCTGCCCGATTGTGCGTCCGGAGAGTGGGGTCCCATGAAAGCGACGCGCCTATTCGGTCTCGTTCCGGAGTCTCACGAGGACGCCCTCATCTTCTCGTCCCGGGAACTAGAGGTGCGTTTCCGCATGACCCGACCCCTAACCGACTTCATGGCGACGCTGCACAAGAACGGCGTTGAGGAGAAGAAGCTCTCCAAGTTCGTTTCGCACACTGTCCACGAGGACCTGGTCACTTTCTTCTTGGCTTTTCCGGACGACGGCCAGTACGGCATGGACATCTACACGAGGGAGATGAACGGCGAGATAGAGACCGGAGAGAAGCACTTGCTGACCCACTGCTGCAAGTATCTCATCAACGTCTCCAAATTATCTTCGAAATAAAGAATGTCTGCCTTGAGCCACCGGTACTGAGGCCGCCATAGCCAACCTCGAAATGAGTCTACATCGTGCAGCTATGCACAAAGGCTTCAAGAAAGCTGTCGGCGTTCAAGTTCATGCGATCAACAGTAAATGACCCACTCCAGGACTTGGCCTCCGACTTCTGTGCACAGAACGACGCACCAAGTTGAAGGCGGTTGCTGCCATCAGCGTCAGGATGACTGGCGTTACTGTCGATGACTGTTCCTGAGCGCCTGAAACATGCACATGTCAGTGGTCTTTGTGTATCACGTGACCATGCCTTGCGTCAGTGTGATCTGCTAGCTTTTTTGCACGTGCACACATATGGTTCGACGCTTCGGACTAATCGCATTTCTAATGTGAACAACCATTTCAGAGTGCATTCCATTGGAGAGAGTGACTACTTCGTCGCCATGTCCATAACGTGATTTACTTCTGCCTCTCTAATGCGACGAGTTCGAGCTTTTTTCGCAGAACATTTTCATCTCTTACACGTCAGTGTGGATGTGTTGCTGTGTTCCACTGCTACTTATTTAAAATTTAATGCAGAGTGCCTATACTTCTTTTTTGTAAAAAATTCATATTATACTTCAGCTAGATTACATAAAGATGCCTTTACCTTGTTTACATACATTCTTCCCTTGTATAGGCTGTTGCAATTCTTGCATATTTTCTTTATCGACTTGTGCCTTATGATGTCAAAAAAAAAAAATATGTTTCGATGATGCACAGACCAAAATGTCAAACATCTAGTGTCCATGATGTGCCTTGATGACACTGGGTCCAATTCAGTGACACACTGCTTTTGTACTCCACAGTTTTTGTTTCATATTTATACGTTGTACTAACTCTGATATCTACACTGTAAGTTAATAAAGTTTAATATATTTTTACAGCCATGTTGTATTGAGCGTGATGTCTTCAACAGTAAAAACATGCTTGCATCGACAACTGTGCTGCCAGTTTACGAGAAGACGCTATAGTACCAAGCTGGCGTTTGGAGGTGTTTCAAACCGCTGCATGTGGCGTTCTGGTTAACCGGGACGGAGAAATTAAAGCCGCTCGTGGCGAAATATTTCAACCGTGCTTCATTGATTGATATGCAGGGTTTAACGTCCCAAAACCATCATGATTATGAGAGACGCCGCCGTAGTGAAGGGCTCTAGAAATTTTGACCACCTGGGGTTTTTTAACGTGCACCCAAACCTGAGCACACGGGCCTGCAGCATTTTCGCCTCCATCGAAAATGCCTGTGGTTCAGCAGCCGAGTACCTTAGCCACTAGACCACCGCAGCGGCCAACCGTGCACGTCGGAAAATACAGGGCCGCCTAATACGAAAGGCGGAAGTCTCTCTCTATCCATGGCTGAACGTCGTATAGAAAAATTAGCAATAGACTTATCTTACAGTTAGCCGTTTCAATCACGCTAAAAGAAACGCAAAAAAAAAAAAACGCTTTCGTGCAGCTGTACGCAACAGCAATGCATGGATATTCTGTAGGTGTAGGAAATGTTTTCGCTTCAAACTGCTGGCAAAGTTCTTAGTGGCCATGCTGGAACGGTCCTTGTATTGGGCTGACCCGATTAAAAAAAAAAAAATACACGCTGCAAAGCCGGTGAAAAGAAAATGCCATGCGACAAGTAATTCATACGAGGCAGGAGTTTTGGGCTAGATGGTATCCGGAGGAAACTAAACAACCTCGAATGCGAGGTTCCGTTGGAGCCCACATTTCGATGAAGGGTGTTGCCTCTCTCGATGCAGTAAACATGTATACATACCTTGGCGTGCGTATTTGCACTCTTCGCACGTCCCTCTCCCCCAACGAATGAAAACGATAGATGAGAGGGCGAGTGCGTAAACTGGTGAGGGGAAGAATATCCGGCGTGCCGAATGAATCGGGTAAAGAGCACACGCAATTCAAGGGGAACACTGAAGAAACGAGGATGACCGCCCAGCGCCACACCTCTATCGAGCTCGACACCGTCAGTTCGAAACTACTTTGACTTTTTATGAGCTCTTCATTGACGGTAAGAGCACAGAACACCTACCAGTGTATGGCGTCGAACTCGGTCAGCGTCGGCAGTGATTTTGTCGTCCGCGATCGCTGACAGCGTAGCTCTCGCCGATCGGCTTGCCGTCCGCGATTTCCTGACGCCGTACAGCTCTCGCCGAGCGGTGCCCCGTCTTCGGACTCCTTCGACCGTGTTTCTAATCCCTTCTTTCTGTCGCTCCTGTGCGGTGAGTGCTGTCTTCATCTCTCTAGTATTCTTTTTACGCCCTTCTCCCGTCGCTTACAAAGAGCCATGTTGCCAGATTGGGCAGACGAAACCACACTGTGCGCGCACGTATACAGCGGCTCGGATGACGTCATACACCAGGACGAGCGAACACCGCCGACAAACGTGCTGTTAAGTGCCCCGCTCTGCTATCTCGGCCGTTCCATCTGCCCGTGCCCTAATGCTCCAGTAGAATATGCGCCGCCATAATTTCACGTATAAAAAAAGACCATTATTTCGGACTTCACATGACAGAAAAAATAGGTCCACACTAACCAAACGCCAGATTATCAAGTTATTAGGAAACAAGCGTCTGTTCCATCAGCCCACCTTTTCATTTGCTTGGTTATTAGGTGATGTCTGTACTTATTTTGAATAAGAGCAGTATGCAAGAACGCGCAATGTTATGTCATCCTGCGACTTCGTTCCCATGCGACCCCAGTGCTAGACAGTGCTCAACACATCTTCCTTACGTACAGTCACATCAACCTAGTGACGACACACGAGGACACACAGGGGCGATTCAAGAGTGATTTTTTTTTCTGTGTCGACAACACATGCGATAAAAAAAAGTGCTTGACAGAGCGACGTGGACAAATGTAAACAATACATACGAATACCTTATTATTCGAAGCAAAACGCAGATTTCGCGCGATAATTTAGCAGTCCCGGTAAAGGTAAACGTCGCGCCTGAAACGCGCAGGAAAGGCGCGACAATTCCTGCAACCGATCGTGCTTGGGGCTCGCTTGGATCGCCGCTTCCGTGAACGGCTTCCGGTCGTCACTGGTAGAGCGAAACCGTTGATGGTAGAATCACCAATTCTAGAGATTGCCCGGAGCGTCGAAACCGGTGATAGGACCGGCCGCGCCGTTCTCGAAGTACATGAAGTCCTGCGCAGAATCGAAATGCCACTCAGTTTATAATGGTGCTTTAGGTTGTTTTTTTTTTCGAGATGATAGAGATGAAAAATAGATTCATTTGTTTATGCACATCACGTGTGACGCGCATCGATAAATTGAAATGACCAGCCCGTTTGAAAAGCGTAAAACGGGCTGGTCATTTAAATCCAATAATTCCAATGAAGTCCAGTAATTCCATATGTTTCCATATGGAATCCATATGTTTTCCGTATATTTATCAGATATTTTCCATATATTTCCGTAAGATTCTTACGGAAACATACGGAATTATTGGGCATCGCATACGGAATGTTTCAGTAGGGTATACTGAAATACAAACGCACACACACAGACGCACGCTGCTGTCGCGCGCAGCCATAAAAAAGATTAGAAGAACCGAGGGTTGGGTGACTTCGAGGGTTGGGTGATTAGAAGAACCGAGGGTTGGGTGTATTCCACCATAGATGATTTTTCGCGCAAAAAAAAGAAGAAAAAACGTACAAGAAGTCTGTGCTCTCTCGTCCGTTTTTTTTAGTGCAAAATGCCATCTACTGTAGCATAGACGCTCGCTTGCTGCGACTGTTTACGCTTTATATAGCTGTCGGGCTCTGCCCAGGCGGCACTGCATGCGGAAAAAAAAAAAAACGCCACCAGCGCCTTCGTCGCAGCCTTGGTGCTAACTGGGTAGTGCAAAGAAAGCTGTCCGCAAGTGAATATGCGTATACCACAATAGATAACCCGCCCTCTTTTTTTTTTTTTTTTTAAGAGCAGAGCTCCTTTAGTCCGGCTGTCGCCGTCGAAGCTCCTTGTACTGGGCAAGCGCGCCGAGCAAAACAACAGGTGCGCGCTCCCGGTTGATGGCTCTCGCTGCGCTGCACTGCGCCGCACACTCTCTCGCACAGTCGTTCCCGCCACACAGCGCCGCAAACGCTCTCCCCATACGCTCCACACTATACAGACTTCACGACAACCAGCAGAGAGATCAGGTGCATAGTCGATTGCGTCCCATTTCTTAGGAGCTTCGCTCATTGGCTGTGTTCGTACACGTGACAATTGCTGTTTTTTTTTTTTGTGCCGAGGCCCGGCTTAGGGAAAATTGAGGTCTTCCAAAGGTTATAGGCCAATCAATGCTTCAGAAAAGTGGGAAGTTCATTAAAGCGAACAGCAAGCGCAGTACAAAAGGTAGGTTGCAAGGTAGTTGGGTGAACACTTTTTTTTCCCCTTTTAAAAGAAAAGAGGCAAGCTGTTAGAAGCTTCAGTATCGCGGCGCGCTGCAATTCGCAAGCACAAGCGAGCGTAACACATCGAGTTCGAGCCGTGCCCTCCGGCATCCGTTCTTTAGCTCCTAAATGCGGTAAATTTGGGCGTATACATACGTGATCAATTTAGCTATCTATACCGTATGATCAGTGGTTCAAAGCTATAAATGTCCGCTGAAACGCTATCGGCTGAGCCGGCTCGTGATTTCACCAGTCAGGTGTAAGCGCAAGTATTTCAAAACTAGCGACGCGTTCCCGACAACACGTGATCTCGCTAGCCAATCGTTATAAACTGGCACCTATAGACATTGCCTTATTCTACTTAGACCTCTTGTGGTCCGCCCCACCGAGCGGCAAGTTCCTTACACACGATGTGACATTCAGTGATACATTCGGTGTAAGACAGGTTCGCTGCACGAGCACCTTCACGGGGCAGGTAGGCGGAGGATTTTATATGACATATTTCTAGTGTGATGAATTAAATAAGCAATAATTTGATAGCTAACTTAACATCACAATAAAAGTTATCTTTATTCACGTCGTTACCCCAAACAAAGCGCCGTCGCTTGCGCCTTCGTATCTCTAGAGCCCCCCCCCCCCCCCTGTATATACGTCAATACAAAAGTGAAAGACTGTGGTATTTCACTGCGCTCTTTTTTGATTAACTTGACCCGAGGTAGCTTGGACACATACGGTGTGAGTGTTATGTGCGTATGTTTGTGTGGGTGATTTTTTTTTCCAGCTGGCCCCATCTTTTTTCATCTTCAGCGAAAGATCCACAACACCGTAACGCAGTTACACACAGTGAAATAGATGAAATACTAGGGCATCAACTGATCAGCACTAGTTCACTACTTTGTTAGAGCACGCCATAGTGCTCAAGGGGCTCAGGCACTCGGCTGCTGACCTGCAGGTGACGGGATTCAGTCCCGGCTGCGTCGGCCCCATTTTCGATGGAGACGAAAATGCTTGAGACACTCGTGCTTAGATATACAGGTTCAGGTCTCTGACGATCTCCGACAACAGCGCAGCTCTGGCCGACTGGCTCGCCCTACGCCATCTCCTGACGCCGACAAGAGCTCTCGCCTAGTGGTGCCCCGTCCTCGAAGTTCTGCGACCGTGTCCATCTTTCCTATCTTCTCCTTACTTCTGGATGTCACTGTCTCTGCGCCACGCTCTCTCCTTCCTCTCTCTCTATCTCTTTACCTTTTAACCGCATCCTTTTAATCCCTCCTTATCCCCACCCCTCGTGAGCTACTGTTGAAGTGTACTCCCCCTGAGAGACAGTTACGGGACTCACTTTTGTCTTCTTTTCACTTAAAAATCACGTAAGAACCCTAGTGGGTCGAGATTTCTGGAGGCCTCCACTACGGCATCTCTAACAAATCGGGGACGTTAAACCTTAATTATTATCATTAATCATTACTACCTTGTTTGCATGGGCACATTCAAACCGTCGTGATAACAATACCCACAATCAAGAAGACAGCGCCGAGCAACACGGCCTTCATCTTGACGTCCAGATCGATGGGGAACGCCAGCGTGAAGTTGTCGACGTCGGTGAAGGCCTCGCGAAGAAGTCCCGACCAGTTCTTCGTTATCTGGCCGATCTTTGTCTTGCCGTCCCTGGTGGTGACGTCGAAGACGATGTCGTTGCACACCAGGGCCGTCGTACAGAAGGGTCCCTGGATCTGGAGCACCACGTTCTTGTCGCTATCCAGCACCGAGAACAGCGGGAAGATGACGGTGCAGTCCTGGCGCAGCCAACCGATGACGGTGCCCGGCGGAGCGCAGATCTCCATCTCCTGCGCGCGCAGCACGTTTCAGTTCCAACCTGATGCAGGATGGCGCACATATGACTCATGCAACAGCGTGAAAAAATGCAAAGGATAACGATGGACAGAGAGAGAGACAGTGATCCGCCATAGTGCCTAGTGGTGACGACGCTCAACTGCAGACGCTAAGATCTCGCGATCCAATCCCGGCCGCATTGAGACTGAGGTGAAATTCTAGAGGCCTGTTATCTGGAGTCCTCCATTACGGCGTTTCTTATAACCATATCGAGGTTTTGGGGTGCGAAACCCCGGAAGTTATTAATTACAGGAACAAAGTGCAACCTTTTCGGGATGTTACATGAATTGCGGTGGACCAACTATACCAGGAAGCAACCATTGTTGACATGCACTACATGATTGTACCTGATAACGTGCACCGTCCGAGAATCTTTCTTTTCCTAGACGAATGTGCCGTCTTTCGTAACAACATGGACAATTCAGACTCGTGGGATCGAATCCCGGCCATGGCAGCCGCATTTTAGGCGGCAAATAGATACGAGCCCGTCTGCGTAGATTCGCGTGCACGTTGAATATCCCCATGCAGTCAAAATTAACACGGGGCCTATCTCACCAAGCTGTGCCTCACTGATATTGTGAATTTGGTGCGTAGCTCCAGAAATTATTACTGCACTCGCAGCTCTATAGAATAATTATTCTCGATACCATTGGTCAACGCACAAGGAGGCAAGGTAGAGTGCAGCTGCCCACCCCCTCACTTTTAATATATGCTAAGAGGTGTGCGAGTTCTGCCCGATGCGATGCTTCTACATAGCATATGACCTGCGCCCCGTGATTGCTCAAAGTGCTGGTTTGTCCATGCAGTCTTTTTTTTTTACGACAATGACAGCCTGATGCTGCATTCCAAGAACTGTTTAATGTCTGGGCCTAAGAGCAGGTCGTTCGTTGTGACAAGCGCGTCATCACATGAGTTCGAATTTTAAGACTTCCCCGCCCCCTCTGATCTCGCCCACCACCGTGGGAGGGGGGGGGGGGATGAGCAGGCGTTTTTAGAATAGCCTGCTTGACAACGCTGTGTTTCAGTCCAACCAATCTTCAAACGCATCACCCAGAAAGCTCGCCCTCGGAGAAAGTTTGCATACCCTCAATGAGAAAGCATATCCCTTCCTATTTGAGGCATAGTTTCACTAAGAGACGGAACTCTTGCGCTCGTGTCTGTGGGAGCTGCAACGCACGGTGCTTCACAGACAGCATGGGAATGATGGGTAGTGCACAAGTTTGTCTAACATTCGTACTTTTGGCTCCGTTTGGCTTCGCTTGACTTGCAGCTGCTTTGTCACGAAGCCATGGTAAGCAAATGTTCACCAGTTGCACTTCACCACGTTAACATTTTAGGCTTATCAATTGAAATCGGCTTAAGAAGTATGCGGTGGTCTGTTTTTTTTTTTTATTGGAAACAATACCAAAGCCCAGCAACATAAACGAAGGCTCGAATGCGTTCGAAGGCCACAAGCACGATGACCTTGGCAAACTTTTCCACTACCCCTAATGCCCATGGCAAACGATCGCAGCGCCACGGTGCCGCCTAGTCAGTCTTAGGGAAACCCCACGCCTTTGAGGCATACCAGACGTCAGTAATGCCGTCGGCGCGTACCTGCAAGCAACAGAAGCAACAACAGGAATCGCAGCGCAGTGGCCGGAACAGCCGCATCACTTCGATGTCGCGGTAGTCGTTGAGCGACATCTCGAAAGGACGATTGCTGCCGCAGCAGCAGCGGGTGGCCAGGTCGCACTCCTCGACGGCCGTGAAGACGAACTGGGACATGGTGTTCTTGACGACGTACCTGTTCCGCTGCTCGTACGGCACGAAGACTGCGCGCGTCGGTATACAGTAGAATTCAGAAATTTCAGGGCTCAGTAATGGCTTCATTTCGTCATTGAGTGAGTTACAAATTGTTTGCATACATAAGGAGGTCCCACAACCAGACAGTGAATGCAAACCTCCTACTATAATGAATACAGAAAAATTCAATTAGTGTAGCGAAACAGCAGTACAGAAAATAAGCAAAAAATACATCGCAACCTGGAAAAAGGTCAATTTAAGAAAAATAACAGGAGAAAGCAGAAAAAAAGACAAAGGCCAAAAGTAGACAACATACAAAACAAAAATGATTTAACATTCGTAATTTTAGACCAAATTCCAAAATCAGCTAATATAAAAAATAAAGGTAGCTCAGCACTCCTAAAATTATACGAAATTACACAATAAGACAATATAAAAAATAATGCTAATTCAGCACTCAGAGGCAGTTTTCAAATAAATGCAGTGTGAAAGGCAATGAAAAATACACAATAAACGGAAAGAAAGGGAAAAGAAATGTGACATTTAGTTTAGGCAATGAATGATGATGATGCGATGCTTCTACGTATGTTGTGAATTGGTACGAATAGGCGATGAGGTCGTCAGAAGGCCGGCACCTCAGTTCCTAGCTTTTATTACGTCTGAAAGATATGTCCGTGCACTGAAGAGGTGCGCACAGACGAATACTCACAAGAACACAAAACAGACACGGCTAAACGTTCAAGTCTGTTCTTGTGTTATTTCTAGGCGAAGGCCTTGAATGCCTCATCAAACATGACAGTTGACTGTCGGCTTTCAGCCATAGCTATGAAAAAAAAAAGCATCATAGGATGGTCTCAGGATCGTCGAAACTTGTGACATCCCCGTGACGACATCATGACGTTCCTGTGGCTTCTCATAATGTGACGTCACATTACGAAGTCATCACACGACATCATCGCTCGATCAAAGGTGTACCGATCACCGAGGCAATGCCAGAATATATAGGTCAGGTGCACAAATTCTTCAATACCTCCGATCCGGGAGGTAATGTGAAATCGCGTTGAGAGAAAGCTTAAGAAGGTGTGCAGGGAAGGATCAGCAAATCGTCTGAGAAGAAAAAGAATTAAGAGGTTTTCACATTTGAGTCATCTTCGGCGAATGCGCTAGGAACCCTGTGAGTTTTTCGCATGTGTGCATCTTTGCAGCGAATCACTATCGCTCAATATCAACTAACCTCAGCTCGGAACTTTCTGTACGTCATCCATTACTTCAATTGCATCGTCACCGTTCTTGCACGGCGCGTTTTCCTGAAACTTTGATATGGTAACTAGATATACACAAGTCCAACAAACGTTCGAGATCAATGTTCAGCTTTCGTCCTATTCAGTAAGGCAACGGCATGCAGTTGTATAGTCAGCGTCTAAAGAGGATTAACAGAATTGATAAAGCAGTCGAAGATAAAGCAGTCAGGGGTATAAATCTTATGCCAACGTCACACGGTTAATAATTCGATCGCGATAAGGGTTAGGCTCGATCCGATCAGGTGTTGTCACGCGGTAACTTTTAATCGTGATCAGGCCGTATCATGGTGGGCTTGGTGGAGATAAAGAGTATCGCGATTTGAGTGAAGTCTGCGCCAAACTGCGCCTGGATCAGGTTGGGCCGTGTAGCAGCACGGTTACGAACAGAAAAAACTCCAGGTGAGTTTAGTAAAACACTTGGGAGTTTTCGCGTGAAACACGAGTGGAATGTTACCTTAAGGTAATTTCTGATTAAAATAACCACACTCTTCGCTACGTCTGTCACAAGTAATTGGAGGCATGGGCACTGGCGGTATTTCGCCTTGGAGCCTGGGTGGCCTGGGTGGAGCAAGCGGAACGCCGTTGTAGCTTGGGTGCAGCAAGTGCAGGATTGGCTTGACGGGGCCGCTATAGCTCCCCTCATGGCGTCGGATATGATTGGAGGTCGCCCAGAGACTATGCTTCAACTCCTATTGTAAATGGCCCCTGCAGTCGATTTCACTTCCGGACCCTTGTCTGCATAAGATCTACAACCAATCTGTGTGTTTACAAAAAGTTGTCAACGATTTAGAGTTCTTGGTATTCTACTATGGTAGAGCATAGACCGTCCCTTGGGTTTGACACTCGATGAGGCCCTGTAGTCAAAAATTAGTCGTAAGGACTCCACGACAATGACGTCGTCTTCACAATCGCTACGTGTTTAAAAAATGTGGTTAACGATTTCGAGTACATCAAGGGTGTCGCGGGATCACGTGGTCACTAATGGGCATGGCCGTTATCAGGGCGCTGGTATCCAATACTCTAATTCGATCCTGTCCACTATGAAGATGTTAATTTAAGTGAGTATCGGTCTGTTATGAGGTGCTCATGCAGAAAGCAATTCTCTTAACCCAAGTTCTCCGTAACGAAACGTTCGCGTACTTTCCAAGAGTTGAAGCTGCTGGTGCACAAGTAGCTGGTCGACGCACGTCAGGTACTCGAGTCCAGGCGGGCAACCGGGGACCGGTTCTACCTCGGAAATCGCCGCCCCTTTCACCGGCATCTGCACGAACGGACCACGTGTTCTCGCGGTCCCAACGGCTGCATTTTGTGCGGTCACTACAGAGGGCATGACCACTAGAGCTGGCCTCGCCGACGCTGCACCGGTCATCGGGATCACAGGCACCGCAGGTGACGGCACCGGAGCATTGGGTCTCACAGAGGGCGCTGTAACCGCAGCCTCTCTCGGTGACGTCGTTGGCGCCATGGGTCTGAATGGTGTAGCCACTGGTCGCTTTGGCTGCATCGTCGATTCGGTGAGACCTCGTCTGCCCTTAGCTTAGCTCTTGGCCCCACCGTGGATATGCGGTTCTCTTGAAAAAGAAACGGCGGCATCAACATACGACGTGCAAACGCGTCTTTACAAACAATAAGGCATAAGTTATCAGGGAAAGTTTGATGTGACGAAAAATGTGGGACGTTGACTCCAACGATCATTCCGTCTTCACGAATTTTTCATCTCTGCACGTTGAAGTGAATTAGAAATGCATCCCTGATTATTCAGAAAAAACTCACTTTGGTTGCTACTAATTCGAAGAAATCATGGGACCGGTGACGCGCCATTTAGAGAGGGAGCTGCAACCGCCCATTGTACGAGCTCGACACAGTTGGCTCACAACGCCACTCACCCCGACAGCCGGTAACAAGGTCACAGGCGCGAAAGCGAGTGCCAGTTCCCAACGGTATCGTTCGGAGCCAACTGCTGCCTCTGGCTTGGAGAACCCCGGGCCGGCACGAGACGATTATGATGATGATCCTTGAATGATTGACTCGCTCGGAGGAATCTGCCAAGAGTCTGGCGGATTATACAGACTGATTTTATTACTAATATTTTTAAGTGCTAATGGAGGTTACAAATGCAATAGTAATGAAGAGTTAATTATGATGGATCCTTATTCCTAAGCCAGGGAAGCCCCCTAAGTTAGACAAACCTCACATCATTTATCGACAAGGTTGCAGAACACGCCATACTGAAGCAAAACAGGTTGAAGGGTTATCTTTCGGGCTTTTCCATAAAAATTTTGTCATATCGAGCAACCTTTGAAACCAGAATACTCAAAGGCGTCGAGTTCAGTTTGTTGCCGTCAAATAAAGAAGACGTGCACTTGTACTTGCTGCGGCGGAAAAGATTCGTCGCTAAGATATCCTAGGCGACAAAACAAAGTAGCGGAAGTGGTACATAGTACTAATAATCAGTGTTTTAAGGCCCAAAACGACGAAATGATTGCGAGACACGCCGTGGTCGAGTGCTCCGGAACTTTCCCAATCTAGGTTTTTTTTTTTATGTGCACCTTTCTAAGCACGCGCACCACTAAAGCGTTTCGCCTTTGTGGCAATGCGACTGAGTTTCGATCCCGTGACTTTCGGTCAACAATCGAGCAGTAGTTGCCCATCGAGGTGGGTCCAGGCAACACAGATGTCGCACAAAGCACGAGCGGTGAGCACCAGCGGTGAAATCTAGTGTTGGGTAAAACGCGTGGGCTCATAAGTTGACCATGTCATGACTTGGCAATCTTTGCATTGTGTGCACTCGAACTTGGCGTTCGCCATAGCAGGCGTTGTATCTGCAATCCGATTGAAAAGAATATTCGACCCTACGGAATCGTCCAAAATCGTAACCAAAATAATGAAGCGTGAAAACTTGGGCAAGTTGGTAGCTGGGACATGACTAAATATACGAGCGCATCCAAGTAGTAGTTACACAACGTTCTTTCCTGTTCTTGTTTCTTGCTTCCGTAGTTACGCTGTAACCACTACTTGGTTGCGCTGTTCGCACATTCAGTCATAACCAAAAGATTGGTGGTTCGAATGACAGAGGGGGGGGGGGAGTAATTTTAAAAGAAAAGAAGAGAAACGTGAGCCCCGTAACTGTCTCTCAGGGGGAGGACACCTGAACAGTAGCTCACAAGGGGTGGAGGTGAAGGAGGGTTTAAAAGGTAAAGAGATAGAGAGAGAGAGAGGAAAAGGGAGTGGGGCGCAGGGACAGCGAACGACGGAAGTAAGGAGAAGATAGGAAAGATGGACACGGTCGCAAGAGTCCGAGGACGGGGCACCACTCGGTGAGAGCTCTTGTCGGCGACAGGAGATGGCGTAGGGCTAATTCAGTCGGCCAGAGCTGCGCTGTCGTCGGAGATCGCTAGGGCACAACTGGTCGGCACGGAATCCAGCGAGCGACTGGGTGAACGGCCACGTGGAGCGGTGCTCTATGTTTCTGTCGCCGGCGCGATGACGAAGCCCCGCCCCTACAAGAAGGACCAATCAAATATCTTCACAGAATGGTAAATCTGCACGTGTTTTATAACCACACACGAAGCCGAGCTTCGTGCGGTCGTCGCTTTGCCCGCTGGCACAGGCACAACAGCGAAAAAGAAAAACCGCTCAGCATCACAAAATCTATTTATGTGGTTGTCATGGCAACCAGCCCGACGAAAATTCTTTCCTTGAATTCAGTGCGTTGCAAAATAATATCAACGTCGTGTTCGTGGTGTACTAGTTGATTAGATTGATATGCGGGGTTTCACGTCCCAAAACCATCCATATGATTATTAGAGACGCCGTTGTGGAAGGCTCCGGAAATTTCGACCACCTGGGCCTACAGCATTTTCGCCTAATCGAAAATGCAGCCACCGCGGCTGGGATTCGATCCCACGACCTGCGTGGTGTACTAGTGAACAGCTAAAGATTTTACTCTTTGCTAACACAATCAATACACGGCAGGCAAATAATTATTCAAACTGTTTGATGCGAAATGCTCGTTTCGAGACCTGGCTTAGCTCTGTGGTAAAATGCTTCATTGCCACGCAGAATGCTTGGGTTCGAAATGCCCACTTTGTTTCTCTAGATTTAGGTGCGACCAGGGGATCAATCCGTCCGCACTGCACAAAACGTGTGCTGCTGTTGACGCTATTGCATTGCCGCTGTCGCCTAATTCTACACTGGTCCGTTCCGCCTGCGGTACGCTTTCTTGACCTACTGGTGACGCGACAGGACGTTCTACAGCATTGCGAATGATGCCTAACACTGCACCGCAACAGAAAAGTCGTTCTGGCCAGCACGGCACCATATAGTGCATCAACGCGTGTGACGGTGCGGTGAGTACAACACTGACTGGGGGGCGTTGCTTGGCATTTGGCGGCACTGACAGTAAACGCGTCGTTTGAGTTCGTCGGACCGGGCTGCCGATGGCCATACCATGCTGAATGCGCCGGTTCTCGTCCAGTTCGTCCGTGCTACATTTCAAGGGGACCGACGTTTGCAGCCCGATTCTTCGACGGACCACATTGCTGTGTATGCGCTGCTCTAACTGCTGTATTACGTGACCGCCGTCTGGGCCAACGCTTCTGTGCGACGAACCCTGCATCGCAACTTGAAAGTCATCCCCGGCCAGTGCGGCAGCATGGTGCATCAACGCACGTGACCGAGTGGCGAGCACGACTCTGACTGCGTGGCGTTGCAATTGGAACCTGGAGGGAGCAGCACTGACATTAAACCGTGACGTCGTTTTCTTCCTTGCCATACTTACAGGTTAGTTACCTTCTCTTGTGATTTGTGTTACTGCACGCTGCCGCTACTGGGTCTCACGTTTGGTTATTCGAACTATGACCGAGGTGGTCGTGTATGTAGACTCCTGCTTCCTAAAAATGGGCTTTCATAACCCGTGTCGAGTGCAAGTTTCATTTTGGTGAATGCTCAGAAGTGTCGGAGGAGCAGTTTAACTCTAGGCGGGACGGCACTAAAAAAGTTGGAAATGTTACCTGTAAGTGAGACAATAACAGAAGCGGAACTGCCGTGGAAGGCTCGAAATATGAAAAAAAAACGTTATGCACGCGCATGCTTGCAATTGAAAACAAGCTTGAGTCTCCTTTTAGCCTTTCCGGGAGAAAAATTGAGACAATTGAAAAATGCATTCAAGTGGTATAAAACAAGTTTGACCTATTTCAAAAGTGTCTACCGACCCAAGAACAATCAACCAAACAACTTGAAAAAAATGGGTTCGCATCCTTGAAAAGGCCCGCTCTAAGGATGATGGAATCAACTCGGGCTAGATGGGGATAGCTTGTAATGGCGTAGCCGATGTCTGAACAAAGAAGTTGTAATGAAGTAGCCGACGTCTGAACAAAGAAGTGCATGGTGTACAGGAAAGTGAAAACTTATTGGAAAAGTTGAAAGGCATTGAAGACAAGGTTCATCAACTGCAGATTCCGATGGAAGATGTCACAGCTCTGCATAGACTTGCCGCGAAACCAGAGAAGGCGCTTGGGATTACCGTTCGCTTTAGAAGGCAGGAACAGCGTTACGCATGGTTCCAAAAACAAAAAAAAACGTAGCATATCCCCAAAGTGAATGATGATAAGTGGGGCGAAGCGTCCGTCCGTCCGTGGTTCCGACTGTCCATCTGTCTGTCCGTCCGTCAACTATACAAAAACCACTAACGCCATCTAGTGAAGTTATTGCCAAGGACATATACACACAACGCCATCTATCGCATGACAAGGGAGACGCTACTGGGTATACGCCGGAGGGACGAGGAATCGCCCTAGACCACAAGAAGCTTCGCCCCGAAACAATATGCACAAATTCTCCCACTAAAGGGAACCATGAGTAGCATGCGAATCAGCGTCGATGTTAACTCGTCCTTGCAAGTGGAGCACACCATGAGTGCGCTGTATAGTCTGTTGCTGCTACTCGTCCCGAACTCTTGTTGGAGCACCACACGCCGTTGCATCGCCACGCGGGAGCACGTAGGTTCATCGCGCGTCTGCAGTCACGTGATTGCTGAGAGAGTGTAAGGGCGGAGAGGCCACACACAGCCTTAGCCACTTACGCAGGCCTCGATGCACTAGCGCGTTCTGGTAGTGCTGGGCCAGCTGTTGCGCGTGCGCAGTACGTTGCGCGCGCACTTGAATAAACTTCGCCATGAGCTGCTTTGCATCAAAAGAATTAATGAAAGAAAATGGCGGAGTGCTCGTCTGTGAAGGGCCTGTCTCGCTAACTATTGTCTGCAACTGAGAATTGGGCAAAAAAAGCGCTGGATAAACGTTTTTCTGGTACAAAAATGGAAAGATAATCGTGCGAAATAGGAGTGGTGGGAAATAGGAGTGCAATGGTAATCCGAAATGAGCGCGATTTAGCAGGTTTGACGCAATCTGTGAAGCGCTTTCGTAACTTCGTCAGAACTGTTTCTTTTTTCATGTAACGAAGTATTTTTTGTGCCAGATGCGACTATATGAGGTTTGAGTGTATATATATAATATCTATAATTTTTTAACAGCGAAAGCTGTTATGAAATCAAAACTCGGGTCAAGTGCGGCGCCGTAGTTGTCCGCCGCCGCCGCCGGTGTCCGTAACCACTACCGCGAGATAAGAAAAAAAAACTGAACCAAGGACACAGTGGGGCTTAAACCCGGGTCCGCTGCTTGCCAACCCAGTATACCACTGAGTCACGTCGGTTTTTTTTATTTTTAAACTGAGCCACGCCGGTGCTTCGGAATAGTTTGCAAACTTGCATTAGGCGGGCTTGATGCCGGGAAAGGAATCGCGTTAATATGAGTAATAAAGCGTTTTAGAGCAGCAAAAGAACAACGAGGTGTCACACAATGCAAATAGCGTAACGAGTGAATCGTCCAATGTTCCAACCCATGACAAAGGCTTGCTTTTGATCGCCTATTAACTGTGGCGCATACCCACTTCAGGCACAATTCGCCGTCGTCGTCAGCCACTGCAGAAACAATTGGCACAAAATTTGCAAGGATACAACGCTTCTCAGAAGAATGACGAAAAATAACGTAGTGAATACTGGTCTACTACTCAGAAATTATTAATTCCGTAGTGGGTACCCAACAAGTGTGCTTTCAGCAGTGACCCAATGAGTGTTTAGAAAAGGTTCTGAAAGGCCGCTCTTCTAGCTTTCGCTGCGATTGTGCTGAGCCTTCCGCGCAGGCCTCTCATTTTGGTTCACATGCATATTTGAAATGCAATCTATTTAATCGTATAATTGTGTGAATTGTTCAAGTATCGCTCTTTAATTTGGTATTAAGTGTTCTTTCCCATTTTGTATGCAACATGCACCTCCCTTCCGTAATTTGCAAACCCCGAGGAATAAATAAATTAATAAAGAGTTTGGCATGACCAATACGAACTTGGCTATACAGGTCGAACACTAGAGCTCCGCTGTCGTTTCCAGCCCCCCCCCCCCCCCCCCCCACTTTTTTTTTCGTAAGCTAACTTATGCACAGTAATCGTACATATCAAAAATACAAGTCTACTGATGGAGATGGCTAACCGAATTCAGCAATCTGCAGATCACCACAAAGTCGTGGCTTCGACTCTCAGCAGTGGTAGCGGAATCGCATGTGCACTGCATGCGTTAATCAGGTGCGATATGGGAAAATTCATAGAATGTATACAATAATGCCAAACTGATTGTAGAACTGAGGTCACTGTGGCTCAAGATACACCATATACTGTATTGCGTCGCTATACGAATGCAGGTAGTACTTGTATTGCACTACTTCTGCAAGGTCGATTCAACCTGTCCCGGTTTTCCTTCGTCATTTATTGCTGATAATACCGCATAAATTCACGTCACACGTGTTTTGCACAAAATTACATTCACTTTGCGAAAATGGATGCAGAACTTTATGTGCTATAGTAGAGGGGATATACAATGGCCTCCACACAGCATGACAAACCTTCAAACATGTCGAACACATTTTGAGGAAATCCGTAATCTACAAAAGAGCTGGACACGAAATGGCTGCAAAATATGTAAATAACTTTGTGTCTGAATTTCCTGCTGGTTTTGCTCAAGTTAGCAGCTTTATCGACAAAGTCATTATTGTTGCAAGACGGCGCGCTAGAAAACGAAGAATAGTCGGCTTAACTGACTTGACAATTGTAATGAAAAACGCAGATTAGAGGCGTTCGCCCACATCCAACGAACTGCCGACAGGGCCTGCGATGTCGGCCGCTTCGTTGAGCAGCCTTGGCTGGTTCTATAGACGCAGCACTATGGATCGCAGATCGCCGGACAGCTGACTAATTGAAGACGTTGCCGGGAAGATCAGTACCGCCGATGGGGCCACTTGCGCCGGTCTCAAAGTATATGAAATCCTGCACAGAGCAATCACAAGTAACATTGTCACGACGCGTTATCTAAAAAAAAAGTCACAGCAATATATCCCTCCCCCCCTCCCGCCGCGCCTTATGGTTAAGAATAACCTGGTAAGATTCAGAGGGGAGTGCATTAACATCAGCATGGCGCACCGCCATTCTAGATTGCCATATACCGTGCAGGCCCAGTAGCATAACTAGGTCGAAAGGTATTCCTTCTTCATTTGATACTGGTAGAAAATCTGATGTCATAGGCATCGAGAGGCAGATCCTGATGTTAATGCACGTCCGGTTAGGCAATACTTTTTTCAATCTGTCTGTTCGTTCGTGGAATCACAAAAGGTTCGACAAGAGGTGCCCGAATGGCTTCATCAAGTAGAAAGCCTTCTACAGATGAAGGAATTTTAAAAAAGCCTGTTAAATATGACGATTTTTACCTCTTTGTTTCATGTTTCTACTTTGTTTGATGTATACATGTTTGCGAATGTTGTATGTACACATGCAATAAAGAAAGAAAACAATTCAGAGGGAAGGCTGGGTTGCTTTGCTAGGGCGCGCGTCAAAATTGAAAGCGGTTGCGAAAGAGCCGTTAAACATGAAGAATGCACACCCGTGCTTCTAATGCAATGCTTTATTAAATACACATGTATTCAATGTTTTCATTCGCCCCACGTCAGATAAAAAAGAAGCCTCCCTTGTACTGATTACCAGAAAATCCCGAGCAAGCGCCACCCTCCCCGTTTTGCCCTCATATTCCCTCTCACCATTTTCACTGTTTCATTCAATGTCCTTATTCTCCTGACGCGGGTTGAACGAAAACATCGAATGAAACAGTGAAAATGGTAAGAGGGGATGTGAGGGCAAAACGAGGAGGACGTGGCGCTCCCTCGGGATTTTGTGGTAAGCAGTACAAGGGAGGCTTTCCTTTTTATATAGTCTGCGTGAGAGAGATAAAAGGTCACATGGTTCCCTATGCATTCTCTCAGACGACTCGAAATGAAAGCCTGCGTCATTTTACTTCATGGTAGGGTGTATTGGTACCCCAGAACTGAAAGCTTCCGCAGCGTAACCTGCAGAGCCTTCGAGATGCGCCCTCCTTCGACACAAGCAGCGATATCGTGGGATGACGGCATCACGTGACGTCACCGAAACGCGACGCAAAAAGTGAGCTTCGGCCACGGTGCGTTGGCGTCAGCACGAGTGATGCGAAAATTAATTGCGTGATGACGTCGCAATATGACGTCAGTCTGACGTCACCTGATACCGCTATCACATGACTTAATCCCCCGGTCTTAAAATGACACTGAAGAACAAAACGCATTTTCGCGTATTAATAAAGTACGATTTCGCAATCCCGAAAGCACGACTCTAACCGCGACTCGATCGACACTTGGTAAGCGAGCAAATGCGCGAAAAGAAACTGCGGGTGGAGACTCCACCTTGAGATTCCCGCAAGAAACACTGTGACGTCATCAATTTTTGATGGCGTCTACTGGGTCCTCCGTATAGCTTCGAATCGATAAAATTGGAGTACATTGAAATCTGTGGGTGCCATAGACTTTGAACACAAAGTCTCGGAAAATTTCATCTAGCTGATGTCGCGAACATACGAAAAATACATCGTGGAACTTCTTATGTCACGCGCCAAGATTACGGCACGAAGTTTCAAAATGAAACTTCAACCTTGATTTTCTCCGCTAATAACAAACTTATGACAGTGGAACTTATGACATTAGAGTTCTTAGAGTGCAGTTAATCACTCTAAAACAACTAATTATAGTCCATTTAAAGTAAGCTGATCACGGAGGCTGTTTAAAACTAGGTGAGGTGCAGAAAGATTTCGGGGGGGGGGGGGTATCAATACAATTAACTGAGAAGGAAAAGATGCCTTTCGTCTTTGTGTTTTCAAGGGTGAATGTATCAAAGGCCATGCGCTTAGGCGCGCAGGGTTATGTATAAGGGGAAGGGGGGGCAAAGATTCTCGCATCGACCCCCCTTCCTATTACTTCAGTGTATAGGGATCACCGTGCGAGTTTTGCTTATACGGTACTCACAATCAAGAAGGCCGCGCCGAGCAGCACGGCCTTCATCCGGACGTCCAGGTCGATGGGGAAGACCACCGTGAAGTTGTCGACGTCGGTGAAGGCCTCGCGAAGAAGTCCCGACCAGTTCTTCGTTATCTGGCCGATCTTCGTCTTGCCGTCCCTGGTGGTGATGTCGAAGACGATGTCGTTGCACAGCGCGGCCGTCGTGCAGAAGGGCCCCTGGATCTGGAGCACCACGTTGCCCCTGCTGTCCAGCACCGAGAACAGCGGGAAGACGGCGGTGCACTCTTGCCGCAGTGAGCCGATGATGGTGCCCGGAGGTGCGTGAACGTCCATCACCTGAACAGCTCCGTGCTTTGAGCTCGAATGACTGAGCAGTTAATGCAGTAATACGTACGCACAGGTACGACGGGAGGGGAGCAACACTTGTTTTAGGTTATGTCTCCCGTTTCCCCAACCAAGGAGCCTAACAATGCGTGCTAGTCGTTCTATGATGCTGTTCTTGCATACTGATTTTAAAAGAATTGAATGTAAACAATCGATAGATGTCTGTCTGGTTGAGTTGGTGAACTGAGAAACTATTGTAACTGTATACAACCGAAGTAAAGTACGCGAAAATACGTAAGAACCCGAAACCGACTTGGTTCCTTCCTCAGAGGGCACTGTGGCGACATTGCAGCGTAGTCTTGAAGGCACTCGCGGGGTGGTTAATGACCCCCTCCCCCCCCCCCACGCGTTTTGGAGCAGGACGTAGTCCGTGCACATACACAGGGGAAAGGGTTCTTCCCAGAGAACGGCTGATGTTTTGGGCCGTTCGCTGTATAGTAGTAGCCTTCTCCAGTTAGTCGCGAATTAATCGCGAGACTAACTGGAGGAGCACCGTTTGGGCAGCTTACACGAACAAAGTACTATTATTTACACTAGGCGATAAAATAATGTGAGCACTCTTTAGCAACTAAGGTCGCAAAACTTTATTTGGCTTGAAGCCGTGGGCAGCTGGCTAAATATGCACGATCCACGTGTTTCAGAACCCACGTATCTCGGGAATCGACGTAACGCGAAGGATGTGATTTGGAAAAATGACTTTGTTGCAAGTAGCTAAACGTTACGAAATGACGTTAAAGAAATGTGCGAATGCTGTGGGCACGGACACATGCTCAACAATGACGTAGGTTTTATATAACCACGCAGTTGTTTACTCTTGCATGCGTAACGACACCGACAGCAACACGAGTATTGGCAACATCGGAAGCGGTATAAGCTGATATGTAGCGCCATGTGCTCGCGAATATGGTAGCCCACCTGCAGGCAGCAAAAACATAGGCAGCTGTCGCAGCGAAGCGGCCGGTAGAGGCGCATCACTTCGACGCTGCGGTAGTCTAGCAGCGCCATCTCGAAGGGACGACAGCTACCCAGACAGCAGCGGCTCGCCAGGTCGCTCTCTTCGTTCGCCATGAAAATGAACTGGCCCATGGTGTTCTTGACGACGTACTTGTTCTGTTGCTCGTACGGCACCAGCACTGCGAGCGCCGAAACGCACATGTGTGTCCCAAACCGCATGCGACGGTGTCGCACTGCCAGGCGCAATCGGCAAGGCGATGCGATACGGTCGACATAACGATGATGATGATGTTGTGGTTTCGCTCTTTATCCCTTTGCGACACGGGGTTCGTGTATGGAGACGCGACTTACTTTTGCCATTTCTTAGAACTATTGCCAAGGAAAAGACCGCAAACACCGATGTAAAGTAAATTGAGCATTGTCGTTTCCTAAAGTTCCTTGATATTTTTTTTAATGAGAACTAATTTAGTTCTTATAATTATTGCGTCTAAAAAAATTGAGCCCCCATATTCCCAAATCTTTTCTTGATATAACTTTTAAAATTTCAAGCTATCTTTTTTTACGTGTTTAAGAATGCTCTCTGCCAGCAGATAACTATCGCAGGTGATTTAAATATGTTGTTGAATTCGGTTCATGAAGAACCATATCGCGACTGACTGCATGTGCCATAATTTTAGATAACTACTTATATTTCGCATAGAATTCCCGCCACATTTTTTTCTCTCATTTGTTTTTTTAATGAAGAAGTTTCGAGCAATGGTTTGGCTCACTGTTCTTCAGTTTATTTCTTAAAATACGCTGTAGTTTACTCCGCATCCGCTCGCTTTATCTTTGGTCTCCATAACCTGGACACATTATCCTCTTCACTACTACCGTCTACATTTGCGGACATGAGTTCTTAAGCAAATCACACAACACAAAACGGCTCAGTGTTATTGAAAACCCGCGAGTTTGTAGCCTGGATTGTTCTTTACCCATAATCCAAGAATGCGAAGCAGAAGTCAATTAATATTAGCGGATCAGTGTACGAACATAACGAAACGCAGTGGACAGATCACGCGGCTTGTGGCTGCTTGGGTATAACTGTGGGTTGGTACATATTACGAAGAATGCAGCGTGACTTAAACGAAGACGTCGACTTACAAATGAGTCGTGAGTCGGTGCTCGCCTGTGTTCTATGTGTCCTATTGTCTTCGCCTAAGCCACGCTGCATTCGTCGGTTCTTAATGACCCACAATTCGCCTTCATACTTAGACGTTCAACCTAAGAATACACCGTCGTGCTAACACACTTTATTTCTATATAGATGATAAAGGGAAAAGACTTGTCTCTAAACGATGCCTCAGAACACTGCGTGCGCGCCTTGCGAATGCCTTTAAAGAGCCCCTAAGCCAAACTCCGGAGTTTTGCTAACATTTAAAGCAATTGATTGATATGTGGGGTTTAACGTCCTAAAACCACCATATTATTATGAGAGACGGCGTAGTGGAGAGCTCCGGAAATTTCGACCACCTGGGGTTCTGTAACGTGCACCCAAATCTGAGCACACGGGCCTACAACATTTCCGCCTCCATCGGAAATGCAGCCGCCGCAGCCGGGATTCGATCCCGCGACCTGCGGGTCAGCAGTCGAGTACCTTAGCCACTAGCCAGCGTGGCGAAGTGCTAATATTTCAAGCAAACACGCGCGACCCACCGCGGTAACTTTGAGCTTGGGTATTACACTGCTAAGCTCGAAGCCACACGTTCGATTCCATAATACGGCGCCAGCATTTCAATAGGAGAACCCAGAGGAGTCAAAATTACAGGAGACCCCATTTATATACGGCATCTCTCATAACCATGTCGTGGCATGGGAATATAAAAAAAAACAGCAATTCTTATTAAACAAACACGGCCATCGGGTTCACAATGCCGTCACGACCACACCTACATCGCGTCCTGTTAGCAACAAAGGGAACCTGTTTGTCTGCAGCAGATACACGTGCTTCCTGCTCCTCCTTCTAGCACAGCGAATTGGATGACCATGCGAGAAGGAGGGACTAACACAATGCAGCGAAGGAGAGATAGAAAAGAGTGAGGCTGTTGTTTGATAATCAAGCGCGAGTAACTCGGCTATCACAGCACCACTTAGAGAAATTCTCACATCTACTTGTTCATTGTTGTCTTGTGCAGAAATGCAAAAGCTCACCCCCTTGGTCGTTGAGGGGCCTTTTAAATAATCTGCTGCGGGAGTTATCCTGAGGAAGTTATTTCCAGCGGGTGTCTGCCACTAAGCTTGGCGTATTTGATAAAGAAATACAATTCGCTTTATCCTAGTTTTCTTATAACGAAGGCGGCCAGAACAGAACGTTCGCCTACTTTCCAGAAGCTGGAGCTGCTGGTGCACGAGCATCTGGTCGATGCGCGTCAGGTACTCGAGTCCTGGGGGGCATCCCGGGATTGGTTCTAGTTCGGGAACCTGCACCGGCATCTGCACGAATGGGACGCCCGGTCTCATAACGGCTGCCGACGGTGCTCTGACGCCACCTGGCGGCACGGTCACCACAGGAGGCATGACCATTACGACGGGCCTCGCCGGCGTTCCGGCGCCGCCGGCCATCGGGATCACGGGCGGTCCAAGTGGCGCCATGGTTGCCGTAGGTCCAACAGGTGGAGCCGAGGGTCTAGCGGTGGCGGCCTGTGGGCGTGTCGGTTGCATCCTGCTTTGGCGATGCCCGGATCAGTGACGTTCTCGCTTGACTGGCTTAGCCGTGACACTGCGGATCGCTTGGAGGAGAAACGGTGGCACCTTTGTTATAAGGGAGTTTCTTAGGCTAACTTCCAGCCATTTCGACTGATAGACTAATCCGCCTTTTTCATTTGCCTATGCTTAGCTGTTTGATACTATAACTGCCCCCTGACGTTTTCGTAGAGGGGCGGAGCTTCGCGGGGTGATTTGGGACGACCGTTTGTTCTTCGTGGTCGTCACGTACGGACGTCGATATTACAACGTGCTCACCAGAAAAAAAAAGCCTCCGTGATCGAAAAGCGTGCGGAGACCTTATATAGCAGTGTGTTTAGCGATGATTGCTGTGAAGTGCGTGCGTCGTGGCACAATGATAAAGGCGGTCTATCCACGAATATCTGGCCTCGGGTGACGTCACAATATATGCACATCAGAGTGATGTCATCTTACCACGAATGATGTCAGGCGCACGCGTGCACAACATGGGTTCACGTGAACGATTGACATCAGTTCTGCGTATAAAAGCGCAGTCACTGACATAACCCTTACTGCTAGTGAATGAAGAAAATGTAAAGTAAAAAATAAATGCTGCAACTAAACGCGGCAACCAATGTACTGATTGGACCAATAACGACGGAAGGGGTAGTATATGTGTGGCCAAGGACGTAAGCCGAACTTTTTTGCAAGGAGGGGGAGGGGGTGGGAATCTGCACCAGCAGCCTTTCTTTTACTGTCGTTATATGACTGGTAAGTCAAGTCGAGAGAGTGTAATGTGATAAGTTGGCCGCAATATGCAGGTCTTTTCACGCGGATATGTGGAACCTGAGTGAGCTAATCAATCTTGATAGCCTACTTCGTATGACAATATTATCCGGAGTTCCAGAGGGGCAGCACCGCCCCCCCCCCTTTTACTTTTCCCCCTTCAGGTGCCCATGCGTGTGACAGACTGCCCAAACGAACAGTGAGTCTCAAGGCCCGGTCAGTTGAGAAATAGGGGCAAGACAAGATGAAGCAGTTCATGTCTGCTAAGTGCAGTGCGAATAATTTCTGAAAAGGTCGACTTACCCAAGCTGCGCTGGGAACAAGGTCGCAGGTGTGAACTATACGGTCGTGCCAGTTTCCAGCGGCACGGTTCGTAGCCAACTGCTGCCTCTGGCCCGCTAGACCCCGCGCCGGCACGAGGCACGCGAAATTCGGCACCTGAACGATGGTGATGCTGATGGCTCCATGATCATCACCACCAGCCTGACTGTGCCAGGACAAAGGCCTCTCCCATGTTTCACCAATCAACACGGTTATGTGCTTGCTACGACCACGTTTTCTTTCTTGTTTTTTTTTTGTTTTATCCGCCGTCCGAACTTTCTGCCTACCCCTCGCACCATTGCTCCCTCTTCGAATCCATTCTGTCAGGCGTAATGACCGGCGGTCGGTCATCTTACCTGTCTAGAAAAAAAAAATGATTTACTATGTACAGAAAACAAATGTGTCATAACATTCCAGTAGTAGGGCACATACACTTCGGCACATCTATGTGCCACGACAAACATCAGTACGTTGCAATCAAGAGATCATTGATTCAATATACATGACACTGTTGGCTTACATGTACAGAAGAACTCATTGCAACATCATGATACAAGGGTATACAACGATGCAATAGATGCAATGAGACAAGTGGTTGCAAACGAAATCATGAATAACTGCCCCACCGCGGTGTTCTAGTGGGTAATGTACTCTGCTGCGGACCCGCAGGTCACGGGATTAAATCCCGGCTGCGGCGGCTGCATTTCCGATAGAGGAGGAAATGTTGTAGGCCCGTGCGCTCAGATTTGGGTGCACGTTGAGGAACCCCAGGTGGTCTAAATTTCCGGAGCTCTCCACTACGGCGTCTCTCATAATCATATGGTGGTTTTTGAACGCTAAACCCCACATATCAATCAATCAAATCAATCAATCGACCGTCGTATCAGTAGCCGATCAGCGTAATTGCAACATGGCGGACTGTCCACGGTGGTGTGGCGGACAACACCACCGTGGATAAATGTATTACTTCCACGCAAAATGCAATGGTTCGATTGGCGCTCCACCCCGCCGCGGTCGTCTAGTGGCTAAGGTACTCGGCTACTGGACCACAGGCCGCGGGATCGAATCCCGGCTGCGGCGGCTGCATTTCCGATGGAGGCTGAAAAGTTGTAACTCCATGTGCTCAGATTTGGGTGCACGTTAAAGAACCCCAGGTGGTCGAAATTTCCGGAGCCCTCTACTACGGCGTCTCCCATAATCATATGGTGGTTTTGGGACGTTAAACCCCACATATCAATCAAATCATGAATAACTACTCAACGGGTGCTGCTTAGCACCGTGTCGGTCGAAAAATCAGTTTTACATTTTCGTGTTCAACATTGACGAAAGGGCACGACTAATGCCGCAGAAACTCGTGCCCATTTCTTTTTGATTTCGACCAAGGTTTCCTTAATAACCCATTGTTTCCTGTCCTACTTATGTGCTCTCTTTAAGATGTATTCCAAACTGTGGCAAGAGCCCACAAAGAAGCGAGCAGTTTCATTTAAAATTAACGATAGATTTGAGAAGAATTAAGGCTACAAGGAAGTCAAAGTAAGAGAGTAGATGACGCTCAATAATCTAAAAATGTTGCATATATGTACACGAAAATTACATCAATCAGACTCAAAATTTTGTCGCAGCACGACGCAGTAAATAGGACATTAGGTCCGCCTAATGCCATTCGTTGTAAATGACATATTTTCCGGGTGACAGGGGTATTAGAAGGAAGAAAGAATCGAAATAAATAAATAAATAAATAAATAAATAAATAAATAAATAAATAAATTATTGGAGACACTTCAGGCACCGCCACGCTAAGCTTCACTGGCTCCTATTTTCTCGATGCGGCAGGGGCTTCTGAATCAATTTTTTTTCCCTCTATGGATAATACGGGCAGTCCAGAGAGCCCACGGGCTCTCTGGACTGCCCGTATCGCGGGCCGCTCCCCGTTCCTACGTGGGAGCGGCCCGCGACGTTGCTCTAAAGGATCAGCATTTCTCAGGACCCAATAAAGTTCTTTGTCTGTCTCTATGGATAAACTTGCGTCTCTCTCTCTCTCTGTTTGGGCTAAATATAGGGCTGAAAATCTAGGTAATAAAAGGGATTTCCCTGATCGGCATTTTTTCGGTGTCACCAAGATGAAGATAGCAAGTATACAAAACGACTACGTACGTCAGTCTTCTCACCCAGACGTGGGAGGACAATATTACGCACGGCACGTGTAGAAGTCCAACGAGAACTCGTCTTAGGACCCGGGAGGCGATCTCGGCCGGAGGGTTTCTGGAATAAGGGACCCTTCCGCTATAGGGCGATCCCGAGCCTACGAGCTCGGAAGTACTGTTTCGGAAAAAAAAAAATAATAGCAGTGGCTTAGCTCGGCTATGCCAGGATATGCGGACGCACAGGAGCATGGATGGATTGATATGTGGGATTTAACGTCCCGAAACCACCGTATGATCATGAGAGACGGCGTAGCGGAGGGCTCCGGGGATTTCGACCACTTGGTGTTCTTCAACGTGCACCCCGGAAGCATGGACGGGCTAGCTAGCGAGTGTGAAGCACAAGCCCACAAGACACGTCACCGCGGGAGCTTACAGGCCTTCCCGGCGTGCCAGCTGTGAGCCGCGTGACGTCAGTGCTCCTCGGGCATGCGCAGCTCTCGATAAACATGATGATATATATATAGCATGGTTTGATTGATATGTGGGATTTAACGTCCCAAAACCACCGTATGATTTTGAGAGATGCCGTAGTGGAGGGCTCCGGAAATTTAAGACCACCTGGGGTTCTTTAACGTGCACCCAAATCTGAGCACACGGGCCTACAACATTTCCGCCTCCATCGGAAATGCAGCCGCCGCAGCCGAGTACCTCAGTCACTAGACCACCGCGGCGGGTCGGAGTTGGCCTTTAATGCAGCGACAAACAGATCAAAGCCAATTGATATATAAGTGGGCACCAACAGAAAAAAAAAAAAAGCATGTTTCCGAGATCTTGGGTGGGCGAAAGCTGGCTGCATTTTGCTGGCAAGGCACTGCGGGAGCTTCCACTTCAGCCATTTTTTTTAAAATCTTCCTTGGTTCCATTTTTTCTCGCCATGAGATGACGTCAAAAGAGGCAGTGGTTGCTCTCGCTCCCGCTTGAACGCTCGGCAAGCAGCCGCTGGAGCACGCAGGCCACGCGCTCGCGTGTTCCCTTTCATAAAAACGGCTGTACATGCACATGTGCGCATATAAAGGGGTGCCCATCGGCGAGAGCAAAGTGGTACACCCTCCCCCCAATACTTCGTGTTTGCTTTGCGTTCTTATCGTAAGCGCCTCAATGGGAGGTGCCCCTAGAAGAGCAGGAAAGACAGTGTCGAAACATCTGATAACTCCCGAAACACATGTTTCCGTCAGTGTGCCACTGATACATACAATACCGCCTCGTTCTTCTTGAAATTCTTGCGCCAGCACACGGAGACAAAGATGAAAAACGCCTGTGTGTTTCTCATCTTTGTCCCCGTGTGCTCACGCAAGAATATCAAGATATGTTCAAATTAAGCAGAACTGCAGTTGTGCTTCAACCCTGTTCGTACACTTTTGAAAAGTAATTTTAAAAAGATCAGGATTCGCCGAAAACATCATGCAGTTTCGCTTGATAACGATGTCACAAACATCAGCACCGGGAAATTGTACGAAACGGGAACGCATCATTGAGGTTTTACTTACATGTATACAAAGTAGAGCTCCCGAGGGAGGCTCGAACCATCTTGTTTGTCACCTCTATCACACCTTGTTTGACCCCGCGTAGACTGTAACGAATGCAATTCATGTTGTTCGTGCTCATACAAAGGAACAAAAGTGCGCACGACAACCGTTTATTGAAATAAAAATAAAATTTGCAGACTCTTTGCAAAGCAGGTACCACTTAAGAAACAACAATCCACAGAGTATTGTCCCTCAGTTTTATTAGTAATTGATTTACTGTATAATAAGTGGTTGCACCAGAAATATAGAGGCATCTTCATAACACATGATAAACAATAGACATATTAAGATATTATATATTCTTTCTACCATGTAAAATCAACATTGCACAAGAAAATGAATAAATTGTTTCCTATACGTGTAGCATTGAAAATAACATAACAAAAAGACCGAGCAATGAAACCCTTTGCTACACTTAACATTCCAAGAGACGACATATTATTCAGGGCGCACTGTTATGTCTCGAGACTACATCTTTTAATATAGTTTAAAAACGTGCAGTATCGAGTTTCAATATTGCGTTAGTAGCGTCCGTAGTGGTGTCGTGTACGCAAGAGTGCATTGTTTCACATGGAGCATTTGCACAGAACTTCTGCTCATGCGCACCATGTGACACGTGGTGCTCCTACGTACGTAAGGTATGGAGTACTAAGGCTTTCTGTTATCAAGATAGTTGCTACTATTTCATCGCTGAACACATAGGGCATGAGAAACAAGAACACGGACAGTGCATACATTAAATAGACATAAGCAATGTCAGCATTGGTATCATGTGCTCCTGAAAAGAAGAAACAAAAAAAAATTTCCATCACAGTGAGCTTTACCTACAAGAGCGATTACTCTTTTAGATCCATGTTGCTAAGCAACAGGTGCTGGTTATTAGTGTATTTCATCTTTAGCAGTGTAGCTTTCATCTTTAGCAGCGTAGCTCTGCCACCGCCACCTGACCCAGAAATGTGCAACACAGTTCAGTAGTGAACAAGAAAGATAAGGGGTACAGAGGTATTAAATTTTTTTTTTTCAGTTATGGCCACAAGAAGCAAGCACATGACGAAGTCATAAAAGTTATACGGGGAGTTAGCTATTACACTTAACTAAGACGCAGAAACAATAAGGGAAATAGACACGAAAGTTAACGAAAAGGCAACCTATCACAAATAGGAGCCAAAACCACATTTCCTACATTACATGTGCAGTACTTTGCCATGTGTATGACTGGCTTAAACTTATCTACTGGCATAGCATCTTCAGAATTATGTAAGTGTAGTGGTCCTACAGTGTTTCTTGCTTCTACAAGAGGCCAGTTACTATTCCAACATATAAAAGAATTGACACAGTACACTTGAAGACAGAATCAGCGACACTGTTGTTTCCAGTGACATGCCCATTATCACAACCATGTGGCAACAGCAATGTGTATAAACCAGGTTCAGACCCTTTATTAACAACAGGTAATGTATTGTAAGATCCGTCTTTGTGCAGCAAAATTACACTTCAGAAGATGTAAAAAATTCCAACTACTTTGCACGGTTCTGTTTGTCACACTGTAGTCGTTTCTTTACCACACATAGAAAACCGAAAATACTCCGCTAAGATTGTATACAGCGCTTAGTCTAGAATGTTAATGCAGTGAATGAAACTCTTGATTTCATAACGCAACACATCGTGTCATGTTACCCTATATTTCAGGGTACAATAGGAAAGCAGCTACTATAACTACAGTTGTAGCTCAGCGGAGGTGAATCGAGAAGTCCTCCACAACACCACGGACACGTTTCCGCAAAAAGGCAGTGACTAGAACTATATCATTGACAGCAAAAAAGAATTGAATCTAGCGATTAGCTCGCGCTTCTTCGAACGAAATATGCAATGATCTGAGCATCTGGAAATTTGCTTCCATCAACCTGCGTATCACTACAAATAACTAACACTTAGAAGACGTCCATGATTTGGTAACTTTTCACTATCATGTTAAACAAAATGACTCCGAGGCAAAAATATAAAAAAGTAGTCACGGAAGAAGTCTGCTCATCGATGCTACTCAGGGGAAAAATATAAATAAAAGAACCACAAAAGGGCATAAAAATGCTTTTACAAGAAGCATAAACTCATGTGCCGGTACAATGTGTGAATTCCTCTAGCTAAGTTCAATTGCTTTCTTACTGTACACTACTAACAGCTGGCTAACTCGGGCCACTCATTTGTAGCAATTTCCTCCAAACATTTTTATGCCGATATGATCTGTCACTCGAGGTCACGAATAATGAGAGCAGACCATCACTCGGGCAACTGCAAAGAGCACTGATAGATATCACACTGCAAAATGAAGACCCTGGTGGCAAAACATGTAAAGAATAGGCTGATAGAAACATTACATTATCCTGGTACTGCACGTTCGAAGACAATAGCGTGAAAGGAGCACGATAGCCTCTGTACCATACCTGCACTCATTTCGCAAAACAAAATAATTTTTATTCAGAACGATATTAGGTTGTAAAGAAGCTCTAGCTTTGGCACTGGAGCTTAAAATTACGGTGTTTTGGCCACCACAAGAGTTGAAAGGAGTGTCTCAAACTCTTTACACATCATAACTTTTTTACAGTATGAACCCACAAATGCTAAAAAACATATGCGATGAAATGTGGAAGCGAATATCCTTCACAAGTTTTTGTTACTTGAAACTTTGAAACTTGAGTAATTTCGGTGCGCTGAATATCCAGGGCTCTCAGGTTCCCAATTCTGAGGCATTGTGCAATAATTGCACACAGTTTGTCTTAAGAACATGCTAATGACCATGCTTCTATGCTTTCTATGCTTCGCGGCAATATTCAGGGTGCGTCATAACATTTAAAAAATTTTTTCTTTCGAGGAGTGTGCATAGGTCAGCAAGTTCCATGCACTCGAGGATATGGTATGCTGTTAAGGTGTGATACTGTCAGAACTGTCAACTTTTCTTCGTGTTTAGTTTGTTTTGCGCTGTTGACCGCGACAGAACTTGCGAAACGTTTATCTCTGCTGCTAGTGAATGTGGCACAGTGCAAGATTTACAAAAGTGCAGCAATGAGCCCTAGTATTAAAAAACAAAACAAAAGCTACCTAGCATTACGTATTTCTTCAGGCTGCTCTTGTGTTTCACGGCCATTTGAAGGCAGTGAGTCACGGCGTCATGATGCACACCCCCGGCAATCTTAAAAAAACAAATACTTTGTCGTATTATATAGGGCTCCCAGCTCAACTGCTGAGTGCTCGGACTCACTTAACGCAAGAATGACAAGCCAAAATCAATGTGTCGATGCTCGTTTGAAGTAACATTTGTCAACTGCAGTCAATGGCTACGTTGTGGAAATGACAGCAGTGAAGATATTCCCAAGCTAGATCACACCTACAGCGAACCAAATCTGTTTAAATGTGAAAAATAAGCAATAAGAGTAAGGTGGATTTGGCTAACAGTAAATAGGCTTGATCGGCAATAAAAGTAATAGGCTCGATACGGCAATAACAATAAATAAAACTGCATGCCTGTAGCCCAATCTTTGTTAATTCTTGTTTTCAATGTGCAGAATGTAAATGTACATGCCTGTGTTTATTTCTTACAGTGTAAATGGTTTTGTTCGCTGTATATCTCTATTTTGTAATGTACTTCATGCCCATTTCTTTTATTTATTTTTTCCCTTCAATTTTCAGCATTTAAGTGTATGCTATTCATTGTATGCGTTTTCCAGTCCTGTGAAAACCCTAGCTTGGTGTTGACAGTATTAATAAACAAACAAACAAATTAACAAACAATAAAGCTACAAACACCCACTATGAAGTACTGCACTACAGTCAAATCATTGCCTTGTATTTCAAGAGGTGCAACAAAGTGAGAAAGAATCTAAAAAAAACAACAAGACAGCAGTTGACAATCTAAGAAATTCGAAATGAAAACAAGTGATCAAGGTGCTTTCAATTAGGTAAAGTCTGTCTCAAAGATCTTTGCGAGTAAATAATAATGCACTTTCTGCTGGCCGACTGATTTCAATGAATGTAAACAAATGTTGCCACAATGTCATAGATAAAGCTGGCTGTATCAATTACAGCTAGCACAGTGGTAAGGTGCACTTTATTTCGATTGCCTTATCTCCAGCTGCTTGGTGAAAGATGTGAAAAGAGTTTTAGAATGGCACATGGCAACACAGTACAAAATTCTGACTGAGCACTCAAACCAAATTACTGTATTTCCCAACACATAGCCCGCACCCCTAACTTGGTATACAAAAGAAAAAGCATATAAACCATACACATAACTCACACCCACACTATTTAAGCACTCTTTTTCTGTTTTTTGATGTGGGTTACACGGGAGAAAATGTGGCAAGCTTACATGCCACCGTTGCCTTGTACGGGATCGTCCAGTACCCCAGCAGTTAGAAGCGATGTCATACAAATGTTCCTTCCAACCAAAGCTGTTTGGGAGAAAGACTGAAATAAACAGTAATGCCACATCTGAATGTTGCAAGAAGACAAGTCTTTTGTTGTTTCAAGCATCAGCCACATTTTTTTTGTTAGTGCATAACTTCTTGTTCCTGCATGTGGTATTTTGATTAGCATCAAATATGGCATAATCCATTAGGTTCCTAGAGGCTCACAAATTCTTCAAGATGTCTTCAAGGACCTCTATACTATACCTAACAGCAATACACCCAGACCTCGATATAACGATCTCGTATATAACAAACTGTCAGTTATAACGAAGTGAAGAACAGTTTTGTATATATACAACTTTAAGAATATACGTTTATAAAGAACTTTCGAATATAACAAAGTATTCTCGTTGTAGGTGTGACTTGTTATATAACGAGGTTTGAGTGTACTGTTTTTCAGCATTCCTCAAGTGCATACATAAATTGTGAGAGCTTATGAAAAAAAAAAAGGTAAAATTTATCAATATTCAACAAAGAGGTAAAGGCACTATTGATGACGTTGGCATCTATTTCCATGAGCAGTGAGAAGACATCACGACATGGTGTCCCCACCGACAAAATCTTTATTTGTCGGACAAAATGAAGAGCTAAAAGAGACACTAAAAAGATAGAGGATTTCTCTCATATTAGTAAATTACTCTTTCACAATTCCTAGATTACCGTGCTTGCCACGTTATGCTGGGCAAGCGAGAAAACATGTAAAAAAAAAATGTGGATGTCATTGCCCTATTGATGCTCCAGCACCAAAGGATGTCCTGGGGTTACGAGTTTTGAGCACGTCCTAATCAGTAAAAACAGAGTACAGTGTCCTCCGAGAGGGCCATAGACTTCATATAACAAGTCGCGCAAAATTTCGTTGAGTCAATGTTGGCAAGATATGAATGACACTTAGAAATCGGTGACGTGACATGCTGCGATTTCAACACGAAATTCGAAAATTAAACTTTGACCCTGATTTTCACTTTTATTGATAAACTTAAAATGATGAAATTGACATAAGAATTCTCACAGTACAACTTATCAACGTGAACTTATTCACTGTCTCAAATTAGAGTCCCTTTATTTAAACTAGCGTTTTACATGCCAGAACCATCTGGGAATGTTTAACGTAAGCACCTAAACCCAAGTTTACATGGCTATTCTTGCACGTCGTCCAGGTAATTTAGCACTGTAGCCGACACAAATGCTGAATATCTACAATCACATCACCACACAGATAAGAAACGAGACTCAGCATTTTAATCTGTGTTGGAGGGACCCCCTCAAAAGCAGCATCGACAGAGATCCTGATCTTAGTGTGACAAAGATGCGAAGGAAAATTGAAAGACAAGGTCAGCATTGTATATCTGCGTCAAACGTGCTTCAACTGCTCGCAACACTCGAGAAATATAAAACTCTCCTAAACATTCGACCAGCTTGTTTTGTCGATTTTAAAAGTAACAATGAAACCTTGAAAATAAAACTTATGAAAAAGTGTTTAGATCAATATCCCATAGAATCAAAAGATGTGTAAAAATATGCACTGTGACACTTACGATGGCCGACTAAAGTAGTGAACTAAAGGTCTCGCTAATGGCTGCGATACATAAATGTGTGCACTTCACAAAGGTGCGATGCATCTGGTGAGCTTACCAAATAGCGTCAAAGCTCCCTCTACATAACGATTCAAAGAACATAAAAAGAAAGTGTTTCTTGCATCAAAATTGCCTCTTGTAATGTTCCTCTGGATAAAATATGGCATTTGATAACGTTTCTCGAGATTAACATACAATTAATGTGTACCTCTGGAATAACATAGCATTAAATTGTACTTCTTTGTACATAACAGCATTATATCACCATGGCCATTTTCATGCCTGTAATGAAAGCGGTGCAGATACAACACGTTGCCACACATGCATCCCAGCAAGAATTTTTCAGTCCACTACATCGCAACAACATACACTATAATTATTTATTTCAAGTTACTTTGGTGAAACAAGCATTTATACCTAAAACAACAGACCTTCTAGCAAAGAAACAAACAAAAAGGTGGGGGAAGGTATGGTAGGGAAAGTTTCATTTATAAACCTATTTAACGTAACCAACATAAACAATAGAAGTATATAACTAGAAGATCGGTAGCTCTCTATTTACAGTTCCACAGTGCTCTCAAAATAGTGGTGGAACAATACCAGCATACCTTGGCATGTATGCAGCACAGTTACGCAAGCACTGGTCCTTACCAGTTCCCTTGCATTATAACAAAAGGCAAATGAACGATGAAATGCTGAAACCAGGCTTCCCTATGATGGTTTCCTTTTTACTGCCGCACTGCAAGATCGTCAACTTGCCTTAACATCAACTGCGCCCCGTCATCTTGGCAAGAGGTAATGCAGTTTCTGCACAGTTTTATATGCAGCCACGAAGCTGCAACCCTATTAATAATCACACACCATGTGACCTATGTATGCCGTAATTCCTTATTACCGTGTAGTGAAATTTCACAAAGTATTTCTACTAAAAATCCTGAATAAAAACTTCTTTATACCAGAAATAGAAGGCGATATAAATAGAGGCATTGGATTACACAGGTGCTTTTTTTTATTGTAGTGTATCCAAAACATAATCCTGGTTAAGAACACCTGACAATGCCGTTTGGATATCCGAGTAATCACGCATGGTCACACAATGTGATAACAGTATTAAGCAATGTAAAAATGGGCAAAAAAAAGTTCGAAATATCATGTCTGGAGGTTATGGAGGCGCACATGTACGCAGTACCATACAGTACAACCAGACAATCACATAAGATGTCTAGCATAATAACAGAAGTTCTTACAAGGAAGGCCTAAATTTTTATATAATACATGCTATAGAGGGGATAATATTAGATACAGAGGTCACATGATGTGTGGTTTTGTTTTATTGATAGACAAACCCATATTTACGGTCGGCATTTTTTCAGCCGAGATGGCAGCAAATGGGATGAGCAGGCACTGGGCAAACGATAGAATTTAGTCCAAATCAATGCTCAGAGTATGATGTACTCTTCGGAGTGCCGGTGGTCCAGGCTCTCCCTTGGGCCCTGAAGGTAATGGGCAAAGTTCGTCCCGCCAGCTTCCGATGTGTCCGTGTGATCTGCGCAGCTACCTTCGGACACGAGGAAGACTGGGTACTCATGCCGCGACTCCGTCGGCACAGCCAACTGAAAGGATTGAGAGAGAGCGAAAACTGGATCGTAACTACGTCGTGCATAACATTAAGACACCGTACTACACTCAAATTTCAATGTAACAAACACGGATATAATGAAACATCGCTTATAATGCAATAGATATAATGTTAGGAATACATCTTCATAACAAATTTTCGGGCATAATGAACTTATTTTGAGTTGAGTGGGTTGTTTGTTTGGTTTATGAATAAATGTGGCATGACTGACTGTGCAACAAGTAGATCATTTTTGTTGTAATTACAATTATTGGCTGCAAAATACACCCATAATTTATTTTAAAACTTCCACTTGCTTTAAATAGCCCAACATTGGCATAAAATTGTGCAAATTTCACACACTTATACACAGTCAACGAAGCAAAAGGTTGTACTCCGACTATGTAAATAGTACGCAGGTCTGCTAATGTACATCTTTTTAAAGCTGTTTTCACGCATTACTAGTTCAATGCCAAAAAGCTGTAAAAAAAAGGGATATGTGGCACAGCGTCGAGATAGATGCTGGCATGGTCCTCTATGCTGGACCGAAAATTACGCATAATATATTGCATAAACTTAGGCAAAGGTAATTGTATCTTGAAAAGTGCCAACTTGAGAATACCATCAAGGAAACATAGCTTCACTCACCTGCTTGGCATCCTTTACAAAATGATCAAACTCGTCCTCCGTTTTGCAGTAGAAACCCATTGTGCAGCTTGGATCCATCTTGTAAAAGGACATCTTGCGTGGCCACGAACAGTGAAAGGACTGCGACAGAGAAAAAAAATCTCAATACGAAGCTATGAGGTGCAAGGTTGCAGACATACTACTGTATTCTTGTACATGTTAAGCATTAGTTTAGCATTGACGCCAACACGGCCATCAAAATCAGTGAATGGGAGGCTACTCCCAATTTGAAGGAATGTTTGACATACTAAGTTCAACATCCCAGAAAAACAGCTGACCCGCAGGTCGCGGGATCGAATCCCCGTTGCTGCAGCAGCTGCAATTTTGATCGAGGCAAAAATGCTGTAAGCCTGTGGGCTCAGATTTGAGTGCACGTTAAAGAACCCTAGGTGGTTGAAAATTCCGGAGCCCTTCGCTACGGTGTCGCTCATAATCATATGGTGGTTTTAGGACATTATAGCTCACATGTCATATCATCTCAGAGAAACAGTGACATAATCGGAGATACCACAGTTCGAATTGCAGAATTCATTATTCACAATGATAACTCGGATCGTGTTTTTTTTTTCAAGCTGCTCTTACTGCTTTTGTGTGTTGTTTGCAGTGAGCTGGAAGTTGATTTTGCTTTGACTATACTACTTGGACTTGTATCGCACAGGCTAAACTATAAATGTTTATGATTAAATGTTCTCTGCCCTTGTAGGCACTTTAGGAAGGGTAACCGCTTGTACCACCAGCGCCGTTGGACCACTGGTGACCGTAGCAGCCTCGTAAGAGGCCTTGGAAAATGTCTAATTCATTATTAGTAGAAAGCTAGGCACCACGTAAGTTTGTGAAATCTATTTAAACACAATCGAGCTAACTATTGGCCCATAATGGGTAGAGCGAAACACAAAATAGGGGCTAAAGAGGGTAACTGAAACACCCGCCACGATGGTCCAGTGGTTGCGGTGCTCGACTGCTCACCCACAGGTTGCGGAACGGGATCCCAGCGGCGGCCACCACTCTTTTGATGAAAGCAAAACTGCTCATGACCCATGTAATTAGATTTAGATGCATGTTACCATGCAGTCGAAATTTCCGGAGCCTTCCACTACGGCGTCTCCTAATCATGTCGTGGTTTTGGGACGTTAAACCCAGTGGATCGTTATTATAAAAGGTAATCAAATCTTTCTGAAGTTTTTGATGTGTAGAAAGCTCCCGGACTAGTTGAGATACAAAGGCTCATTATAACAGTGATGTGTACACGTTAACCTCGTTTCCAACAAATCCTTCTTTGAGCTCTTCCTCATTGTTGCTTTCGAAAGAGATTTTAGTTCACTTATTCCTTGTACTGGCGTGAGCTAATGGACGTTTCAAACAATTCAATGAAATTTTCCATCTCTCGATGTTCCGATTGACAAGAGTCAATACCATCTGAGTTTAACTGCATCCAACCGTATAACTGGTTCACAAAGGTTACAATACAGAGTGCACATGAAACTCAGTGTTAAAGAATATGCAAGGTTTTACGTACATCTAGGGAAAAATCGCATGTGCCTACATCCACTGCTTCTTGAACATAGTGAGGGTCCAGGTAGATCACCTTTTCACCTGAAATAATGCAAAGAAAATTCATGTTTTGATAAGCAGCAACATTATACTTATGTCTTCAAAGAGTCAAACCTAAACCCCCTTGCTTAGCACTAAGGGGCAGTGCCATCGCTTTTGAAGCAGTACAGCGAGTGCCACGCCAGCATCCCCTCCCCCCATAACCAGAGATCTTTAATCGTACCAGATGCGAAACTGCGCTGCCAAATCCATATGTGCCGATCAAGAAGCTTTTGAAGGGCAGCAAACTGATGCGCCCAACTGGGAGTGATGAAATAAATAGCCGCACACTGTGCCTAATCACTGAGGTCTTGGCTATCAGTGTTCAAGTTGCCATAACAAGAACTAGGAAAAGTATTTTTGGGAGAAGACAAGGAGTATTATGGCTGCATTATTTTCTCTTATTTGTAAGCTACAAACAAACACACTGCTCCCTTCGTAAATGTGGCACTGCTTGCAGGCTCCAGCTACACTATGCCAAAATGCCCTTTACTAGGCGGTTTTTACACCTACAGGTGGCATCACAAAGAGCAAACCTCTATAATTCTCGCCAATGGTGTACCTTAATTATGAAACATGTGCCTATAAACCCCCCGAGAACGATTGGTAGTTATGACGCTCCAACGTTGACACAAAAGTTGCGGCATCGAATCCTGGCCATGGAGGCAACATTCAGATGAAGGTGAAATGCTAGAGGTTCGTGCACCTAGATTTAGGTGCAGCTTAAGAAAACCTGAGCTGGTCGAAATTTCTGGAGCCCTTCAGTGACGTGTCTCTCGTAACCATATTGTGGTTTTAGGACGCAAAACCTCAGCGATCACCAAAGCAGTAGTCTTCGATGCCTTATCAAATGCAAACATTGACAGTCGGCGGCATCGGTATGAGTGATGCAAAGCATCATTATCACAGAACATTACCATGACAGAACAGACTGCCAAAAATTTGTGACATTATCATGAAATTACAAATAGCCCGAATGGGACGTTATAATGACACGACATTATCGCACGACGTCACCGCTTGGTCAATGTTAGGCCAATCACGAAAGCTGTGCAATACCGCATTAAATGTATACAGCTCTCGAAGAGGGGCATGAAAGGATTTATTAACACAAGAAAAAAAGAAACCCTCATCCTTTCACCTTCAATTTGTTTTGGGCGAATGCATGAGACTCTGCGAGTATTTATATTCTACGCGTTTGACAACTTGTATGATTAAAAAACTCTGTGCATAACTGACTGTGGCATGCAAGTGCTGAGACTGCTTCAGCACTCCTCACATTCTTTTTTTTTTTCCTCTCATTCCAATACGAACATACCCTGCCATCCTAGAAAGTAGAGCGAGTGGCGCGGTCGGCCTCCTATGACACCTATGCAGTTGGGGTGTGAGAGCATGCCCTTGACGCACGGGATGTATGTGGTGTTCAACTGTTCACCACCCAGGCGCACGGGCACTAGGACGATGAGAGAGCGCCACAGCAGTGTCCCATTGGACCTGGTGTCCCTGCACAGGGCCCGCACGTCCTCCAGGTAGATGGTGCAGTCCTGGGCGACGTAGATGCGCAGGTCTGACAGCCGCTGATCCGTCTGGCGGGCACCCTCCAGGGCCTCCTTGAGGATGTACGCGGCGCTGGATGGACCGTACCAGTCGCCCGCCTGTTTGCCGCTCTCGTAGCCCATCTGCACCAGCTTGTGCAGCGAGAAGGGGCTCGCGTCGGCCATCTGGTCACCAAACCACCTGCTCAAAGTGCACAAACCATCATCACAATGATTTTTGGAAACGTAAAACGAAAATTAATTTGCAGCTTAATCTTCCTACTGAGAAATTGTCGTATGGCACAAAAGCATTACTTCTAACTGTATCTCTTAACTAGCAGATGGCAACAGTGGTCGACACTAGCCAGCATAAGCCATAACTTTATTTTATTTTATTCTATTTATTTCTACATACTGCAGCCTCAATGAGGCTATTGCAGGGGCGGGAAATAATAAAAACAACAAGAACAAATCAACATTAATGAGCAGGCTTCCGAAAATTCTTGAAGTGAAGTCTTTCACCCACACATGTCAGTGTGGGTGAAAGAAGTTGCAATGTTAAGGGCATGCTAATGTCTCGTAGACAAAGGTCTGGAAAATTTGAGATATGACACTCTACACAGACTAACATTCTTAAAACCGTAGTCAAAAGTCAATGGGCATGAACGTCTGGTGAATGACATAACTGCCGTGGAAAAGTTAATATTCATTTGCCAAGATTTGGACCACCTACAACAATCAGAAAATGAATCGTTGAGAGTAACATGATCCAGTGGCGCTTTAACAGCATGATAGAGGACGCAGTCATCTGAAAAAAAAGGCATATTTTCACAGAAGCCTGCAAAGGGAGGTCATTCATGTAAAGTAGGAATAAGAGGGGTCCTAACACAGAACCCTGGGGAACTCCTGATGAAACCGGCATCGAAGGCGAGTTAGTAGAATCGAAGCAACCATATTGTGAATGCTGCAAAAGAAAGTCGGATATCCAGCCAACCAATGATGCATTTTCCAGTATGACAAACAATTTGTACAATAGTTTAGGATGAGATACAGTGTCAGAGGCCTTGGTAAAATCAATAAATATGGTATCAACATGGTCACACATGTCTAAAGAGCTGCTGATGTCACGAACAAATTCTGTCAGTTGAGTAATGGTGCTAAAACCATGTCTGAATCCGTGCTGAAAAAGTGCCCAAAATATTGTTCGTTTCAAGGAATTCCATGATATGTTTGAAAATAATATGTTCTAGCATTTTACAAGAATGTGGTGTTAAAGAGATGGATCTATAATTGTTTAATAATTTAACATTACCTGATTTAAATAAGGGAAAGATGGAAGCACATTTACATAAGGATAGAAGTGTCGCTGACGAAAGAGATTTCTTAAAAATAAGTGTAAGATATCTGCTACACCAAAGAGCGTATCTAACTAGGAAAGCTGTCGGGATGCCATTGGGACCGCATGATTTTTTTGGTGTCCAAGTTTAAAACGAGATTGAGTACGCCCTCAAGTGACACTGACACATTGTCAATTCCAGGATGAATTTCAAAATGAAAAGCAGAAATGTCCGAGCTGTCAGTGGCACAGACTGAGTGGAAGTAGGTGTTAAACGCTGAAGCGATTATCTCTGGATCAGAAACTGCAACATTGTTAATTGTCATTGTGTGTGATGAAGAACCAAATGGTAGAATAGCCTTCCAGAATTTATGGGGATTTGCTTTCATTAGCATCGGCAAGGTAACTTTGTAATAATGTCCTTTAGCAGCCTCCATTTTAGCAGATAGTTCTTTTTTAGCGCTAATGAACTGTTGAAGCTTTGTCGAGTCACCAGAGCACTTTGATCGACATAGTCTGGCCACTCGACATGACAAATGTAAGATATCCCTAGTCATCCAGGGTAGGTCAGTGTTAGTTTTCTTTGTTTTCAGAGGAATAAAACTATTGATACACTTACTGACAAGGCTTTCTCTTGAAAAAAAAAAAAAAAAAAGATAATGTATTGACATCGCTGGTTGTGCTTTTCAGCTCAAATTCTTGAAAAGAGTCGTAAAGGGCAATGGTAATTGCTTGATCATCAGTGCAATTAAAATCACAAAACGTGCAGTAAGTGTAACGGCATTTCGGGACGACACCAGGAACTGAGAACAATACAGCGTTATGATCGGATATGGCATCAATATTATCACACTCAAAACCAGACATAGCTAAGGATGTAGTGAGGAAAACCACATCAAAGACAGCACCATTATGAGTTGATTGCTTAAAGATTTGGTGAAGGCCACATGACAACGAAATGTTGAGTAGCTCTCTTCCAATGGATACTTCGTGTTCAGTGGCTGTCATAGATGACCATTAAAATCACCCATGCAAATAAGGTTAGATGTTGAAGTAACGTAGCTTTGGATAAATTGGTCGATGTTGTGTAAATGTTTGATATCAGAACCAGGCAGGCAGTAAACCAGCTGTTGCTGAATTAAGCCAACTGTTGCCTACAATAGCAGTTATTTATCCAGAACTAGTCTACATTAGCAACAGTTTAGCTAAAACTTATACTGCTGTCACATGGTGCACATGATTAGGTTCTATCCAGATAGAATTTAAAAACACTGATCGGCTTCTTGAAGCAGTTTGCTTAAAAGAGCCAATCACAATCTCGAAATTCGATACGTATCAGGCACAGCTGCGATCAAAACTGACTGTGCGACACTGGTATTAGGCAATGCAAGCCATTTTTAGCCGACACCAGTCCATACTACAATGGTAAGTCGCTTACAGCTTTAGTGGACTATTTTCAGTGCCAAATGTGTTCATTTTGCCTTCGTGCTGTAGGAAACACACACACTTTCCCAAAGAATGCTTGAATATTAAAGGGGCCGCGCAATATTCAATCTATATTTAGTAACACTCATTTGAAATTCTAGCATTCTTGTGCTCCTAAAATGACAATGCTAAAATGACACTGGCCGCCATAAGTACTAACATGATGATGGCGTCTCAAGACACTTGAAATCGTAAATGTATTATTAACTTTTACTTGTGCTAATACACTTATAAAAGAGCTAGGGCGTAACAAAAAATATTACATCAATTTTTTAGCTCACCAGTAGTGTTCAAGTCTAAAAGTTACTGCATTCTGACCCGGTGGAGGAAAGTTGGAGGTGTCTGAACGACGCCCACACCAGCTTGTAGCAGTTTCTATAAGATAGTGCACTCACCTGGACCACTTTGGTTCAGGGCACAATGCAGCAGCTCGGAAAGGCTGGCATATGACGCTTCAGCCCTCAAAAGTCAGATGGTGGACACGGTTTATTTGCGCGAATTCTTAACGGCGCGGCAATTAAAATGGTATCACCCTTTGAACCGTACCAAACGTATCTCAGCAGGCTTCGCTGAATTGCCATCTTTTACCAACGACAGAGACTTTTGATTGGCTGAATAAGTTGATAAGGGCTGAAGACTTGAGGGAAACACAGGCGGGGAAATTGAATTATGCTTTTAAAGCCATTAAATGGAACCGGTGGATGAAACAAATCAAAGCATATAATTGAATGAAAGACCAGTATTCCAAAGACACATACAGTTGAAAAGTTTCTGAAAACGTTTCACAACCCCTTTAAATATAACATGAACTGAAGTGGCATTGCACAATGCATCACTGGTGTGAATTATGACATCTGTTACACCCTATTCACTTTTTCATCACTAAAGGTTGACTACATTTAATTCTTAGAAAGCTGCAGAGTAAAATTTACAGCTTTCTTTTACTCGGCCACAATAAAGGGTATGGCATAGAGAGACCAGCACTGGTGCAAAATGTTAGCTTCTCATAACGGGGTATATTAAAATTGTGAAGTTTTCACATTGAATCTAGTATGATTACTCATGAACTTGGTATATAAAATTTAAAAACAAATATTTAAGCAAAGTAAAAGGTTCTGTGGAAGATGAACCATAGTACAACTACTATGCTGTGGATGTAACTGATCTACAACATGGTTTGACAAACCTGGCCTGCAAGTAAGTGCGTGAATATTTCCTCATTCATGTTACGGTACCAAAATGCAATGTTTCCATTGTTTCAAATGAGTTCTATTCATTAATAGAGCATATTAACATACCATTCCTACCTGCTTTCTTTTCATCAAGCCCAGGGGCCTCTATGTAGTTGATATTTATGCTAAAAACTAACAAACAAAAAGAACAAAAAACACTGACAGCAGGAGTTGTTCTCCACATGGCCCAACAACGGTGACGCGAACAGCTGACACAACACAAGTGTTTTGTTTGGCGAATACAGGAAGCACCCGTAATCTCCTGCCTTCTCATGGTGGTCACGCAGATAATGGCTCGCTCTTCCTAGAATGCACGGCAAGACAAAAAGCACTCAATGACAAGCCTATTGCTATGGTCTATATCTGAAGATAGTTGAGGTACAGATGCTTTGATATACTGTATAGACCAGTACATCCAAGATTTACAGTGGGGTGAAGGAATTTGGAGCATTAAATTCATTGCAGACAATGTTAACCAGTTTTTTTGACACACTGAGGACGTCGGCAGGGTTGTCAAACAAAGGTAAACGGCAGTTTTTGTGGCAAACTTTTTTTTTTAATTTTACAATCAGGACATGTTAGTGGTATGAGAGTCCTAACTGCAATTAATGGCATGTGTTATTATACAGAGCTTGCAAAAACCATGAGAGCGACACTAAATAAATGAACTTTATATTTAGGCTATATGTACATTTCTTGCCCACAATTCAATTACCAAATTTAGTCTTCGGCACTTAAAGTAAAATTTGGTGTTCCTTTACCGATAAACAGCCATGTGGACTTTAACGGACTGTAAAAATACATGGCCTGGAGTTGCAACAAGCAGCTACCTAGCTTTTGCTTTTTTTGCGCTTCTTGTTATAGTAAGAAAACATTTTCTTGGTACTGTACTAGCATATTTGACTAACACAACTTCATTTACTTTTATGAAAAAATGGCTTTAAGTTGAATCAATGATAGCTTGGAGCTTGAATAATGTAAATGTCACCATTGAAGGTGAAAAAAAAAAATTATGCAGCACCACAGTACCAGTTTCCACGATTGTAGCGTGTCCTAGGACTGTGTCTTGAATCAATCATGTTCAATCCAAATAAATAAGATGAACAAAATTACCAGAAAAGTTGATAAGATGAAAGAATGAAGTGACTGAACACTATTATGGCCCTTAATATTAATTTTGTGTAGTACTACCATACTCAACTAATTACAGAAAGATTAACACTTTCATATTATTTCTCCGCAAACAAAAATGCAGTTGGGTAATGTTTCTTGGAACTAGCACACAATCATTTCAGCTTTTGATCTAGTTTTTTTTTTTTTTAAATATAACCGAAGCATGGTTTAATTTGTGCGTGGGCCCACGTGCCATTACAGGTGGCTGTCGCTAATATGAAGTGATGTAGTATTTACTTTTCATAACCCTCTGACAGTGTTACAATTGTAAAAACTTGTATAACATAGCGGTACTTCCATGCACTTTGTTCCATGAGCAAATTTAGCCGAAATACCTTGAGCATCAAAGAATGAGCCCCAATGGCTAACATCAGGAGTACACTCAAACCCCAGATATAATGAAGCTGGATATAACGAAATAAACAAAAAATAGTCGTGCAATAAATATAGTGCTCGGAACAGACCTTTACAACAAATTTTTGGATATCACGAACTTATTTTCATGTAAGATGCAACTTTGTTATAATGAGGTTTAAGAGTGATTGTTTATGCACACTCAATTCTTAAATGAATCTTGTAAGCAGTTTGTAAAAGATGGGACAGAAAGGGACAAGTAGGCTCGAGGACAAGCATTCATCTCATTTACTTCTCTCAGTATCAATTTTCTTTGTCTTATTTATCTTGCTCATAGGTAACAAACTGTGCACTTCTCTTGCATCAAAGTTTAGCAGTACACAACAGTGTTGCAAGTATTGAACACGGTGCTTGCGTGTACGAGCAAAGCACACACACGTACGCCATAAATATGTGAGCAGCTGTGTGCTGTACAATCACAATTCCTGAACAGAAGCACTCTATTATGACTTCGCGAGTTTCTTCCAGAAACATGCCTCTAAACAAAAGCCAGTACACAAAGTCAGAGCCTGTTGTAATGCACAGTCACTAGAACATGTTAATGAGGTACCACAACTAATAAAGACACAAGGCAGGAAGGACCAGTGTACAGCATTGTGCATGCCCCGCCGCGGTGGTCTAGTGGCTAAGGTACTCGGCTGTGGACCCGCAGGTCGCGGGATCGAATCCCGGCTGCGGCGGCTGCATTTCCGATGGAGGCGGAAATGTTGTAGGCTCGTGTGCTCAGATTGGGGTGCACGTTAAGAACCCCAGGTGGCCGAAATTTCCGGAGTTCTCCACTACGGCGTCACTCATAATCATATGGTGGTCTTGGGACGTTAAACCCCACGTATCAATCAATCATAAGTGTGCATTTCTTCTTTTTGTGCCACCCCATAACAATGTTCAGCGAGGAGCAACTCTCCCAAATGTCGCTTATTTATTAACACTGAGAGGTTGTTACAGCGTACCGATAAAGCGTCGGGCTTGCATGGAACACGCGGCACTGCCACAGCGAAAGCCGGAAGAGCAGCATTCTGTGAGTCCATTGTTAATGCCCTTGTGGTGAATGAGGCAAATGCAGCTGCAAGGTATCCATTATGCCATACATTATAATTATTCGAAGGTTGCCCACTACGCTACTAACTATAATTGTGCAGAGTAGTGCAAGTACCACTATGCGTCTATAACACATTATACTTTGTTAATGCTGTAGCTTAAGATTTATGACTGAGCTCTTTGTAACGGACGAGAAGCTTTAAACCACACACTCGTAATTCAATTTGCCTCATGTGACGCTTGGTCATTATTTTACTCTTCTAACATGCTACGATAAACTTGTTAACATGATTCTTTGCAAGAAATGATGCCAGTATAAGGTCTTCTTGTGAAAGAGTTTCAAGCAGTATTGTGACCACGTGGAAGAATATTTGGCTGCCATGCAGAGGGCCCATGTTCCAGTACCGGTCATTTCCGATTTCTTCTTTTTTGTTGTTGTTGTTTCTGTGTGTGACTGTGGTTACAGAAAATAGTGGCAGTCAACTATGCCATCAAAATCGGCTGTTTTTATGGTCTCGCAGCAGCTCTTGCTTAATGATGTGCAGTACAGTATTGCAGGTATGAACACAATGGACATACACACGAAGTGGCACACCAACCACGAAACAGAAGAAATTTTGACGGTTTGATATGCCCGTGAGGCTATTGTAGAAAGCACGTGAGCCGCTTCTGGCGACATCAAACCGCACTCTAGCAAGCAAGTGCACATAAAAAACCTCCATACAGCGAATCGGATCGATAAGAAATACTCGGTAAAACGAATCGGGTGCCGATTCCATGCACAACGCACACTAACGTGTCGAAAAGACACACCAACACACAGTGAAATAGCAGAGCAAAATAATCGCATCACATCGCTGCGGAACCGATTCGGAATACCAGCCTTCACGGGTAAGGCTTTCGGAGCGCGCGAACTGACCTGACGACCTGACGGTGGACGTAGTCGGAAGCCTCGGTCTGGTTCCTGCGGTAGCGCCACTGACGGCCCAGTACGTGCGTCACGACGGCTTGCGCGAGCATCATCTGGCTACTGCGAAGCATGCAACCCCAACCGCAGTCGGACGTGATGTCCGTGCCCGGGATGGGCGGGAACTCGCGCCTGTACGTGAACCACAGGCGGCTCGAGAAGTCCTCCAGAAAGAGTTCGTAGCTCGCGAGCCGGCCGTCGTCTTCCTGCGTCGCCGCCGCCTGGCCCCTGGTCGTCCTAGACCCGTGCGCCACGGGGCTCCGGGGTTTCTGCGAGGCCGCGGACGGCCACAGGGGTGCGGAACGCTTCGTCTGTATCTTTCGGTGGTACATGATCCCCAAAAGCCAGATGGCCTCTTCGTCGCTGAAGTTCGCCTTCTTGCGCATCGTCCAGCCGTAGCGAACGTTGTTCCACACCGACATCAACTTAGTCTTGACCTTTTCTGGCGACGGCGGACGCTGTTCTGAAGCTGCGGCCGCGGACGTTGGTACAGGTACCGAAGCGCTGAACAACGACCCGAATGAAGACGACAGCGAGGACGAGATGGACTGCTGCCGCTCGTCCTCGACGAACCTCAGGTCGTCAGAGGAGCTGGTGCGCCGATGTCTTACGACGATCTGGTTGGAGTTGGGCGCGTGGTCGCAGAACGGGAACATCGGCGGTAAGTTGGGCGCCGTGGTCTGTGCCGTGCGCCGGGCGAGTACGTCGGCACCGTTAAACATGGTCGTTCAATCGGCGCGCCGACGCCGATAACGGGAAAACGGCGAAGAACGTTCCGGGCCACTTCCCCAGCTATAAGTCGATCGCACGAACACCGAGCTCGGCCAAGGCGCTGCCTCGTCTGGGGTGTGACATATCAGCAGGTTGACACGAAACACCAACAGCTAAGGTCAGTCAACGAGAATTTCTCGCCTCGTATCTTGTCTAGCGTTTGCTTGGCGGAAATGAGATTCAACCTAGGCACGCTAACTTGCACGAAAGTGACTTCGCGGCCCGTAACACGGCATCCGTTAACTTTGCCCCATTCATGAAAGTAAGAACACTGTACCGAAAGCAGCTTTCACGGAGCTGCTTTTTCAATAAACAAAACAAAACATCTTATGCCAGCCTCTTGCGATTGTTAGGCGTTATCGTTGTATGTCTTTCATAAAACAGCTTATCACATAGGTGACACTAGCAGCTAGTCAGGCTTTGTTTTTTTTAAGTTGAGAAAAATGAGCATGAACAACTCTGAAAAAATGACTAAACCAATATGCATCGCCTGCGTTTAATCACAAAAATGTACTGCATTGCTGCAATTTTTTTTTATATCAGTGCGCGATATATAAAGCAGTTCAGCATTTCTCATCACCATTAGAAAATGTTATCACTGATTGGAAGTAAATAGCAAACGTAAATCATAATCTACGACTTTTTTCTCAAAGTTTGCATACCAATAGAACGCAAAATGCAATTTTTTAAGTTTCTTTGGTTATGCGACAGTGCTGCTACGCTATTTGGCTCAAATTGCTAATGAAACAAACGTAAGGTCAAGCCTAGTCATTTAGAGTCCATAGTATTTTGTGCACCCGGCTTGACCGAGCAAGGTATGTTGGTGCATTTTGTAACATAGTTACAAACTTCCGTGAGTGTCTCTGCAGTGGAGAATTAATCGTCAGTCTTTACATTAGTGTACTTACTGACCGTTCAGGTAAAGTGTGCCGACGGCGCTTCATTAGGAAGCGACACCAAATGAAAAACTCTCCGCTGTCGGGGTAGCGACTTCACATGCTGCGGTCATTCCATTTTTTTGCTTATTATTTTTGATATTGGGTGCTCCTGATGTGCGCTCGCAGAGCTCCTAGCATCGTCGTTTTGCGGTAGTTGTGGAACCCGCGTCGAAACTTTTAAACGCTTGTATTACTTTTAAAGACGCTGCTCTATAGAGCGATCTGTGTTTACGTTCGTTTAGAAACGCCGGAACCCGGAATTGCAGGTGCCCCATCGCAAAACTTTCAGCTAGTTTTGTTAAATTTGTGACGTCTATCAGACAAAATGTCGCCGTTGAGCGCGTTCTTCGTACGTTTTTACGTTTAAAAATGCGGTTTCCAAACTTCAACGTGCTTACCCGAGTGGTTTTAACACGTGTCCTTAAGTGGTTGGTAGTTGAGCGAATAAGCGAAAGAAAAATCCGCTCGAAGCGAATGACACCTGCTTTCATTAGCGATGGTTCAACACATAGCAGTGACGAAATCGGTTTCGCCGTCCAATGCAGGTGGTCAGTGCAGCATATGGGTGCTGTGTGGTGAAACTGCGCATTTTTAACTGTGTAACTTTGTGGCCCTATTCGCTGATGTAATTTTGCGCCGGTTTTGCGCTTTCACGAGCACTGAGCCGCAATTTGACTTGCGATGGCTCGTGACCCTTGTGCGAATTCCGAACGTAATCTTTATTAATATAGGAACGACGAAGACCTTGTTAGCACATTGCGATTCTAGGGTCGCGAGTGTGTCGCTTGTGTTTACGGCGGAAACGCCTGCTATGATTGACAGAAAAACCGCACATGACTAGTGGCGACGCCACGTTGAGATTTCCGTGTTAGTGTAGCTGCCGCTGCTGGCTGTCAGTGGACTGTTTTAGTTCACTTGAAAAATAGATAAATTTGTTTGTAGGCGTGTATGGTGCAAAAATAAGAAAAAAAACTTCGTTCAAGGAAATATTACAAAATCTGTGACGGTGCGCAATGACGTCATCGCTTCACTTAGTGCGTGAGGGAAATTGAGAAAGGGAAGTTTTGCTTTGAGAATGCAGTGAAGTGAATTTTCATTATGGATAGATTGCACGTTACGTCGTAGCCACAGCTTCATGTTATACTGGTTCACCAAGGCGGTCTTGATGACGCAAAGGCACCATAATTGCATTGAGGTCTACTTCAATATGACACCGACGCAGTCAGAATTTGATTGGGCTCTGTGTGTTGATAACGAGAGAAACTGCAACTGATGTAATGATGACATTAACCGGCGACATCTCAAACCTCGCGTGTGCCATGTGGTGCATCGTCGTGGTGGTTTCAGTCACGTTAGTGCAAGACATCTATTAATAAAAAGTTAGAAGCTAGCATATTTCGACCTATCACGTGGATGCAGGATTTGTGTGTGCAAAGAACACTATGGAGTTACGACTGACCAGTGCGCACGCACACTGGCCCTTCGTGCTGAAAATATTCTTTCAGTGCGTGGTCCTTCGTTGATCAGCTTGCCATGAAACATTGGGAGGCCATTTGTTGCTAATGTGTATGTCTGTTTGACTTTTGGGCTGCGCCAACTGCCACTGAACTAATGGTAGTGTGTTCGAATACAGCAGCAATGGTGGCATTTAAGTGGTGGTAGAAAGTAAAACACTCTCATGTACTCAAATTTCGGTGCATTTGAAGAACCTCAGGTGGCCGAGGTCATTCCGGAGTTCCCCCTAAGGCAGGCTTCATTATAGGGTCGCAATTCCTTAAACATAAAGTTCCAAAATTAGATTTTATCTTATTTTATAGGCCAAGTTAATCGTGGAGAACTCTGCTTGATAATTTGTACAAGAAGGAACGCTCAAGGATGGGCACTGGCCAGCAAATGCATTTATTGTGCGTGTATGATTATGTGGCTGGTGAAAGAGAGAATGGCAGATGGAGGAGAATTTTCGCTGTTGCACATGGATGAGACTATAAAAACAAGATGTGGCTCAGCATGGTTAGGGGTGGAAAAAGCTGTACTTTTTGTCAACTAGGATAAGTGATGGAGCGCTAAGACACGCTAACACATGCTTGCACGTCATTTTGAGGATATCGAAAATATCTTGAGCATGATTATCCCCGTACCTGTAAAAATCTTGTGTTCATTTTCAAGCAGCACTGTTCATCATCATGATGGATGTATACCACATTGAATGTAAAGTCCGTAAGTTTGTGAATGCGGACAATGGCCACTGTGTGCTTTTGCTTCTTTATGTGTATCTTTTTCTAATTGCCTGCATTTCCTCTCTGTACCTTGCTGAAGATTGGTGAACGACTGGTGACCGGGACAGAAGCAATTTTTACAGCTGTCGGGAATGTCGCACGTCAAGAGGCTCGTGCTTTCCATAGTCCAGTTCCTGCGTCAGCAACTCCAGACCGCTGACTTGACCATCGACGCCAAGGAGAGCTTGGAAGGTTTGTTGTTCATTTAAAATGTCTGTATGAATGCAGTCGCCTTAAAAGGCGACGCCGAAGAGGACTATTACTTCAGTTGCGTTATACTCGGATACAACATAACAAAAGGGGGAAAAAAAGCAGTTCCGCCCACAGAACTGCGTTGCTGCAGTCTTCGTTTCAGCCTTTTCTTGGCTAACGTGAATACCATGGATAATAAGAATTGAAGGCTCATCGTTACTACCTGCAAAGTTATGTTTTCTTGAGCAGGGATTTCAGAATACCCTACAAAAGCTATCACAACATTAGTTTTTTACGTAAAACTAGCGTTGCAAAAGTGTAAATTAGCTATATAAAACTCCAAAAAAAGTTTGGCCTCTCAAAATTGACGTAGCGCTATAGGACGGAGCACTTAAGCAAACTCTCTGTGGGAAATACAGTGATTGTTGCGGGTGGAGAGGACATTGTTTCTTAAATTGCACTAAAAGTTGTGATGTCACATTGATGTTCAAGGGCTGGGGTCATTACATAAAATCGTAAATAGAATATTCTACATTCTGTGAACCATGTCACAGTCTTCTTGTTTGTTGAAGGGCTATGGTACTTTGAAAAGTGTGCATTACACCAATGTAATGGTTCCAGAATTGCTACACGGTAGTGTGCTCCCCGTTGTTGCATGTAACGGAACTCGAAAGATGGCGCCAGGCCATTGCACGAGCCGGCCGGAGGCGGGAACTGTTATCTGACACCAAAGTGAACCCCTGTGGCAAGCGCGAGTGTGCAACTATGCGCGGGTTCTGAGTCAAGGCAGAAGAGGGACGGCTGTGGAACTGGAGAAATGCCGTATTCTTGTCTCTCCAGCAGTTTACCTTAAACGTCGTTTTTTTAAGGTTACCGTTGTTTCTTTGCCAGTCTTTTCTCTCCCATCTCCCGAATCATCATCATCGTTTTTGCATCTAACAATAGTCAAGGCGTTGAAGTTTGCCCTACCTTTGCTCTTTTACCGTTCAAAGTAACATATTGAATTTAAATCGGTTATACATATAAAATATTTTTAAACCAACTTTTGTGTCACTGTGAGTGACTGTATCACAGTCACTCACAGTATCACAATCGCTCACATTAGTGCTTCTGACAGTGACACTAATATTTTCATAATATTTCATTGGTCTTTACTTGCTGTCTTTTTTCAAGCAGTTTGTCAGTTAGCAATGCTGCAGTAAAAAAAAAAAAAAAGTGGCATATGAAGTTTCTGTTCTCGTTTGTGCTTCAACTGTGCAGTTGCTGTACAGTGTCTGGAGACTGCCTACGGAGTCAGCCCTGAGGACCTTTCAAATGAGAGCCTGGTAGTGTCGCGGCCGTTGCTAGAAATCTTCCGGGACGCGCTTCCTCGAGAACATGTAAGAGTTTTTCATCTCTGTTTTGCTTTCTCTTTCCCCATAACTTCAGTAGCATTGCCCGCTATATAAAACAGAATTGGTGATAGTGCCCTAAGGGGTAAAAAAACGGACACAGAGAGATGGTACTCATGTGGCGCATTTTGTGTTCATCTTCAAAGGAATCCTGAAACTAAAACTATTTTTGCAGCAAGGTTTTGTCTAACCTGTGCCATAATCACAGTAGTAGTAGTAGTTTTAGTAGCAGTAATATTTGTGCAGTCGAACCCTGCTACAACGAACGCCGCTTCAACCAAATTTCCGCTACAACAAAAAATTCATGGTTCCTTGTCAGCAGTTAAGGAGTCAATGCATAAATATTGTCGCCACAACGAACACTTTTTCTTCTGCTGTCCTGCTTTAAAAAATTTTCACGATGCAATGCAAGCTCAGATAATTATTGTTATACAGTACACACAATTTTTATCATTTTGATGCATTTTTAGAACCTGAAGATACGTCGACGAAGTCTAAAAAATGCGCTGGCACCGCCATAAACTGCCGCTGTTCAGCGAGCATGGGCGCCGCCATTGCTCGATAGCGATGGCAATGAAACTGCCCTGTTTTTGCAACTGGCTTGCTTTTTAGCCGCAGACGATACAAAGCTGAAGCTCAGTCGCTCAGTTCATGGTTTCTTTTCACAAGCTGTGCGGAACGATGCCTTTTTCGATGCAAATGCATATCATTTCGTTCGTGCTTGAACATTGTGGTAACTAATCAGAGTGGCTATTCGTCCTCATTAACAAGTTCAGCTAGCCGCTTGTAGTGGATGGTGAGAATGGCATAGAATAAGGCAAAAGTCACCGCTCCACGATACCCTGCCTTTATGGCGGCATTGTCAGATACACTTTGACTGCAGACAGCTGCTGGTGTTAACGTGTTAATGCAACTGTTTGGTTCGCCCACGAAAGCGGTTGTAGGCATTATTTTAGCGTGCTTTTCAGCATGGCCTCGCTATGCATGGGTGAGAATCGCGCGTGACGCTGCTGGGAAAAAATAGGAAGCAGCGGACCTTTTTTGAATTTTGATAGTAAACATTCCTTTGTTTTGCTAGCTAAGATGAGCTATATTTTTTTTATTTCACTGCTACGAAATTTTTGCTTCAACGAAATTTTTCCGTGCCCTGTCAGTTTCGTTGTAGCGCGGTTTGACTGTAGTAGCAGTAGCACTAGTAGCAATAATAGTACTAGTGGTAGCAGCAACACTAGTCGCAGTAATAGAAGCAGCAGTAGTAGTAGTAGGCATCGCACAGATCGCATGACAGTATCGAACCCACTACTCAATTAACTACACCATTCTCCATCCCTTCATTGCAGTGAAGCTGTCCTAAGTCTACCCTGTCATCGTAGTACTAGGCGTCACGCAGTTTGTGTGACCAAAGGAGGGAGTAAATAGGAAAAAAAATACAATACAAGTTTGATATCTCCATCATATGAATCGGTATGATACGTAACTAATCTTTGTCTGTACAGAAGTAGTTGAATACTTACGGTACATTAATATAAGAGAGCTTTCACAATGTCAGTGTTTAGCAGCTATAGCACCATTAACGTGTATGCAGCCACAGTGACGCTTGGTGGACAACTAACATCCCTTGTCAATGATTTTAAAAATTTTGGTTGTAACTGTAGTTGTTAACGATGAGAGCTTAATCGGAGAAAGCGGTGTGACAGCCAGAAGAGCGCCGCTGACTAGACTTGAAAATTGGGACGAGGTCGCCTTCCGTGATATGTTAAGTACGATGGCTGGACTAGAGCGAAACACAGTGCGCGTCAGGAGAACAAAAAAGCGCAGGCGGGGAACGTGGTGTTATGGTAGGGTTGTTACTGTCGGGCATTGCAAGCACGCGTCGCAGAGGTATTTTTAATATGGATCAATGCTATGGGGGGGGGGGGGGGGTAGGAAGCAAGGCTCGGGCTAAGGTCGCCACCTCGTGGTCTTAAGGCAATGACTAAATTGCACTTCTTCCATTGAAAACACAGTGAATGAAAGGGATTCATAGCAATGACGTGATGCAGGAGCTAATTACAGGAGCTAATTTTTTCTATGCAATTCCCGTGACGGAAATATGTGAATGAATTTTCGATGGACCCTGGCATGAAGCACTTTTGTGCTACAAAGCTAAAGAAATTTTTTTAGTGAGTTAGTGTTTGAACCCGGGTTCTCATGGTATAGAGGTAGCGTTGCAAACACTGGGTTGTACACCCGTGCTTCCAGAATCGGGTGTAAGCACAGGCATTTCAATTCTAGTGGCAGATTTCCACCACCACCTGATCTTGCTGGCCAATAGCACAAACGTAATCAGTTACAACTTGGCTGTCTAATGGTTTTTGCGGCATAAAAATGGCTGAAATATAGTTTTCTTTCTTTTTTTTAAGCTATGCAAACGATTGGGCGACAACTAGAATAAGTCGTTTGTACTTTAACACAAGTTCTTGTGTAAAGGGAGCTGTGGGCTTTTGAAGATTGTGGGGGTACTATCACCTGCTGTAAAGTGATTTGTGCCTCGTGGCGCACACGTGTCCCGTGGATAAGCCACGTTTAAGGACAACAGCCACTGAGCGGTAGGTGGTGCGATGTTCGCACGCGATCGTCATTACCACCATCATCATCATTATAGTTAGCGCAGTAGCACCAGCAGTGACACCTGGCGGCAAGTTAAGGCGTGTGGGGAGAACAGATTGGTGACTCTCTTGCATGTAGCGGCTGGGGAAAACTGTTGTCTCCTGCGGTGAGTTCATAGGTGGACGGCAGAGCGGTTCGCCTGTTATGGGCCCTCGGGGTGAGTCTAGCGTTAGTGGCGCCACTTTTGCACTACCTTCTGTTTGTCCTCATGTTTGATTGAGTGTATTCGAATATTGTGTAAGAATTTTTTAGCGTGTTGGGTGATGTATTTTATTCAGCTGGCGATATTGTCGATCTAAAAGTAGTAGATGTGTGCTGTTTGGCTTTAGTCCAACCGTGTCTGCTCGGTTCGTTCACTCCGAGAGCATGGTGCCTCATTTCCAAACCCCACAAGGTTAGCCACTTTCCAACCCATGCTGAGTGGTCAGGGCTTAGTTGCACTTAATGTGATCCTTTGCGAGTGTTCACTAGCTTGCGAACTACGCGCTTCATGTTTGGTTGATCTCTGCACCTCAAGTTGCCGCTGCAAGTTCATTCACCGAGCAAATCTCTTCTCCTTTACAAATGAAAATCCAACCAGAATATACGCTGGGGTGACGTTCCAATACAGTGGAGTGTCTAAAAAAGTCGGTTTTAGCACAACGCTGAAACAATGAATGCGATAGCAACACATCGGACTGTTATATAAAGTAAGGCTAGGATATTTAGAAGCCATATGAATTGTAGTAGTGAAGACGGTCGAGTGTGCATTGAGCTGCAGCGTTTCTCACACACGCAGCGGCACATTCTTCCGGTGTCTGGGCACGTATGCGAGCCCGCCTTTCTTGAGCGCGAATAGCATTCCATTGGAGATGCCCCGCAAATGTTCGTTTAACACGCGATGGCATGACAAAGGCCAAAATACATAGAGCGTTCTCGCTGGAGTTTGTCCGGCGTTTCCTTTCTTGGTGCCAGTCGACGTCGATGATCCGGTGGAGGTAGTGAAAAGTGCAGTTTCAATGCACTTTACCAAAACGTTCATCTCAGATTGTCCCAGACATTGCAGTGTGGGCGTCAACACTGGAAGCAGCTGGATGGTGGAGGAAGCTTGCTTGTTCCTTGGTATATGGCTCCAAGGAACAAGCAAGCTTGTTCCACCACGGGGGATCGGCCATAGAACCCACCACGGGGGATCGGCCATAGAACCGGCGGTTAATATAAAGAAAATTTGTAATTTTGAAAAGGGATTAGGTAGAAATCAATTGCCACATGAATAAACGAAAAATTTTGAATAATCAACAAGTGGCTAAATGTTCATTGACCTTAAGCCAGTGGTAAATGGTGTGTGTGTGTGTGTGTGTGTGTGTGTGTGTGTGTGTGTGTGTGTGTGTGTGTGTGTGTGTGTGTGTGTGTGTGTGTGTGTGTGTGTGTGTGTGTGTGCGTGTGCGCGCGTGTGTGTGTGTGTGTGTGTGTGTGTGTGTGTGTGTGTGTGTGTGTGTGTGTGTGTGTGTGTGTGTGTGTGTGTGTGTGTGGCTCGTCGTTAGTGAGGTGGACAGCGTGAGCAATGTGGCCAAGTTAACGCGGCATGCAAAGGAGCGAGGGGTCGCTGGTTTGAATCCCCAGTAGGGTGCCTTAGAATTTTTCCTTGTTTATTTTTTGTGTGTCTTTTATATAAGTATATGTACTTAAAAATATGTATCCAGGACATGACGACGACGGCAAAAGTCAGCTGAGTGTGTCCATAGAATTGCTATCGCAATAAAACAGCCGGCTGAAAGCTGTAGGCATGATGCAAACTCATGCAGCTTTAGTAATGATCATGCTGCAACTTTCACACGTCTAAAGCCTTGTTATAAATTATGCACATTTTAGAAAGTGCTAAAGTCAGTTTGTTAATGATCTTAAGGACCTAACCTACAGAAACATTTCAAGGTCGTCCTGGCGAGCCCATTCTAGGAAGATTGTGAAATGCTTTTAGTGGTTTGAGGTTACGCATTTAAAGGAATGCTTAGCTGTGCTTTCAACCCGCTTCCAGGTACAGACTAGCTATGAAGATGTACCTGAGCCCACCGAAGCACAGAAAGCTGAAGCCGAGAAGTACAAGCAGGAAGGTAAGTTTTTGAAAAAAATGTCAGTTACGTAGTGCGCACTCACTTAGTTCCATAATTTGCATTTTGTAATTGGATATGAAGTCTGTGTACAGTTCACATTCATTAATTCGTCCCTGGCTAAACTTGTAGAATTCTACAAGTTTAGCCAGGATTTAATTAGCAGAAGTTTCTGATGGTTTGATTTATGCAGTAGACAAAAATATGCTGGGTCTACGCTGAAATTGCAGCACAGCCACAGCGAAAGCTAAAGGAGCGGCATTTCTAGAGCCTGCTGTAAACTCTATTGGGGATGCTGATACGAGTACACTTCCAAGGTACCCACTACGCCATAAATCATAACTTTTGTCAAATTAGTAAGCGCGCACTATGCCGTTATTCGTCAGAAATTGAAGACGCATCCGATATTTTTAGAAAGAAAATCTTGGCTCTAATTCTGACAATGTGGAAGAGACATCACCAACCCATTTCATTTTCGTGAAATGAAACTTTACACTCAATGTCCATCGTTATCACTCTTAGCTCATGGCTATGAAAAACCATGTTATATCATTCTTTGTAAGATTAGTAGTGCATTCTACATCTCGCACTTATGAAACCTAGAAACATTTGTAATGGGATTGTGGCACACATCAAAGTATTGTGTCAGTTCTTCCTGTAATTTGTGCAGTACTGGAACGTCACGAACATGTGACAGGCCTTGACAGGTAAAATAGCATTGTTACACTTGCCTTCATTATGAATGTTTTGTATTACCACTTTGCGATGCTCATGACTACTATAGTGGCTGGACTGTCTGGTTACGGTAGTTTGTTAACCTACATGGTTTTCTTATTGTATAGGATTGGCACAGCCCAAGCCATTCTCACGATAAATTTCCTCTGGAAAAAAAAGTGTTACAATAGGTAAAATGCTGAGATAATTCACTGGGAGGTACCAATCCCACTTATAAATTTCGCTGGCGACAGCCCAAAACGTAAAATGCACCTTGTTCGGCACATTGACGGCCAAGATGGTTGGACAACTGCGGTCACCAGCAGGGCATAATTGTTTCTTGCCACGAGTTCTTCCAAATGGTGTTCTGCCTTTTTATTTTCCCATTTTGTTTTCATTTGTCCACGGTGTAGTACAGTGATGCAAGTTTCAGTTCTGTTTCAGTTTATTTTTATTCATTACTGTATACAGTAGACCAGTGGTTCTCAGCCACGGATGTGTCGGGGACCCCTTGCGGGCTGCTGGAAGTGATGGGAGACCCCTTGCTGCGGAGGGAAAGGAGGGAAGGGGGGATACGTAGGTAAATAACACAACTGGGTGGTGAAACAGGTGCCTTTTATCGCTGCCAATAATTAATACAACTGGATCGTATAATCGGTGCCTTTTATTGCTACCCAAAACATCAAACAAACGTGCCACATCACTTCATTTCGAACAGTTCATCAATACGTGGCACAGCCACGCTTAAAGAAAAATGGGGGTGAGGGGTTCGCAGATCATAGAAATGGCTTCGCAGACCCCCATTTGAGAACCACTGCAGTAGACTACCAATAAACGAAAATTTGAGAGCAATCGTCTCTAGTATGATTGCTTAGGTACTTGAACTCTGCATTGTTGTTCATCTGAGTGAATGACAGTTCTGTTGAGTGGAACTAGCTTTCCTGGTCTCTTCGTGTTCCGCGTAACGAGAGTCCAATTCGTTACAATAAATTACTTACAGACACACAAGCGTCTCAAAGTGTTGGAGAAGTCTCAACTGCTCTCTTTGTTGTTTCAGGCAACCACATGATGAAGCTTGAAATGTACACAGCCGCTCTGGAGTGCTATACGAAGGCCATTAGCCTGGATGGACGCAATGCTGTTTACTACTGCAACAGGTGCGATTCCTTCTGATAATGTACAGTTAAACCCCTTTATAAGAGGCATGCTCCGAGCAGCAATTTTAGTCTTTTACATGAGATGTCTCTTATAAGCAAGGTAGCTCATATGCATTTTCAAGTCAACCCATACTTTACTGTAGGCACACTGGTGTCTTTTATACAATTTTTTCTATTATATCAATGTCTCTTATAGAGGGGTTCGACTGTATTTGTTCTTGTTTTGTCTCTAAACCATGATGGGACGCCATGTGGGGGAAGGCTCCAGAATTTGCGATCACTCGGAGTTCTGCAATGTGCACCTACATCTAAGAAATATGCTTGTGTGAATAGTGAATTTTAGATTCGAGGCGAATTTGAAGCGAATAGTAATCCTGGTCAAATAATTACACATCGTGTACTATAAATAAAAATGGGCGTATTTCCTGCACAATTCTTGAAAAAAAAATTAAAACAAGGCCTGTGCAAATGCCTTTTTTTTTTAGATGCAAAGCAGCTCTTGGGTTAGTCTGTGTAACGCTGTCCCTCTGTAGGAACGCGCTGCAGGTGTTGGCACCGTGCCAAGTAGGTAATGCCGCTGCGCGTTGACGTCGCTGTCTCCCTTGCCTGCTGCGGCGGCCGCAGCTGCCGCCTCGTTCGTTTGCCCGCAACACCTGCGGGGACTGTCACTTGCTACACAGTTGACTCGTCAATTCATATGCATTATTATTATTATTTGTTTGTATACACGGGGATGCAAAGGAAAGAGCCATAAAGCAAGCTGGCAACTGCTACCTGGAGGGGCACTGATTGTGTTATACTGATTCCTAGAAGAGAGAGATCAACCACATTTTTTGAAAATGTGTATGATAGTGCAAGCAAGCGATGGAGGTCGGTTGGGTGTGGTGGCCCCATCTTGGTTTGGTCAGACGCGCGGTGCATGGGGAAGTGCACGTGCGGCTCTTGCGTGTAATCTATTGGTTCGAGATTCCCAATAACGTGTCGTAGGGTCTGCAAACTATTTTTGTGTGTGCACGAATCGACAGGGGGCGTGATTGTCACGGGGATGTGTTGCATTTTTGTTTCATGTTTCATGAATGGCACCAATGCAAGTTTGTTTATCTACTACTTTCACAGAGCCGCAGCCCACAGCAAGCTCGATAACCACCTGGATGCCATCGAGGACTGCCAGAGGGCGTTGGAGATTGACCCCAAGTACGGCAAGGCATACGGCCGAATAGGGTAGGTGCCACTTGCTGCAGAGGCTACACACTGCTAGCAAGTCTTGTTAGATCTGTTTTGCACCTCTCCTATCGGTGTTCATTCTCGTCAACTATTGTCACTGTTCCAGTGCTTACGTTTTATGCTAGTTACAGTGAATAACTTTAGGCTGCCGTACGGCCACTTCCATATATTTATTGTCATTCACTATACCATTGTTATCACTACATCATTCACTTGTGCTTACGCAAACCAGTTATTTAATAATGATATTGTAACGAAGATCAGTGCTATTCTGAAAGGCAGAGGGTACCGCTCTCAGGCAGAAAGACGACGACTTTCTTGGTTGGTGCATCGCGACGCTTGCACCTGCTCGGTTGTTCCTTCCCGACCTGCTGCAACGAACCATACGATTTATTGAAAAAGTGCTGCTCCAAGACACCTTATTTTAATATAAACAGTTATAATAGGAATGGTAATGAGGCATTCAAGGTGTTTACCGAACACTTGTTGCACTATTGCTTCTTGAAGATGCTACCGTGTGCTCATTTTTACTTAAATCTTCCAAGTTGATTGCGACTTACCCCTATTTATTTTCTTGTTAAATCAATGGGCAATGCTTAGCACCTTAGCAGTGCTCTGCGTGTATTATCTATTTAATTAGCTGATTGTGGAATCTGACTCAATCAGTTGCTACGAAACTGCTGCCTGGTATACGTGTTCCCAGTGACATATAAATACACTCAAACCTCATTATGACGATCATGGTTATAACAAAATATCTGTTATAACGAAATAAGCAATAAATAGTCATGTGATAGATACCGTGTCAGTAATAACCTCTGTAACGAATTTTTGGATACAGTATAACAAGCTTATTTTCTTGTAAGATGCATCTTTGTGTTAATGAGGTTTGAGTATAGCACGTATTAGTTATAGAAAGGATCCTGGTGATGGCAGGTTGCTGAATATAATTTGTGCTGCTGCACTGATGTTTGGTTTTTGTTTCTTGCAGTTTAGCATATGCTAGTCTGAACCAGCACCAAAGGGCAAAGGAATGCTACCAGAAGGCAGTAGAACTTGACCCTGAAAACCAGAGCTATATCAACAACCTTCGAGTCGCCGAGGAAAAACTCCGTGAGCTGTCGGTGAGTTTTTCACCGCAGCTGAGTGAGAAAAGCAGCTGTCTCTATTTTTTTGTGGCGCCGAGGTTCTGCTTGACTGACCCTTCCGAAAGTATCGTGCAAAAGTGTAAAGCCACCTAATGGCCACTTGCGCACTTTGCAGAGCCCTGGCAATGGCGATACACCCAGGCCCGCAGGTGGTGGTGTGGGCGGTGGCGGCGGTTTAGACTTTGGGACCTTACTGAATAACCCCACGCTCATGAACATGGTAAGCACCTTGGCTAAGACATGTTGAGGCTTAGGATGGAGGCTGTTTTTTAATGCACTGCTTGCGCCGAATCACGGAGATATGTTGACGGCAACAGCGCTGTTTTGCTGGCAACTGCCTCAAAGGAGAACTGAAACATAAATTTGAAGGTGAGATAACTGGTGCAATAGCTTTGTGTGGACAGTCATAATCTATTATATATGTTCCAGGCTTATATAGCTTAAAACATATTTAGCACACATTTATGGTGCGTGTTGCACATATGCACACAAAATGCCCCACTTTGTGACCTTGCACCTATTTGGTTGTATTGTAAACAACCAACAACCACCTGCATCTCGAATTTGTGTAGGCTGCGATGGTCCATGTGCACTCTCTCTTCTAGCAGACCTTTTCAATGGTAACATGGGCTTTCACAGGAGCACATATGTGGATCACCTTGCCTTGGCAGTGCATATTTCGGGGAGAGGAATGGGGGGGGAGGGATCTGTTATGCATATTTACAATGTCTCGACGGGTGTTATCTCAGGTACTAGCTCATTATGTCTTAGTGTGCATTGTAATCTGAAGCTCCACATCCTATTGTATGCAACTCACCGCATGTTTCCCTGTTGAAAAAAGGTCAAGTGTACTGCTGCTCCAAGCAAGCAACCAGCTATTTGAATGTGTGTGTGAGACGTCAAAGCCACAGGGCCAAAAACATGACAGTGCCTTTTAAGGATGATGCTGTGGTGTACGGAAGGCATGGGCAGGTGCAGAGTATTTCTGTTTTCCATGGTGACTTTAAAAGGCAGAAAAAAGTTACCTAAAAAAAATGTTGTCAGCTGTAATTAACTGACATATTCTCGAATGTGGAGCACAGTTTCGCATGAGAGCTTCGACAGCTATCCGATAATAAGTAACTAGGGTGGACACTTTTGATGGGTGAGTCAATTATTATCTATAAAAAATTCATCTTTAGAAGTCTCTTGGGAACATCCAATTGTCACGTATTGTTGCCCTAGGTCCATTCATTGTGCATCTTGCAAAACGTTGCGATCGTGCATAGTATCTCCAACAGTGACTGCACTAGTGGGAGTGCCCTGCTCAGGAGTGCTTCGGATGTACTTTGCTTCATTTCGCTTCACTTCACTTTATCTTTTAAAAACCTCGTAGGGAGGTAATACATAAGGGTGGGGTCAACACAATACTAGTGGCTACGTACATTTACAAGATAGTGGCTACAATACATGTACAGGATAGTGGCAATAATGCGTTTATTGAGACATGATAAATTTCGTTTTTTTAGAAAATGACGATATGCAGACAGTTTCGACGATATAACAACACAATTCCCCATGAAAATGTGGACAACTTGCTTATGTTACCAGTAAAGGCGACAACACACTTCGACGTGACCCGGCGCGCGCGCGCACGGTGGTTGCGCTGCGTTATGCCAGGTTGGCTACGCCGCGCCAGGCGTATGTCCGTCCCCCTACAGTTCAACGTCGCGCAGCTGCCGCAGCCGGAGTAGCGCATGCGCAGAAAACCGCGCCGCCTGTGGTGGAACATCGAAACAAATCTTTTCGCGCGCTATCTCTGTCGGTAGCGATCACCACCGCGGACCGGACTGTTTTCTCGGCGATGGCACGGACACAGACACATGCGGCAAGACGAAAGATTATTCTCGCGTTGTTGGTGCGTCGTCTGCGTCGCAAGAGGAACAGGTCTCTCTACATAAGGGATATATTTGAGAAGCGTCCAGAGTATGGAGAATACCACCACCTAGTACAGGAGCTTCGGCACAGTGATCCTGAATATCATTTCAAGTATTTCAGGTAAGTGAAAACGTTGCTCCTTTCGGAATTGTGTAGCTTCAGCTCGGATAAGTATGTTATACGTAACTGTCATGCATTTGTCGCACGCAGGATGACAAAGGCATCATTCGACAAGCTGCTGAGCCTTGTTTACCACAGGCTTGTTCATCCTCCAACTCACAGGAGACCCATTTCACCGGCAGAGAGGCTCGCGGTGACATTGAGGTAAAATATATGCTGATCATATTTGCTAGCAGTTAGCCAATGCGGCCACGAGCCGACGTGCATGCATGTGTACTGTTGTTCTAGAAAATTACGCTTTTTGCTGACATGTCGCAAGAATTCGTTCCCGTAATATGCTTTTTTTTTTTCGTGTTCCCTACTTTTCGTAATTTGGAAGATACGGAACCCACGTATTCACCTCCCTAAACTTCCCCGTGCATGACATTAAAGTAAACACTGGTTCGCGTTAACTTTTTTTTTCTTGATCGGTTATATTTCCGAAAAGTTTCACCGCGTATAATAGTTCTTCCTATGCAGCCTATATAGAGTCACCGACGAACTATTCTCGCTACTGTCTGTGGCCCTATGGCGTCTGTGAAACACGATGCAGACATTAAAGAATATAATTATGCTGATAACACTTTCGTTTAGTGTAAACATGTATGTCAAAATATTTGAACCGTAATTATATGGACTGTTCTTTTAACAACTTTGCAGATTTCTGGCCACAGGAGGGTCCATGGAGGACATTGCATTGAGCTTCCGAATGCATGCTTCTACTGTAGCTAGGATACTGAAGGAGACATTACCAGCAATCTGGGACTGCTTGAGGCCCCCTGGTACTCGCACGCCCAAGCACACAGAGGTGGCGCGACATAGCTAAGGAATACCATGACAAATGGGATTTTCCAAACACAATAGGGAGCATTGATGGCAAGCATTTTGCGATCAAATGTCCTAACAAGAGTGGCTCCGACTTTTACAATTATAAAGGTTTCTATTCACTAATTATGCTGGCTATAGCAGACGCCAAATATAGATTTCTAATGGTGGACATCGGAGCCCAAGGCCGATATTCAGACGGTTCTTTATTCAAGGGAAGTCCCCTCCAGGCAGTTTTTGAAAAGGGTGCTTTGGGGCTGCCTTCAAATATTTCGGAGTGGCCACTTTGTTTGGTTGGTGATGCAGCCTTCCCTTTGCGGACCTACTTGATGCGGCCCTACCCTGGGAGAAAGCTGGATGATAGGAAAAAGGTCTTCAATTACCGCTTGTCGAGGGCACGCAGGTGCATTGAAAATGCTTTCGGCATTCTGGCCTCCCGGTGGCGGGTGTTTCTTGGAACGGTGCAAGGCGCGCCAGAGCTCCTCAACAACATGATTCAGGCTGCCGTATGTTTGCACAATTTTCTTATGGAGGACACTGCCTACTGCCCTGACGAGTACAGCGACACGCTGTGCGGCGAGACGGTGCATGACGGAGAATGGCGCCACACTGTCACTGAAATTGGCACAAAGACAGTGCCGTCAAACAACCGCCCCACCTCAGCTGCCATGGCAATGAGGGACGAAGTAGCAGACTATTTTATGTCTCCAGAAGGTTCATTGCCGTGGCAGCTGAAGGTTGTCGGGCGATGCTAAAATCTCCTGTAAACATACATGCATAGTTTGTACCCTTAATGTTCTCTTCCTTTATTCCTAGCAGAATACAGTGCATTTAAGTACTGTGTTTTGTAAAACTGTATTATATGTAATACTTTAAGTATTTTTGCCGCATTTCTCTTAAGTTTAGCACTGCCTTACAAACAGATTTTTTGTGGATTTTTCATTGCTGTTTGTTTATGTGCTTGAACTATGTGCATATTTTGCTGGTTTTATACGCAGGCAATCCACCGCTTTTTATGTTACCAAGGATTGTAGTTTTCATTCTTTTTCTGAGTAATCTGATTATTTCCGCATTCAGTTATATTTGTAACACTGTTTTTCAAGCACATTATTTTAAGCATTTTTGGCTCTTATGTGTTTTTTTTGCCATTTTTCTGTGGTGCCCCCTTTCCTAAGGTACCTTGAAATAAACAAATAAAGCATTCACGTTTTTTTTTAGTCTTTCAACTAATACAATGTGATTTCGGAAATGTCACCCTGACAGGTTAATTTCAAACCCTTCTTGCATAGGGTTTGTTAGCAATGTACGCCAGTAAGTGAAAATCGATGACCAACAAGCTGTTATTTTGTTATATGTAAGCTAAAAGCACACTGTAGGAATGTTTCGAACCGCGAGGCATTTGTGTGTCTTTTTATATCAAGTGTGCATGGCAGAGGTCTGTGAGCTCGTTGTTTTTAAAAACATTTACCGCATGCATAGATAACATAGAGAGCATCACGTAGAAAAAATGGAATTTAATGATCACTTTCGAATGAAGTGCACAATAAATCAAGAGCAGTTACACTTACCTATGTGTTAATAACATGATATACTTGTGTGCAACACAGAGATAAAAATGCAGCAAGTGAAAAACAAAAATGGAGATATTCAGATAATTTTACACACACACAAGGTGTACGTATGCATGTTATCTCAACTGCCAGCCTGCGTTGTCTGCTTGTTCTGGGATGTTGCATTGGAAGAATATGAACAAACCTCTGAAATGTGTAGAAAAAACACCTGAGAATAAAACATTCATTGTCACGGTGGAATGGAGCCCTTTGTTTGATGCTGCATGAAGTCTGTTCCCTATGTATTAGACATATTGTGAAACTTTTGTACTACTATATACAATGCTCAAATACATTGCATGTGGCAAAAGTGAAACGTTTGATAAGGTGCACAATAACATGAAAAATAGGCAAAAATATCTGTCACATATTCTAAGACATTGCCACATTGGAAAGACAGACTAGACATGCAAAACAAGTGCACTTTTTAAAGCATGTCATGCTGGAAATTTGCGCAATAAACAGAATACCACTCTTAATTTAATGCCAGAAAGAGATCTTGGCTAGTAATGGAACACACATCACCAAGAAAGAAATGCTCACAGTAACATACTATGTGGTGTTCAAGATACATAATGTTGTATACATATTGTCCGTGTACTGGCACTTAATATATTTTTTCACAGCATTGGTAAACAGCGTATCACACTTGCATTATATCACATTTGTATTCTCTGTATTGATAACCCGGCATGGAAGCTTAGCAGGCGAAGTGTAGCTCTGCGAATAACGATGGTTTGTTTCTGAACCTTGTGGCCGCATATGGATAGGGGCGAAATGGCAGAACACCCATGTACTTAAATTTAGCAGCTTCATAGTGTATCACAGGCAGTCAAAATTAACTCCATTTACAGTGTGCCTCATAATGAGATCATGGTTTCGGCATGTAGGAAACCATAAGTTGCATTTATATCGATTTGCTACTTTTTAATGCGATAGCATTTAGGAAATTGTTTCGCAGAATATTCGGTGTCGGCATTGCCCACGAGCAAAAAGAGAAGCATAACAAACAAGCAAGCAAGTAGACCTTACATGATTTCTGATGCGAACATAGTACATTTACGCTATCCTGTTACCTCTAGAAAACTTATAATTTTTGAAGTGCAGCAGTACTTAAAGAGAAAAAAACATATTCAAGAATTATCATAACCAAAGTTTAACTATTGTTGATGGTGTGCACATCGTTTTCTTCCTCCATTTCTGCAATCAATGTCATTATTCGTGCTTTGCATTTCAGTGCCACCTTACGTGGCATGTTGTCTAAGCTGAGGCCAATGGATATTCCAAATGCCTCATTTTCTCCCATTTTGCTGTCGAGTTTGCACAACAGCTGCTCTTCAAAGTTGTCGTTCTTTTTCCCTTTTTTATGCTTTGGTGCAGCCTCTTGTTTACCGGTTTCCGGTGGCCGTTCTGCCAATAGTGGCGACGTTGCTGGCATCGATAGCTCCTGTAGGGAATCTATGGGACTTTCAACACCTGAGGGTGATGGCGGCGTATTTCCCATAGTTGCAAAGATGCTCTCGGCGGTCTCGCCATCATCACCATAAGTGGCTGGCTCCAGACTGCATGTCATTCTGCAGAGAAAATGCATACATTGTTGCAAAGGGAAACAGGTGCACGACTGTCAACTAAAAGCATACTTCTGTCCCCTTTAAATTTGGATGCATCGCTCGCTCAGAATGCCGAAGGATTATTCGGACCAATAGTATCAAGTGTAAACTACAATACCGCTCTACTCACTTAAAAAAAAAACGGGTTTCATAAGTGGCGTGCCAATCGCGGAGCCGTCCACACGCGGATAACTCAGCTATGTATACTTCCAAGGGAATTGGCACTAGCTTTTGGCTATGGGACCGTACAGTTTGTGCCTATTTTGTATAACATATGTGTGCAATAAGGAACTCAAATGAGAGCAGAAATTTTGTCGAAGTACTCAGTGTTCATTTGCTATTTCGTGCAAGGATTAAAGGGACAGTTGTATAGTACCCTGAACATTCTATGGAGGATGAAATAAGTGGGCGCGGGCCGAGGCAAGTACAACAAACTCGTATATCTTAAGTGAACACACACAAAAAATGTTACTGATGTGCACTCCGAAAACGCAAAACGAATCACGATCGCGTAAAGGGCACAGAAAACTCCCTCTGCTTCACTGCATGACACGATTGTGGTGTGCGGAAACCTTTATACAAGAAAGCAAGAAACCCAGTCATAAAAACATAGTCGTCTAAGTGTACGCAATATAAGCAGGTATGAATGTGATCACACACACAACTTCAAAAATGCGTAACTTACTTCCTCTGACGGCCGCAGTGTTTGTAAAAGGCCATGGACTCTGTGAATTCCCAGGCCCGTCGAGACACGTAGCCGCTGCCACTCCTTTTCGTGTCTTCAATAGCTTTCAGTTCGCGATTATACCGATCCCTCAGCCGCTTCCACAGTTTCAGGCACTCGTCGACTGAAACAGGGAAAACAAGACAACAAACAGGCGCTGAATGCACAGCATGTCCGGACACGTATACAATGCCAGAGGAGGCACTGACAATACACACACGTGTGTTGCACCGACGTACCTTTTGAGAGGCCGGAGTACACACGTATCTGCTCCCACGCGTTGTTTTTTCGCTCCGCATCCCGGTAGTCCATTCTTTTGGTGTCGTAGACACAAGGATGTTGCTGGACGGCGTCCAAAAACCTCTCGATTTCAGAGCCGCACAGGTCCGGTACGCTTGCTTGCGAAGACGCCATCTTCTTCTGACAGCTTGCCGAGTAGCGAGTCTCTACTTCGACGAGAGAGGGCGCTAGGCGCTAACTTTTTTGGCGTGGTCGGCGCGAAATGCACTCGGTTGCATTCGGCGCCGGGCGACGCCAGAGCGCGCTAGATGCCGCCGTTCGCGTCGGCGCCAGGTGCCACCGGACTATAGAGGGTCGCGTTTTCGCCAACGTAACGTCGCCATGGCGCGCGCGCGCGCTACGTTGGAGTGTATTGCCTCCTTAAGAGCAGTAAAAGTTCACTTGGCAATCGAGATAAGAACCCCTCAAGTAAAGTATCTCTCAAATTGATTCTTGCTGGGAATTAATCACGATTTTCTTGTATTGGAAGAAAATATTATCCCAAGTTGTGCAACATACCAGTTGGAACTTCTTGAGGACCTGGTTGGTCCGCTTTAATAACGTGCTGATAAATGCGTGAATCTGGAAACGCTACAACACACAAGAGGAGATGTGCATTGGCGTGCAGCGTACTGTTTCAAAGATTGTCGCATTTATCAAGAAGTCTCATTGTACACTGGACTCTTAATAACTCAATTTTAGGTAATTCAAACAAATCTTAAGTTTTTGGCTGGCCTGCTATACTTTTAATCTGTTTTAAGCCACTTAATTCAAACAGATTGTTATACAAATTTGATTAATTTGAATTTTTTGCCTACCCATGCCTGGAAATATCTGCAGCCTTTATTGCTTCTAGCTGAACATTTGCATTTCTACCGCTAATAGTCTCAGCTAAAGGGAATCATCCCCTTCTATAGCCTAACCAAGTGCCAGCGATTGCATGCTGAGGTAGGCAGCAGAAAAAAGAGAGAGAGAGAGAGAAGCTTGCCTGGTTTTTGTTTAAAGCTTTTTAATGTCATTTCCTCCTAATACACTGTTGTCACGAAGGAAAGCGGCCTAACATAGAAAGTGGCTCTGAGCTGTGACGAGACACCAACTCATTTCGTTTCTTATTTACACTCTCATGCACGCGTTGTATAATAAGCATTGTTCATAAGATTGCTCATGTCTAAAAACGTTACTGGAAATCACGCAGAGCTGTCTATGACGTTCCTGTTGCATTGGGAAATGGCGAAAGTTTCAACGCTAGTTAGTATGTTGTTGCGAGTCATATTTAGAACTTCCGACTATTCAAACGAAATCTGGAGGTCCCCTCAAGTTTGAGTTATCAGGAGTCTTACTGTGTCTTGTGTCTGGAACCTGGTAGGCAGCGAAGGAGGGGGCTAATCGATATTTTTTTTTTTTTCCAGGCTGCCACACTAATGCAGGACCCCAGCATGCAAAACATGTAAGTCTGCTGTCTCCTTAAAAACCCAATAATAATTATTGATGTTACCACGATTCGATTACACGAGACGCCGTCGTGGAGGGTTCTCTAAATTTAGGCCATCTAGTGAACAGTCCGATGCCGCACAGCGACATCGTACAGTAGACTCCCTTTGAACGAAACTCTCTTAAATGAAATTGCTGTTTAAATGGAACTGCCACTAATATGTTTGGTTTCTTACTTGGATATTGTACCCCTTTTTATCTCTCAGTAAACAAAACTCCTCTTAAAGGAAACACGTTTTCCTCGTCCCTTCAGGTTTCGTTTAAAAGAAGTCTACTGTACGGAAGAAAATGTGCACTCTCTCTTCAATGGGAACATGGACTTTGGCTTACCATTTTTACACTGGCTTACCATTTCGTTTTCTTTGAAATGCGACCGCCGGGGTCGCTATTCGAACTTTTGGGTCAGCAGCCGAGTGCCTAACTGCTGTAGCGCAAGTCTCGTTAGAACAGCAGAGGCGCCGCTATGAAAGTTCCCTCGCGCAAATCGGAGCAGTGTTTACATTTGGTTTTTTGTCTTTTCTTGGCAGCATGAGCGGACTCATGTCTGGTGGTCTGAGCCAAAACACTGGTGGAGGACTGGATGCGCTCCTTCAAGCGTAAGCATTTGCTATCACTGTATACATTCGCACATTCGAGGAGTGTGAAATACACACTCAAGCCTCGATATAACGAAATATCGGTTATAACGAAGTAAGTGAAAAATTGTCTTGCAGTAGGTATAGTGTTAGAAATAACACTCTATAATGAATATTCGGCTATAGCAAACTTATTTTCGTGTAAGATGCAACTTTGTTATAATGAGGTTTGTGTGTATTTCATGAATGACGCTAACTGCACAAGGACTTGAAGCAGGCAGATGATAAGAGTGTTAGTTGAGCTTGTATACTGAAACGTCATCATCACGGAAGTTGCATCTTAAACAAGAATAAGTTTGTTATAATGGAAAATTTGTTGTAAAGGTACATTCCCAACACTATATCTACTGCAAGACTATTCTTCATTATGACCAATATTTTGTTATATTGAGGTATGAGTGTTAGTCATGTTGTTCCTTGATATGTAAGTACAGTAGACTCTTTTTAAACGAAACCTGAAGGGACGAGGAAAATGTGTTTCCTTTAAGAGGAGTTTCGTTTACTGAGAGATAAAAGGGGGTACAATATCCAAGTTGGAAACCAAACATATTAGTGGCAGTTGTTCCATTTACACAGCAATTTCATTTAAGAGAGTTTCGTTCAAAGGAAGTCTACTGTACTGTGTACAAGGTTACGAAAAATTCCAATACGGGATTGTCATCACTGAACAAATTTACGTCTGTTTGTGTGAATTACACTCATACGCTCTCTACAAACCTTACATAGTATTATATATTCAACCTGCCCCTCTAACCTATTTAATTGTATACCTTATGTCTGAAGTCTTGTTCTGAGATCTTTAAACCCCATCTTCAAAGTGAGCTACTGCTGCGTGATGGCTGACGCCACCATTTAACGTTTAATTTTTTTTTCTAAATGTGAAGAGAACAATATATTTTTTTTAAGATGGAATGAAAATCTTTCAAAAAAAAAAAAAAACGTCCTTTTGTTTATTATGCTGTATTGATGACAGTTGGACGGCAAATGCATTAGTGCATGAAGATTCCAAATCTGCAAGCAGATTTCAAATCAATCATTTAGAAAAGAACTTATGGTGAAATACCACATTGTAATCGACCAATTTTGGGGGCACCAGTATCGTAATTTACAATTAAAAAAAGGTGCTTTTAAGAACTGCGTGGTTCCAAAAGGTCCACCCCACAGGCTACAGCTGATTGAATGTCCCAGCAGTTTCAATGATCAATGATCACTCATTGTTTTCAAAACTTAAAAGGTAAAATTAGCTTTGATTAATCAAAATACCCAATAAAATTAGTTGCATGAAGATTACAAACAAGAAAATGTTGCCTTTAGTTCACTTGTTCCTGAAAAAGATAATACTACCAAGTCTGTCAAAAGCTGTTCATGGAAACTTAAAAAAAAAAAAAACTTAGATAGAGCAGATGCACTTCCAAAAATAGCAAAGTCTAGGAAATTGTGTTAGAAGTTTTGGCAACATTTGTAACCTTATCTGTTGAGCTTTTAAGAAAGGCTATTTTGCTAATGCATAATTTTTTTTGCCAGAGATGCATACATAAAGGCTTCAAAATCGCTATTGATGGTGAGCACTTTTTATGATTTCTTGCTAATTTGAGATGCTCATCCTCTCTTAATATGCTAAATTACTGGCTTGAGATACAATCCAGCAAGGTCTCGTCCGTCTAGAGCACTGGTACAGATATTACTGGTACAATCGCTCAGGCACTGAACCTAGTTTGGTTCTGCTTGCATGATTTTTTTTTTTTTTTTCAATTTGTGACTGCTTCCTAAGACCTGCTGCTGTTGTTCAATGCAGAGGCCAGCAGCTAGCGTCTCAAATGCAGGCGGCGAATCCCGAGCTGGTGGAGCAGCTCCGGCGCCAGATGAACAACAACGCAGGTAACCGCGACCCATCCGACCCAGACGGCCCTGACAGGAACATGTGAGAACCTCCGAAGCGTAGCACTTCAGGGATCACTCGAAATCTTCTCTCGTTCCATGTCCTCGTAGCAAAAATCTACTCAAATGCATTAAAAAAAAAAAAGAAATGCGTAAGAACTTGACAACAAGCATGTGTAGCATGGTGTGGTGGAGTGTTGCAGATGGCTGAAGACCAGCAGGAAATAAAATTTCATCCAGCGTTGCCGCATCACTCTGGAGATGGTTTTTCTAAAGGCTGTTAGAAGTTTCTTTTACTCTCGGGGTTGTCACTGACAACGAAATCGGTGTTGTATAGACTCTGGAACGGTTGTCCTCATTAACATCAATGCTGGTCTAGCTCGGTGTCCGAGAGCGAGCAGCTATGGGCCCATGCTTCAGTGTACCAAGATTCGCGTGGCTTAAACCTGGATATCAAAAAATTGATAAACTTCCGAAGAAAGTTTGTTATAAACAGGTTTTTGTTATATGCAGTTTCTGCTCAAATATTTCAAAGATAAATTCACAAATTAAAGAAAAGGGAACTGAAGGTGGAGCTCAGCCAAAACACTTGATTTAGTAATAAAAAACTGCATTGTTACCGTTATAGCAATTATACAGACGCACTCGATGGGTTTTTGCCGTTGCCGCAGTGTTCTGTATCCGTAAGTCGTTTTGTGTTGAGAAAATATGAACAGGCACACACTATCTTTGTCCTCTTTATGTTCTGCTTTGCTCCCAGAACACGTGCGCCACTTTGTCTGGCATGGGATACAATCGTCGATGTGTGGAAGAACGAGTAGAGAGAGAAAGAGAGAACGCAACTTTATTGCGAGTACAGAGAGAAATTTTTGGTGGAAAAAATTTATTGAGGTGGGATCATTTTTTTTTTGGTGCCAGTATTCCTTACGGCATGAGTTAAATAAAAAGAAAGTTATGTTTCCTGTATGAAGGCTAGGAGTGGTCGATGCAGTGTACTGTGTGCGTCTAGCGCATCAAGTCAGGTGGTCGGCCGGGGTGGTGGGGAAGGCCGCGTAGGTGGCGAGTGCGAGCCTGGTGCAGGCCCGGACAGGTTCCCAATGGGTGATCGAGCGTTGCCTCTGTGGCTGGAGCAACGCAGAATGGGCATGTTATTGGGGGAGGCTGTGCACCGGATGTCCATGTAGCCCGAATTGCAGGAGTCAAGGCGGCGCCCACACGAATCCTCCTGAGCGCAACCGCCTCTCGGCGAGTTAAGCCACGGGGAAGGTCTGGTCCACGCAGAGGAATGAGTGCACGCGTGGAGCGCTGGAGGGTTTCTTTGTGCACGAACAAGCTGCCCTTCGGAGACAAACGAAGTAGAGGCAGCGGGTGTTGAACAGCCGCTGGATGCCAAGCAGCACCTGCTTCCGGCGGGTCTACTATACGTGGACAGGACAGTCGCGTGAGTGAATCAGTCGGTGTATATCAGAGGCTATATCGAGGGAGCTGGTCACTTTTCACAACTCTCGAACTGCCTGCATGGAGTCCTTATATACAAGCAATTTATCGTGTGACAAAAAATCCATTTTGAATATCATTACTGTTAACCCGACCCGTATTGCAGTGAGGTCCGCTAATACTGATGGGAACTGTGCCTCTGTTACGTAAGAGCTGATATGTTGAGTTTCAGGTAACGCGGGGCATACGAGACTGGTGTGCAGAACGCAGTTATCGATAGCTGCGTCCACGTATACATACCGCTAGTGAGTTGTCGATGGTAGTGGTGACGCCCTCCTGCGCCACTTGTCGGGTGGATTGTCGCAGACGGGCCAGTGGTCGGTTATTGCTGGCCTGTGCCTTGAGCCATGGTGGAACTTCTGCCAAGGGTGCATCAGGCTGTGGCAGCGTTGAATTATAGTAGTGAGCTAGAGCCGCCGCCGCAGGAACAGCGTGACTCTATAGGTAGCCAACGACTCGACGCTGGTGTACAATTTCGTTGATAGTGTTGAGGTGCACTTCCGCCTGGAGGGTCGCGATAGATGTTATACAAGGAAGGCATGTAATCGCCCTCGTGGAATCTCGATTGGCAGTTTCGAGCAAGTCCTAATCTCTCAATGTCAGTCGTTGAAACTGAGCTTGATAAACAAGCCGAGATTGTAGGATCGATTGCACCAACACACAGGCCATTTGAGAACAGGCACCTCCAATCTTTTGAGAGATGCGACGAATGAGGTGAGGGGTATTAGCACTCTTCCGACTAGCAGAGCGAACCCACGCATTTGCAGAGCCAGATGCATAGGATTCAAGCCTCGGTATCGTCGATCCGAAGGCGAGCATCATAACCGCTCCACTGTAGAGGTACTTACTGAGCCTAACATGCCCTTGCATTGTATAGTATAGTAACGGCGTGGGAAAGTGAAGAGGGGGATGAGTAGGAGGGAAGGGTAAAGCATAGCATAGAGAAATACAAGTAAAGACAAAGTATCAGAGACAAATGTACTGAAATAGAAAGAGAGGAAGTGAGGAACAGGAAGGGAAGAGAGGGAGAAAGAAAAATATGTAGATATTAATGGAAATAGGCAAAATAAAAAGGCATAAAAAAGTATAGAGCAAAAGAATGTGGAGAAAAGCCCACCCAACTATGCACTTCAGACTTGGCACCACAAATGTCAAGCTGCCCGATATTTTTTTTCTCTGCGATCTCAAAAAAGCACAGCTTTTACTAAAGGCTCTACCATTAGCTCTCAATTTTTTCATAAATATTTCGTTAGGTTGCGACTAACAAAAGAAACAAGCACATGGTTGATCCCTCCTCTTTGAGTGATTGGTACGAGTGGACGTGGGTAGCTTGAGAACATCGCTCCTGAATAACGCTTGCCTGTGCTCTGCAAGTGACGCTGCAGCGGGACGGCGTGGCACTGTCAAGGCTGGTGTTCTTTGTTGAAAACTGCCGTGAGACTTCCTTTGTGAGGGGCCATTGCGCCTTGTCGGCTTGTCCAAGCTTTGTTTGCAAATGTCTACGCCATGTGGGATGTCCACAATGCGGCACGCACACTGCCGTAGGAGACGACGCGGTTCAACCCTACACCCTTGAAGCATCTGCGCATGCGTGAGCTGATGCCGGCGCGCGATTGCATCGCTAGTCACATAGCAATGCCAGGCACTCCGAAATTTGCCCCCCCAAGTACGTACAGCCTGTACATAGACTTGATAGGAAGAGGGGACGCTGCAGTGAACATTTTCCCCCACCTGAAATGAAACCTAGCGCAAGCTTCTGGACTCGGAAGCAGATTCGCCCGCAATGTCTCGGCAGATATTTAGAGGGGCACTGACAGCAATTATCGCAATCGAGTTTACTTTGCTATACAAATCTATGTTCAGAGACAGCTCTAATCAAGCGGGAAGCTCAGTAAGTGCCGATACAATATTTAATTTTGACATTAAAGCCAATTTTCGCATGGCTCACCTGCTGAACTACACACTAGCTTGACGTAGGACTGGAGTGTCCATTCTGGTGACTTCATGCACCAGTTGTGATTATGTAAGGTACCAAAACCTGTCATATGCCCCTGGTATGTACCAGCGGAGCCATTCTCTTGAACATATTAAAATACAGAGTGCCTAGAATACGAACCAAGAGATAAGGGTATAAACCATAGTGCTGAGGTTCGTACCATGTTGTGGCGTCGATGTACAGCAGGAACAGAAGCAGTCTCTTAAAGGGGACCTGCCACACTTCCGAGTAATCATTGAATGGCTTCATTAAAAGCTTATTGCCTCAGGAATCGACTACGGCAAAAGTTTTTAGAATACACCAAGTATGAGCAGAATTATTGCAGGGGTTTGTTGCAAGCTTCAAGCGCTTTCTCCTTTCGCATCGAGTGCGCTGAAAGCTACGCAGGGAGGGGTAAGATAAAGTGCCAAGATGATACGGCCATTCGAAAGCGTGCATGACCTTGGTGCTTTCCCTTTTTTTATTTGAACCTGTGACACTTTCAGTGTGACTGAGTGTGCAGACATGTAGTGGCATCTTGTGGTGGCCACAGTAACTATAAAGCTCACAGTGCTGAAATCGACCAACAGGCGTGAACTTGAGTTTATGGTGCAGTCATTTTGGTCTGTGGCATCCTTTGTCAAGAAAAGAGGGAGCGATATCTAGCAGACTTTCAAAATTGATTAGAAATTCCATGCCGCGTGCGGCACTTTAATGTTGGGCTTATGTTCTCAAGAACCTCGACTACCCATCAGCCGCGTTTCACATAACCATGCTGAAAACGTGTTGCAAAACTTCTTTAAATCATAATCGTACTGGGCTCATTAGAGCATTCGGAGTGCAGTTGATGTGAAATAAGAGTGCCTACTCCAGAACATTGCGCATCAATCATGGGCTTTAATAATAACATCAACGTGATACAAAGAAACAAAACGGGTAACGACTCTGCTTACCACGCAGAGAGCTGCATTTTGCCCCCAGTCACCTCTTTGCAAACCCACATGTTAATTTATACACATATATATGTAGGGCGCCATATATTATCGTACTTCTATAATTCGAGGTTAATAAGACCACCGGCACGGCACTGCGGCGACTGCGTATTGTCCTGGCTAACTGGTCTTTGCTGTGTTCTCGACGATTGCAAGCTGTCAACATGGAAGAGGTAGTTTTATCCCCCTTCCCACTCCTAGTCTATAGTAAAGCTGGGAGCCCTTGGCCTGTCTGTCCAGTACAACATCCACCATGTTGGCCTGGTTTTCCGAGCGCAGCAATCTCGATTGCGAAGAAGACGACAGGTGTCCCTGCTTGTCCTATGTACAATGCGTAGTAAATGGCAACAGCGGCACCAGGAGGAGGAAGGTGTGTTTGCATTCTGGCATGATTTGCATCATAGTGAGGAGGCCCACCTACAGGATTGAACACTGAAAGAGAGAGGAGATGGATGACACCGTGAATTTTGAACTCCAGGCAAAGTGGCAATGGCATCTGATGTAGCACAGTAGAACCTCGATGCAATGAGCTATTACAAACCAGGCAACATATCTACAGCAAATCTAAAGTGCACAAAAAGATGCCGGCTCCACCGACAACTATCTCAGTCCCTCGCACAGAAAATTAGTACACAAGCTCCACCCAATAGCACTAACTCATTTTTGTGACGAAGCATTCCTTGAGTGTTTACTATAGTTCCCCCAGACACACAGTTGTGTTGCTGGTTCAAGATGGGAAACTTGAGTGTCCTGGTGAACTTCTCGGGGATTCTGAAATCGGTGCTCAGCCAAAGATTATAAAGTGTAATCTACAGCAGCATTCACAGAACTCACATCTTTCTTGGACGGTGGGCTACTGTTGCTTTGCCTTTGCCGCCCCGTTGATTCGACAGCGTCCTGCGCTGAACCTGATGCGTTGCGCGTGGGGGGACGTGACAGTGCCCTGTGGTGCTCTTCCTCCTGAAGCTGCTTCGCGAGCTCCTCGCTGCAACATCAGACCAGAAAGCGGCGTCCACTGAAATGCGCTGCCGAGGCAGTCTCGTCGATTCTGCTGGACTTATAACAGTCGAACAGAATCGCTCGAAGTAAACGCGTGCCAAAAACTTTCTGAAACTGTACAGCTGTCTTTTACTCAGCGGACAAGACACTGAGCAGCGCAATTAGTGCAGTCATGGGTGATTTCCTCAGTGCTTTGCAGTAAACAAATTAATACCGGAAATTTACGAGAAAATTGTAAATTGTACTTGCAAGAATGGTAAAATAATTTACACTCTGCAGAAAGCTTTACAGTATAGATGTACATTTGTTGACACTGCATACTATCCTGCCTTGAATTCCACGCCAAGCCCTGACCATTAAAAGCATCCCAATTTGCCAATAACACGAAAATGAACATGGGAGGTGAATGATGAAGCGCACCACTTTGCAAATAAAAATTTTATGTTATGGCAACGAGAGGGCACTAACAAAAAAAAAATGCACATTTCTTTTTTGGGAAGTTATAACAACAGACCAATAAGTGACTGTCCACAATTGAACTAAAAAAGGAAAACACACACGTACAACCATGCCTACAAAAATCTTGCAAACGAACAGCGACAGGCTGTGACGGGTCACAAGCCAAAAAGCAAGAAAGTAAATTCCGCAAAACAACGAAACCAGTGACTGGTGTAGCGACTACACAAGCAGCCACGAAACAATGTTGAAATGGACAACAATGAATGATGCCAGCATGTCACTTTGGGTGCAGAACAAAACCAAAAAAACAACGGCTCGCACTACACAAACTTGCACACATGTGACATGGGAAGCATGTGACTAGGGTGTCGTCATCAATCAAACCTTGTCGACATGAGCAAATTGATTGAGCCATGTGGATGGGAGAATGTCATCACTACCCGTTGCTGGCTTACATTATAGAAACAGCTGCATTCTTTGCAAAATATTTTAGGCATAACACTAATCGTAAACTATTTCGAATTCCTTTTAGTCCTTTGACACCGCGTGTCTCATACTTTTACATCAAGAATGACGAAAAATCATGCATGCATGATCAATGCCTCCACCATTCCTGAAGAAAACTGGTACAGCCACTATTTATAGGCATTCATCAGTGTTCTACCAATTTCTGTCCCAGTTTCCATCATCTATTCATTGCCTGTTTTCTTTCCTCTGATCGCTATTTTCACAACTTATTCCATCCTCCTTTAAGAGTAAGCAGGTTTTATGCTCCTTTTGGTGGCAGCTGTCAGCCTTTTTATTCTGTGTCCTTAGGTAGGGGCTAAGAAGCCTCACATTGGCTGCATTCTCCCAAGCCCCTACCTCAATCACTGCATGCAATGAACTCTGAATTTTCAGCGAGATGTGCTTTTTCCCCAACGATGAGACGGCCAAGCCAGCGCATGCTCATGTCGAACAAGGGGGGACTCGTGCAGCGGTGTGCGACGTGCAGCCGTGGCCCCTTCTCCGCTTACTCTGCGCGGATGGCGTTGTGGTCGAGCGGCTCAACAGGTTGGACGAAGGACTGCAAAGCGTCGTTTTTCGTTCGCTCATGGTGCACTTGCTCGTGGTGCAAGCTTAAGGCAACCAGGTAACTGCAAAGAACCACGGCTCAAGCCTCAGCTGGGCCGGAACACTTGGGCTACCACTCTGGCACATGTTTCTAAAGCGCCAAAAAATGCGTACGAACCCCACGATGGAGTACTGACGTCAATTTACGTGTGCGTTTGCTCTGCCATACAAATCTCTTGTGTACAGAGATGTCTCTCCTTAAGTGTGAATGAAGCCCGGTGAATGCTAATAAGATGTTTCGCTTGAGCACTGAAGTCTACTGTCGCAATTGCGCACCTAGTACTGACATCGACACTGTCGTGACGTCGGGCTGTAGTGTGAATTCTGGTGACTTCACACTCCAGTATCGCTAGTTGTGATGGCCTCCGGTACTAAACGTTTAATATGCTGGCTTGTGCGTCACCAAAAACGTTCAAAACAACCACTTGTAGATCGCTAACAGAGCCTGCAATGAAGCAAGCGAAAGCAAGCGTACTGTCACGACATGACATCTTGAGCAAGCGCATGAGAAACTCGTACCTTGTTGTTATAAGCTTTTAAACACATACTGCGCCAATTACTTTTTCGGTGTGCATTGGGGCTTACCAGTGCATTGCCTAGGCTCTCGATTGCACAGCCTTTCAATTGACGCACAGAATACCGTAATTACTCGAATCTAACGCGCACCTTTTTTCCGGTTAAGCGAGTTCATAAATCGCATGCGCGTTAGAATCGAGTACGAACAAAAAAATTACGGTCAATCTATTGCCATCGCAAATCCAAAATGGCCGCCCCCTACGTGCGTCGGCATGGTGCGTCGGCTATTTCTGCCTATGTGTTTACCATGTGCGGCACTTCGTACGTGTGCTGAGGAGTTCGTCATCTAGTAGTGCATTAGCATCGACGACTTGGAAGGGCCGACTCCAAAAACTCGAGTGCACCACGATGCCGCTTTTAAAAGAAAAGTCATCGCGTGTGCAGAAACGGACGGAAATCGGGCCGCATCGCGGTCCTTCTCGAAACGTGCGTGCGGGACCGGCCGAAACAAAAGCAGAAGATTGTCGACAGCAAAGCTTCACGCAAAGGCTTCAGTGAACCACAGCAGGGTCGGTTTCCGCAAATTGAAGAGCTGCTCCGCGAGTATGTGCTTGAGGAGCGAGTGGCACAGCGGCCCATGACGACAGAACTGCTCCAAGTGCGGGCTATGCAATTAGTCTTAGAAAAAAGTCTAATGCGGAGCCTGTTTAAAGCGAGCAGGTGCTGGCTAATTAACTATATGAAGAGGAAAGGCTCTTCCCCCCCGAAGGGGAACATGCATATGCGAAAACTTTTGCGGAGAAGTACGATGAAAAGCTTTACAGTTTTCAGAGGTTCGTCCTAAACTTGCGGCGCAACAACGGCTACCTGCTTGGGCAAATCTGGAATGCCGATCAGACGCCTCTTTACTTCGACATGCCTGGCACCACAACTGTCGAGAAGAAGGGGGCGAAGCAAGTTCGCGTGCTGACATCGGTCCACGGTAAAACTACAGTGACGGCAATGCTCTGTTACACGTCAGATGGGCACAAGCTTCGCCCGTACCTCATATTTAAATGGAAGATGCTCCCGAAAGGAGTCGTTTTTTCGAGTGGTGTGATCGTGCGGGCCAGCAAAAAAAAAAATGGGTGCGCGTTGCAATCGATGTCTTACGTTTTTTTTTTTTTTTCGCGGTGGAAATCGGGTGCGCGTTACAATCGAGGGCGCGGTAGAATCGAGTAAATACGGTATTATTTTCGTGTCAGTACCCATTCAAAAGGGCACTTCAGGGCATTGCCGTTATTCAACTGTCACAATACATGCACAATCTTCTAAAGTTTTCATTGTTCTTTCCTGCATATGAATCGCACCGCCTGCTCTGCTGGTTGCATTGTTCATTTGTATCCCTACTGTCTTCATCCTCGAGTTCCAGCAGTAATAATGCAAGACTCGAGAGAAAAATATGCTATTAATGAAGTGAGCAATAATTTGTAGACACACAAGCCAGACGCAGTGAATTTTTTTCAATACAGATGTTCCTTGGGAACTGCGAAAAGTTGACTTATATAGTATTGATTCAGTTCCACATGCATAGCTTTTAATGATACAGAGTTATCGGTTAATTGGCTGTCGACGGTCTCAAAGGTATTACAATGCGCATCCCACCAGTAAGCTATTGATTGTGTTATCAGTAGCTTTTGTTATGCTATCGCTGGAACTGGAAGCATTAGTTCTGCAATGGTACCTAAAACTTTACGATGCTTCAGCCACCATCGGCAACACTCAATTTATGTAGCTGAAAACAGGAGAATGTCAACAAGCTTGTGCTGCAGGGTTCACACAAACTATGTTGGGAAATCTGACACTGTCGCTTGTATTATACTGGGTGGTACAGTCAGTATTAATTGGTATGCTGTCAACCTTAGCATAGATGGCTATTGTAATATTGTAGTATAATAATCACTTGCTATCAACAGTATTGATATTACTGTGGTATAGACAGCTTTTCATCACTAGTAGCTTCCAATCAAATCCTGTGTTAATGGGCATAGTGTTCGAACGAGTCGTAGTCAAGCACAATGTTTAAGAGGTAGGCACAAATGTGTATCACATTTATAGTATGTTGCTTGATGGCTCTAAAAACTGTTTTTGGCTGATCAACGAAGGTGTTCGTTCTCTCTCTCTGAATTCCAAAAATTAACAGGTAATTCAAAGTGAAATTCAGCTTCAACAGTGCATAAGTATTTGTACAAAAGTACTAGTTTTGAATTTATGTACTCTAGTCCCCACTTCTCTCAGTTTGAACCAGGAAGTACGTACATGATTTTTCCAAATTGAAAAGTCTGAACTGGAGTGACATCCCGTTTGAAAAGTTGTATTCTTGGATTTTATTGTCACATTGATAAGAAAACTGAAATGGTGCTGCTTTGGTATTTAGGCACGCATTTCGACCTCTTAATTTCACTGGTAAATCAGTAAAAAGACAGCAAGATCCAGGATAGCTTGCAGGCTCCAAGTCAGGTCTAACTGGTGCACAAGTACATAACTATCATTTTCTTAATGCTGTATGTTCTCTTGTAATATCAGAGAAAGAGCTGTGCCTGCAATTTTCTCTTTTTTTTCTTTGGGGGGGGCAGGGGGGTGTACAACAAGGAAAAGACATTCCAGAACCTACTTGCCAGCAAGGAACAAATACTTTTGAGGTGGCTGCAGTTTTGTGGGTTCTCGAACACACATCTTAAATGGTTATAAAGCACCGCCAAAGCATAATGATGCAGTAAAAAGACGCGCCACTCACTCCCGATCGATTTGCTGCTCAGTGGTGAGGCACCGAGGCTTGGGCGGGTTCACGATGAAGTCGGAATCTGCAAACTGGCCGTCGCCCTCGACGTTGATCAATGACTCCCAGACTACATCTGGCTCATTCAGGAAGCCCTGATCCGTTACCAGCTGATACAGACGGTCCTGTTGTGATAGGAGGACAAAAGGGACAGACATTGCGTATCACTTTTACAGCTATATTTTCGACTTAGTCCTAAACAGTGTAGCTACAATGAAGCTTCCTTATGAAATTTGTTTGAAATGAAATATGAAAATAGCAATAATAATAAATGGAATGGTGATATACCTTTCGTTTATACAAGGTGATAAAGTGGTTATTGCGAAAGAGGACACACAGTTCGTCTTCCGTTATCGTGGAGTTCAACTCGCACAGACCGTGGTAGGTCAGCTGTGATGCTGTTCGCTCCAGGAAAGCTTCAGCTAACAGTGCTGCAGAAAAAAAGAAGTGAATGTTAGCCAAAACATATTTTTAGTCTCACAGAACAATAGTCACAGAACAACAAGACAGCTAAATGTTCTGTCTTAGCATATGTGATAGTGTATGAGCATTGTTAACTGTAATTGAGTAGACACAGCAACTGGCACTCGTTAGTGCATGAGTACCAGTTGCTGTGTCCACTTAATTGCAGCAAACTGGTACTGACAACAGTATAACTGGTGTCATGATCTCATTACTGTACTCTTAAAGGTACTAGTAATTAACAGCCATGTCTATGTGAAAAAGCTGAGATAAAAACAACTAGGGGCCATTAACATTGTTACCTGCGTCAAATGACATGCTGGCAGCAACGGTAGTAACATGTACAAAGTGGCTGCACCAAATCAATCGGGGCAAAACATTAAGAATGAAACAAGACATGCCTTCAGTGACCATTTCTGGCTTTGTAGAAGACTTGTTGTTGATTATCTTTTCCACGAGTTGGTTGTAGCTGCAGCTGCCGACCGCTGCAAGGATCTCTGGCGACTCGGGGTCGAGGAGCCAACCGTGGTACAGAGAAATTCGCAGCAGATCGAACACGATGCACTCGGGCGTGTACTCGAAATCCTTTACACTGAAAGGGGCAAACGAGCACTAGAGATTTGTCATGAGGAGACATGGCATTGAATATTCACATTAGGGGGAGGAGTGGTCTTTAACATTGTATTCGCTTGAACAGCAGGCTATAACACATACAGAGCTTGACACTACTGAAAGCACACTGCTCGCGGTTGAAGCACAAGAATTAAGGGTGAGGCAACTCGCGTACTTTAGTCTGCATCGTCTTCAGTTTGTGTATAACATTGCCGTCATTTTGACTCGAACACTTACATCTGAGCCAACATTACCTTTAGCGGCCGGATTTGTAGCGGCATGACAGGGTTATCACGAGCGATTGCACATACCGATTCATACTAAAGGTTTCCATGTTGCACTTAAATCCACAAGCACGACATGTACAACTGGCATGCTGTCTGCTTCGCTTTTTTGGTAGCCACCTACTGCATTATCAAGTATAATTACAAATGGCACAACATAGCTAATGTGCTCACTGCTACTGAACTGAATGTACGGAACATTCACTAAGAAGCCTTGGAGGTCATAACTGTGCGGTATGCACACGTTGAAATCACAAGCTCATAGTCGCGAGTCGGACAAACACCTATGCGCGATCGACAATTTGCAACAGTCGTGGAAACGTAGCATGAAATGGGAGACGTGAATACACAAACTTACCCTGTGAATCGAACGTTTACGTCCAACCCCGTTTGCAGCTTCGGCAGGATGGCAATGGCATCGTGCATGTTTTGCTCGTAATTAAGCTGCGCACTTTCTGGAATGTCCTGCAAATTAATCAATAATCATCAATGTCTTATGGCACACTACAGTATAAACTTGCCAATACAGTTTAAAACTATTACTCATTCATTGGCATACTGGCTGCTAATCATAGGTCGGTAAACTCACTGATCAGTTAACTCGCTGAGACTCGGATCGAGCCACGAGTCTGAGTTCGTGAGTGAGTCTAGGTGAGTAAAACTTTCGTTAGTTTGAGCGCCAGTGAGTCCGACTGCGAAAAGTTTGACTCTAAGTTCGAGAGTCCGAGCGAACTCCATGACACGAACAGTAAACTTTCAAGTGATGTAATCTCGACAACGGTTCATTAGCAGTAAGAACGAACTAGGCCAAACTCGTGTTCTACATGCTAGGCTGAGCTCGCTGCCTCAATTTGCCGCACACAAAACTAAATACAGAACTCCAAATTGCAATTTTGTATGCGGAAAACAATTTAACACATTCTGCAAACAAACCAAGTTCAAGATCAAACACTATATATTATCATTCTTCTCAAAAGTACACTCCTAATGACTCAACCTAAGATTTCAATTTTAGCTCATATTCATTGATGTGAAACTGTGCTTAGACAGGGTTACTAACAAACACGATTTCTTTTACAGTTTACACACAACACAGCAGTGCCTACAGTCGAAGAAAAAATAGTCAAATGAATACTCCCACATGCAACGCCTACAGTAACTTTGTCCTGTGTGTACCTTCGGTATAGAGGACAGTATGCAGTCCCCCAGATGCTCCATGAGCTGTTCAACGGTCACAATATCGAGTGTTTGTGGAAGCTTGACGAGACCCTTCAGGGTGAGGACGTTGATGATGGCAATCAAGGGACAGGGCCCATTCTCGTTCTGTGGAGGACACAAGAAACCTAGGTTAACGTTTGGTTAGGTGTTTTAGACAGCTTTTCCCAGGCGATGCACATTAAGCGCACATATTAAAGGGGCCTTGCAACACTTTTTGAAGATGGTCGGATAATGCCGCCGGTCGCTAGTAGCTGTCTTCTGGCAGTATTTGAGCCAAACATAGTGCAGCACATTGCAGGCAATTTGCAATTAAATTTCAACGTCGACTAGCAAATGATCGCTCTTCGATTGGCAAATGATGCCATAATCCAAAGTGACCCTGTCGTAAACACAAAAACCATGGACACAGTCTGATATGAGCACAGTGAACAGCCTACTTACGGCAGTCGTGACGCACCCGTGCCACAACATGGGCTAGGAAGCTGCGACCAACATTTATACGTTGTCCTCATATGCATTCAATGAAAATGAGAAAAGAAATTGCTCAAAGCCATAATGTGCTCATAATGCCGCTCTTGTCGCTTGGTCATCTCCTTTCCTCCTGTGTAGCTTTGAGTACAATTGATAGCATGAAAGGAGAGAGAAAGCGCTTAGAGCATGCGACAGACCCTTTTAACTCTGGCCGTACTTGACCGATTCTGCATCTTCACGCATTCACGCATCATATTCATGCATCCACTTATTCTCTGAAGCGTGGAAACTTGGGCAAGTTGGTAAGACATAACTGTCCTTGTTTTTTCGCTTCAGCAGTTACGAAGTAACTACTACTAGGTTGCGCTGTTCCTGCATTCACTTATTCTCCTTATACCTACCCGAGTGAGTAAACATGCACAATCACAATACATTGGAGTCTCGGCAAACAAAAATCTCTTAAACAGAATTGCTGCTTAAATGAAACAGCCGTCTATAATAATTCTTGGTTATATTCTTAAAGTGTGCAGCTTAGCTTTGTTTATATTTCACAGAAATCTTTTTAAATGGAACACACTTTGTGGCTCCCTTCAAGTTCTGTCCAATGAGAGTCTACCAAACTTCTCAGCTTGGATAGCGCAAAGAAAATTGTCCTTGCCTGTGTGACAATGGGCGTCTTCTGATTGTTCCACCGCACCCACTTGATGTGGTACACGGACTGCGGTGGCTGCTCGGCGCTCGGGCTGGTACACGAGGTCGTCGTCTCAGTGGGGAAAGCTGCTTCTGCCTGTGCCGGCGCAGCCGCGTCGCTGGCCTCGCTGACCGATGCAGTTTCTGCTCCTCCTCCGACAGGTGCAAACTCTTGCTGCTGTGTGCTTGGCTGTTCCATTCTACCTGCAAGTGTCCGGAGAACAGCACATGTGATTTCTTTTCTGCGTGATGAGATACTGATTTCCCTGAGAGCAGGGTTCATTGTTAAAACTCTATTGTCAGTCCCAAGAGATGCTATTAACACGCAGTCTGTTGCTGCCAAATTGGGACAAGCAGGCTTATTATAAGCTAGACCGTCGCATCGTAGGCTCTCTGAACGACTTCAGGCTCATCCCTACCATTGGGTCTTCTTATGGCGAAGCACCACTAGGCTTGGTTGGTTTTATGGTGCCATGTGATGATGGGCATTGCCAGAACATATGATCTAATTAGCTACCTTCCTGAAACGGCGGCACGTGTTGCTAGTGTAGCAGTCCAGATAAATTTTGCACAATAGGGCTAAATTTGGCTACAAGCTCGTCTGTAACTAGGTATTGACACGAGGGACAAATACGCCGGGGTGATGCAGGGATTGCAGATCACATGTAAATGACGTCGCGGATTAGCGAGTGGGCACGGCCATCCCACACGCTTTCGTAGGAGACGGGGACGTTTTCGCCAACGGGACGAACGGTCCCCTAGCAGTAAGGAACAAAAAGTATTTTAGAGCACATATTTGGCCCAGTTGCTCCTACAGCTCTGATGCACATTATGCATAAGGCAGCAGCACGCATCTTGTATATGCCATGAGAATAGTCTGGTCTCTCTCTTTCCTTTTTCACCTTGTCCGTATGAAGGGGAGGACATTTGTGAGGAATTCTCCCCACCAGCTGACGTCACTAGGCTCCACCTTTAAATCCCTCGAGTATATTCCCCGTTTGATTACCCCTTAAAGGCCAACTCCGGTGATTTTTTGAGGCGAATGAATCTCAATGAAATTCGCTGGGTATGTTCCTTTGCACATTTTCGTCCTTTATGCCAAATCACAGGTTTGAGAGATGCACTGATCATTTGCAAATGAATTTTAAAGATTGCCTCAAAAAGCTCACCTCACTTGCTAGAATTATTGGCAACACAGTCTGTGTGACGTCATGTTTGGCCGATGGCATCGCTACTTTGTCCGCTACAGCGTTTATTGTGCTTTCCACAAGGCGAAGGTGGCAGTGTTAGGCACGGGTATAGCACGGGAATACTTTCTTCCTTCCTCTCTGGTGTTGGCCGGTGCTTCGCTGGACTGGTTTTCACAGTTTTCATACTCCGCACCGGTGGAGCCAGTATACGGCCTCCGGCTCTATTAAATAGTACGTCATACGTAGGCAGGGTGCTCAATTGGGTTTCGGTTTTGCACATTTTTGATTATTACAAATAATTCTTAAATTTCCTGAGCATTTCAGCTATTGGGCTTGTGACAAGAGTGTCTCAGGAACATAGAAACACCATAACCTAGACATGGTCAAAAAGTCGCCGGAGATGGCCTTCGAGAGCAAGTGGAATAATGACAGTTCTTGCGTGACCGTCAGCAGTTTAGCCAGTGCGAAAATTTCTTCTAGGTACTCTCACAAAAATGAATCCCCACTGATGTATTACAACACTGACAGCTTAAAACTAGAAGTGTTAGCAAGTGCTACTCTCAATTACAGTACAGCAGGAAAAACAGCATTCAAAGACATGCATCGGATTATCATTATCCTCAAGATGCTGTCAGTCCAACGTGTTGCAACTGCCTTGAACCAATGCTGGAGACGACTGGTGAGAGGTATGTAACATGCTCGAAGCAACATTTTCGTTTGGCTGTGCTCTGCATATTAAGCAACTTGTGCATAGTTAATAATTTAAAGATTTAGACAGGGTGATGCTTCAACCAAAATGTAAGCCTGGCCAAATAGTAGGTGGATGTTTTAATATATTTAAGTGGAATGCCTCAGAGGGGCTTATCTTGAAAAGCACAGCAAAATGCTCGAGACGTTTCCGCAGTTTTAGCCACACAATTTGTGTCCTGTCACTCGCAAAAACATATTCTTGCTTGAGTACAGAATCAGCTTAACACACTGCAGCTATGTGCAAAAGTTTACAGAATCAGCTTAACACACTGCAGCTATGTGCAAAAGTTTACAGAATCAGCTTAACACACTGCAGCTATGTGCAAAAGTTAACTAATCAATGTAGCCCATGAAGAGACCTTTTTTTAAATGCAGTGCTACAATGGAACACTCTCAAATTAAAAAAAAAAAAAATAACACCTGCTTACAGGCAATTACGTGATGAACACACACAAACCATAACTGGCGCAACCCACTGGTGTGATGCCACGGAATGTAGCAGGCGTTTCAAAATCGCGGCGGCTAGCAGTTACAGTAAAATCCTAAAGCGGCTACGTTATTAGCCGGTCCGCATACGCAGCCACATCTGCCTAATAGCGCTGTTACACGAGAAAGGGGCACAAATATATCACCTGAACGAGTCAAATGACTATGCAGTTCCAGTTTAAGAGGAGTGGGTAAAAGAAAAAAAAAAACTGTTTAAACCAACACCAGCGCCAACGCGAGTTTCTTCTTTCTTTTTTCGCGCATCTGGCCTTACGTGACACTGTTAAATGTATTCGCAACGTGACAGCGCTTTTTATAGACCAAAACGTTTCTGTCCGTAATGTCATCAACCTTGAACGTGATTGCTCAAGTCCGTCACGGTTTCTTAATCTAATATAAAACGGAACACTGTAAACGTAACCTTTACGATCGAGGGACAGTGAGACGCCAGAGTTCAAGAGGCGATGAGGAGGGAAAACAATCGCGCAGCTGCTCACGTGAAATCGGTTGGTTACAGCGTAGTAGTAATGATAGTAGTAGTAGTACGGGACTCGCATACGGCGAAGGTCAGCAGCTGTGTAGCGGTATTCGCAAATGCCACAAACCGTTCGCCACGCCGCATTGCATGCGCCGTCATGCGTTTGATTGGGGTCAAGCCTCTTTAAACGAAAACAGCCGCAACATAGCGCCAAGCCCCCCCCCCCCCCCCCCCCCCTTGCTTTCGCAATGTTTCATCACAACCGTGGAGAGTTTTCAAGAGGGTAACCTAATTAAGCCACGAAAGACACTACGCAGCGCGATCAGCGATGAAATTCGTCTACGACGCAAAGGCAACGAGCACGAAAAAATCGGCGACTCACCCGAAAACCACGATAGGAAGGCGATTTTTCAGGTGAATAAATATTTGACATTGCAATCCTTGTTCAACAGGTACGATGCACTTCCATGTCAATTTACACGATGGCTGGTGCAGGGTTTACATGGCAAAAAAAAAAAAATCAAACGTAGAGTTTGGCAGTACAACACTAGTGTTATGCGCGGTCGGCACTCTCAGAGATGCGATAATCACAACAACGTTGCTTTAACGACGAAGACGCGAGCTCGGAAAGCGCATCACAGCAGGTCGACTGGTTTGCTTTCCGAAACGAAACCAGTCATCAGATCGCAACGCTTCTGTTCTCAATTTCGTATTTTGGATTGCTAGGGTGAATTCTAATGACAAGTTCTTCCCACTGTGCCGCCAGCAAGTTATTTATTTCAAAGTATTTGAGAAAAGTTGCATGCCATGAAGTAGAAGGTAATTAAATTACCGAGTAGACAATAATGTTTATAAAAAAAACTAAGCATAGCGAATTTTGCAAATAAAGTTCTCAACTATGAGCTCGCGTGTTTTGTTTGTTTTATTTGCAAAAATAACAGCGTGCAACATGGAGAAAAAAAAAAAAAAACGTGGGAAAAATTTTCTCCGTGGCAAGCAATGATTTAGAAACTTCTATAAATGACAGACCCCGAAAACGCTGAAATTCCAGCGATGACCGCAGAGGACGAAAAAATCGACCACGGCGAGTTCCGTCAAAATTTCTAAGAGGACTGAGTGTCGTAGATTGATGAAGGCTATGAATTTTTTTTTTTTGTCCCCTACAGGTGATCAGTGGAACTTGAGTTTCCGGTGTTCTGTGTGCGCTCTGTGGTGCTCGGCGTGTGTTATGAACATGTCCGCCGGGAAGAAATTTGTGCCCATCTTCGAACGATTTCCGGCGCATTATCGCCGCTTTCTCGAAGATATGAAGAGAAAACCCGCTCCCGTACACTACAAGCCTCCGGCGGAGAAATACGTCAGGCATCCCGTAACGCAAGTCATGTGAGCTGCACATTGCCGTCGTCCGATCTCCGGCGCATGCTTTCGCAGAAATCCTCAACAAAACGTAACGTGGCGTGACGTTAACAATGGTACTGCGCACCGCGTCGCTGTATGACATGCATCGAACACAGACATGCTAAGCAGCGGGGTGAACCTACAGCTGATGTTGAAAGAAAATGGGACGTCTTTCTAAGCTGTAGAAGGGAAGCATCCCTTCTGATCAATGAAAAGATTAGAACAAATGGGGCTCAGTGGCTGGCAGAAGTACATAAAAAGTATGGAAAGGCAGCTGCGAAAATTTTGGAACCATCTAAACTCCCTAAGAAATGAGACAAGCCTAGAACAGAGGTTTATAACCACCACAGATCAAGGTGCTAGGCTAGAAGGGGACGAAGCTATTGAATATATAAAAACAAGGGTGACAGAAAAACTTCAACAAAGAAGTGCCTTATGCACCACAATAGACAAGGATGAATCAAGTGGCGCAATGGCTTCATTTTCACAACGAGAGTGGGAAAGGGCTGAGAAGAGGGTTCCTAGTAGTACATCAACAGGCCCAGATGGTATTCCAATTATGCAGATAAAGACATTAGGTCCGAAGTGTAAGCAGGCTTTGAGAGAGGCAGTGAGCAAAACAATAAACGAAGGTGAAGTTCCCGATGGATGGAAACTTAGCAGGATGAGCATGATCTATAAAGGAAAGGGGGACAAAGCTGACATAAACAACTACCGACCTATAACAGTGACATCAGTAGTCTACAGGCTGGCGATGCAGATTATAAAGGAAAGACTGCAGGCATGGATAGAAGATGAGGGGGTGCTGGGGGAACTGCAGAATGGGTTTCGGAAACACAGGAGGTTGGAAGACAATCTGTTCTCACTGACGCAGTGAATCAAAATAGCAGAAAAGGAACACAGGCCCCTGTGGCCAGCATTTTTGGATATTAAGGGAGCGGGTACGATAGCGTGGTTCAAGAAAACTTGTGGGGAATACTGGGCACACCAGGTGTGGAAGATGGAGTCACTAATCTTTTAAAGTATATCTATAAAAGTAACAAGGTAGTTATAAAGTGGGAAAACAGGTGTTCAAGCCCACATAGGTAAAACAGGGGTTTAGGCAGGGGTGTCCTCTGTCACCCTTGTTATTCATGATGTACTTACAAGGATTTGAGGCCAAAATAGAGGGAAGTGGACTTGGCTTCAACCTCTCTTTCGTCAAACAAGGAAAACTCATTGAACAGGCACTACCAGCACTGATGTATGCAGATGATATAGTGCTAATGGCCGACAGCAAAGAAGATTTGCAGAGATTGATGGACATCTGAGGTAATGAGGGAGATAGGTTAGATTTCATATTCAGTAAGGAAAATCAGCACTCATGATTTCTAATGATAATGAAGCTAGTGAGCTTAAGATACAGGAGGTCAGGCTAGAGATAACAGATAAATACAAATATCTGGGCGTATGGATAAGCAATGGGACTGAGTACCTGAGGGAACACGAAATATATGTAACGACTAAAGGTAAAAGGAATGCAGCAGTGATGAAAAATAGGGCTCTGTGGAATTACAATAGGTATGATGTTGTGAGAGGAATGTGGAAAGGCGTCATGGTTCCTGGTCTGATGTTCAGCAATGCGGTCTTGTGCATGAGATTAGAAGTTCAAGCAAGACTAGAAATTAAGCAACGTGGAATAGGTAGGCTTGCTTAAGGAGCTCACGGGAATACACCAAATCAGGGAGTACAAGCTGACATGGGATGGACTTCATTTGAGGGCAGGGAAGCTAGTAGCAAGATATAATTTGAGAAGCGATTGAGAGAAATGGGGGAGGAGCATTGGGCTAAGAAGGTATTCAGCTACTTGTACATGAAGAATGTTGATACAAAATGGAGGAAGCGAAACAGAAAATTGATGGGTAAATACTTAGAAAACAGCAGGGGGCCAAACCAAAAAAAACTATCGGTTAAGAAAAAGGTGCAAGAAATGGAGACCGACATGTAGAAAATTGACATGATTAAGAAGTCCGCACTAGAGATCTATCAGACTTTTAAGGAGGAAATCGCCAAGGAAAGTATCTATGATAATACTCGGGGTAGTTCTCTACTGTTCGAGGCCAGGACGGGAGTATTGCGAACCAAGACATATCGGGCCAAATACGAAAGGGTACACACAGCATGCAGTGCATGTGGAGAGAAGGAGGAAACTGCTGAACATTTGATAATGTTCTGTAAAGGGCTTCACCATATAGTTCAGGATGATGGCGCAGAGCTTTTCAAAGCACTGGGGTTTAGGGACAGGGAGGGCAAAATAGGTTGGTTTTAAGCGTGTAAAATTAACTAGAAGGAGGTTATCTGATTGGTGGCTGAAGTCAAGGCACGAGTGAAAATTAAAGCCTTCACTGCACAGTACCAGTCCTCAACTTCACTATTTAAAGGAAAAAAAAAAAGAGAAATCTAGTTGTTGGTTCACTAGGTATTGCGGGTAGGTGGCGTGAGCCGCCGCCCGATCTAAAGGGTACAGCCACATCAATCCATAGAACTACCGCTTGTGCAAGGTATGCATGCTGCATGAAAGCGATGAGGATGAGGAAAGCGATGAGGAGGAAAGCGATGAGAAGGGTATAGTAGACTGAGCACTCGTCGGACACAAGTGAGAGATAGGTAAGATGGGGGACAAGGTCGAAGGAGTCGTAGGACGGGGCACAACACGGCGAGAGCTACAAGGCGTCAAGAGATTGCCGAGGGCAAACCAGTCGGCGAGAGCTGCGCTAGTGTCTGAGATCACGGGTGGCACAACCGTTTGGGACGAAATCCAGCTAGGAAAGCCAGGCTGTTCTTTATGGCTTGGCAGCTCTATTGAAAATCCCACAGCACATGACTGTTGTCCAAAGAGCAACCACACATGGCAAAATTCAGATCCCTGATGATGAAGTCAGAGGGGCATAGATAGTAGAGGTGGCGTAACGTGTAGTATGGATTGCTGTCTCTACCTGCATCTCTATATGCGTCTCTATATGCATCTCTCATGATTGCTCTCTCTATATGTGTAACATGGTTGTTGTCTGCTATTCTTCATGTTGTGCTGTGTATTTAAATATAGCCAGTTCAATGTTGACCTCACAATTACAACACTTAAATTAATAACAATGATTTAATTTCTTTATACTTTTCTTGCCTTCTTTAATTGCTGTCTAATCATTGCTTATATCGAACAAAATGAGGTCTTTTGTCAACTTCCCCTTTATCCCATTCATTGATCAGAACACAGGACGCACGGACGTTAAAATGTAGTAGGCCATTGCTTTGTGGGTTAGTGTTCTAGTGCATGTTACTCAAATAGGGCAGCTGAGTCAAACAAATGGGGGGGGGGGGGTTACATAATTGCAAGCCACCTACTCATATTGTTGGCAGTAACTTCAGGAGCAGGTCAACTGAGTATAGGAAGCTGTTGCCCTGCAATGTTTTCGAGCTTGCACCAGCCTGACCATTGCCTTTGTCAACAAACGTTTCAAGTTATTGACACCTCACTACAGTGATATGCAGCTTATCTGCCATTGAAATGCATTTGTTGGATCTTTTTTTTTTAACTGTAAAAGCGCTTTCATGCCTGTGACTAGCACAGGGCAAACATAAAAGCTAGTTGCAAAGAGACTGGTTGCAAATAGCTGCTTTGTTTGAAAGAGTCACTGTTCTGGCACAGTTGCTGACTCCTAGCTTTTTCTGTCATGCAGCTATACTTGCAATATTCTGATCCATTAAGACGTGCAGAAAGACATCTGGTTGGTTACCCTACACTGGGGTATGAGGGAAGGGGACAAGAAAGAGGGAGGAGGGAAGAAAAGGAAAAGAAAAAGGGAGAGACAAACAGTGAATTCAGTGCAGCATGTAGAACTCCACGCCAGTCAGAGGTGTTAACACAAACCCGTGGTCCTCAAAAAACACAAGAGGGCTTTCACTGCATTGTGGGCTATCGAGACACGTGGACGGTGCTAATAGCACCTGCACAGAAAGTGGTCGGTCATCCAGTCGCCACAGTGCGTTGGCTATACTTGTCTTTATCGGGCGAATCAATGAAAGAGACACAACAGGTGTTCGATATTTTCATCAGTGTCGCAAACATCGCATGCCGCATTGTCAGTCATTCCAATGAACGAGGTATACGCTTTCGTGAAAGAAACTTCCAGCCAAAGGCAATAGAGAAACGAAACTTCATTTCGATGTAGGCCGGGTAAGGGCTGCAGAGGTGAAGGATCAAGTTCGTGCAGTCTAGTACGTCATATGCTTGGTGTATTTCACTCAGTTAGTGTGAGACTGCGGGCCAGTTGATGAATCTGCCTCACAGCGTTTGCTCTTGAAAGCAGAATTGGAATACTGGTTGCTTTCTAATGTGACGCACGAGGCAGCATGATCTGCAGAATTATTACCATTGATACCACGATTCCCAGGTATCACTGAAAGACGACGTCATGGTCTTTTTATGTTAAGAGGTGGCGAAGTTTCATAGTTTCATATGTTAACTGGTCGTGGCATCCGCACCGGAGAACTGACCGCAGGCATAGTAATGCCAGTTTCGAGTCAGAAAATATGGCTCATTTACTTGGTCTTTCTTCAGAATCTATTAGTTCTAGTGCGTTACGCAGACCCGCAAGTTCTACCGCTGTGGACCTTGTCGCATGTGAGGTCTTAAAACGCAGATACCCCTAATGACGGTATAACCACTGTTTTACCAGAACTGGACGACGTAGTCGAGTCATCCGTGTCGATGTGCTTGTGGTTACTGTAGTTCTGGTCCAGTATGAATAGACTCGGTTGTTTTAGGGCATGCGCCGGTAGGTCCAATTTTCTCTGTATTCCTGGAATCTTTAAATAAACTTGCAGCTGGCTCAAGCCCAAGGCAGAATCAGTGAAGCAAGTGCATATGCCGCAATAAATGATGAGCGGTGCTTGCAGACTGTGGCGCCATATGTCGTGTGGGGCTGTACGGCAGCGAGGTCTCGCCAGAGGATGGGAAGGGGTCCCGGCATAATGTCTGACGTGCATGTGCATTGTCTCGGTAATAATATGTATCTTTATTGAGTAATCTTGGGCGATGGCAATGGTTTCAACCCAAGGCATATCGTAAGTGCTTTGGTTTGAATGCTTTGAATAGTGTGCAGGTTAGTCTTGCCGGTGTTAGATGTTGCAGGTGAGCTGTACCGCTGAGAGCCGTAGGCTATTTCTAACAGCTATACACGATGGGGAATAGAGCTGAAGTTAAAAACAATAAAAGCTGTACATTTTCGCGTTATAACAATAACGTCCTAGCATATTCAGGTAATGGTTTACTGGAATGGCATGCTAACGAGAACTTTGCGAAAGTCTACCTACGAGTTACCCTTAAAAACTACTTCACAAACTTATGTCACTACTATAGCCTTCAGTGTTTGGTTATGTTGTATGACCCGTTGCCGAGGCCCAAGCTCACGTTTTGGTTTCATCTTAAAGCATATCAATTAATTTTATATAATTAAGTATAAAACCTATATTTGCAAACTCAAATGGCTATCTTGGCAAGATGCGTGTCCCTCCTCATATTTCTTCTGGATTTACACCGCTACTTGACATGGAGGATAGCTGGGATTCATACTATAATGTCTCGACTATTAAAGCAGTCATTGTTACGTTATTGCGCACTGCCTAAAGGACGAAAACTGGGGAGAAAGGCCTAGACAGACACAAGTGTAGTTGTGTTCGTCTGAACCTTCATCCCGAATGTCGATCTTTTAAGAAGTGAACAGTAACATACCAATGAATAGCTACCAACGTGCCCAAGAAAGTACCCTTATAAATTCAAGCACTGTTGCTGATATTGACATTTTAGACATTCTCAACTGCTAATCCTTTACAATTACTTAAATTGCTATTTGTGCTTAGTGTCCCTTTAAAAGGACACAATGGTAGCAAAAAATTGTTTTAGACTCGTAAGCTATTCTCTGAGAACTTTGTTGTCATTAATTTTGATGTCATAGGCTCGTTTTCAAATGAGTGTGTGTTGCTCGAATTTTTGTCTTTGAAGGGATCCTGCAGCGGTTTTAGGCGATTTTGTACAAACACATTGCGCCGGTAGACCGACTCCAAAGGGCTATTTAGAGACCGATTTGAGCTCTCTATGTTAACCGTGTAATTTATTACAACACTTTAAAGCTGAAAATCGCTGCAGATGGGTGCAGATCGTTGCGACTCCGTCAATCGCGTTTTCAGCCCCCCATTCACAGAGCAACATGCTCTGGCTATACTATGGCCACTTTACGAGGCCAGAGCACGTCTGCAGCCACGTCACCATGGCTGCTGATCTGATTGGCTGTCATGGGCTGTAGAATGCGCGGAACATAGAGTTTCATACAATAATACCTAGATGGGAATCTGGCGCTATTGTCTACGCGGGCTCCTTTAGCGGTGCTTGTACTCATGGGAATTATGGGAAGTACAGGCTTTGGATCCGCTTTGGATAGATTACGTTCTTGAGATTCGCGACGCTTCGTTTCCGAGTGCAAAACAAAGCAACATGAACTTCTATTCATTTGAAACTTGCTTTGTTTGTTTGTATGCCAACTTTATTGCAAAAAGTTTTTGTGACAAGGTGGCAAAAGTGAAACCTAGGCAAATTTAATTATCAGGGTATGCATTGCTCTGCTATTGCGTTCCAGATTTAGCATCAAGATTTAATTATTTTTTACAATACTTGAAAACAGACATGCTTGTTTTTCTTTCAAATGTACGAATTATCTATTTATGGAAATAACAGTATAGTATTGAGTGAGAAACACTTGAAGTTCTGTCTTCTGCAATGCTAGGTGCGTATGTCCAAGTGGTCTGCCCCCAACGCACCTTTCATGCTGTTGTGAAGTCGAGTCAGCGGAGCGTGACGGTGCGTCTGCTTAGCTTCATCATCGTTTTGCAGTCGATTTAAAACGAGTTTAGGCAAGACGCGCTCATGAAAAAACATGAACTCGATGCAATATCCTGCACTGGCATGAGATGCTACATCTATGTGGAGCAGTGAGTGGACGACGGTTCGTTTAAACTGTGATATACGACTCGTAAAGATTCAGCGTCGCAGAAATAATTATCCTGCACTGGCATGATACGCTACATTTATGCGCAGTGGTTAGTGGACTTCGTTTAAACTTTGAAATACGACTCGTAAAGCTTCAGCATCGCAGGAAGCTTCAGACCTAGTGGTCTTGAGCCTCTTTGAAGAACAAAGGTGCTGCTTCTGTGCTTTTTATCGCACCCCACTACCTGCACTGTGCGAAGAACGAAACTGAAACCTCAGAAAAAAGTCTGTAGACAGTTCGCCAGCTAACGCTATCCAATCCGAAGCCTGTCCTTCCCATAATTCCCATGAGGGTACGCGATCGCAGCGCCAGATTCCTGTCTAGGTATTATTGTATGAAACTCTATGGCGCGAAAGTAAGATTGGCTTGTAGGGGGGCGACACCTGTCGGAGCAGATATGAAATACTCCGCTATCTTTGTCTCATTTGCCAGATGGCGTGCGCGCTGGCGGGCGCACTATGTGATGGCCTTCGAGACTGCGTGCAACCTGTCGGAGTGCAATTTCAGAGGTCTAGGCTTGTAAAAGCTCAAAACGTCGAATGCGATCATGAGAGCTCTGCGATCACCTGCGATGCCAGCATGCCTCATGAGTTGAGGAGGCCAGGCAGAGGTGGGAAGGATAGTATGGTATAATTGGCTGTAGCGGCCTTGGTACACAGCGCGTCACTAAATTAGTGGTGCAAATGGTTTGATGATGCTCTAGTCGAAACGCTGACAAAAATTTAAAAAACCGTGTCGGGGTCCCTTTTAAACTTCATGTCAGAACACATGCACCCAAATAATAATGTGACCTCATGGATTTTTTTCATTTGTGTATTTGGCCCAGTAAATCTTCCTTGAACCCACTGTGCTAAACCAATGGCTTCCTTATAACACATTGTGGCTCATTTTTTACACAATAAGCAACTGGGCAGGCCCAAGTGCACGCTGTCTATATCATGTTACTGGGAAGTTGGTGTGGGAATCTCCTAGCAGGTTTGTCACTTGTATTTTATTTCTTCATCATTTTATTCTTTAACTTAGTGAGCATCTTCTCTCATCAAGAGTAGTGCTCTCGTTTAGCGGTGTGAAATAATTATTTTCTTATGTGGGAGACATGGCTTTTCTCTTTAATAAGCGTACCTTTGAGAGGTGTACTGGCACGAATATATTCAGTTGTGGATTTTTTTGCATCAAATCAAAGGCCAAGTCCTCAAAAGTCTAGAAAATGTACTGCAAAGCATGCGTGCACCTTGGAATGGTAATCACAGTATGCTTTTAAAGACTAGTTGCGATTCCCTACTACACTCTGACAGTGGATCACGGTGTGAGCTTCTTGCCATATGCTCACACGAGGTGTCGTGAGGTTATCATAGCAGCTCCGCTCCATGGCACCTTTAGTGCACACAAGTGGCCATTTTGAATGATTTTATACCTGATGTCATCACGACTATCCATACTAATGTGAAGTCACTACAGTTGATACTGTAGCCTGATATCGCAATAGTGTCTATGTCACTAGGTGCACCATGTGAAAATCGACCTGACTGAATATACTGTCAACATTTACGGAGCTTGCCACTTGCTCTGAGGTGTTTTTGTATGCAGGATATTTGTATGGCTGAGTAAACTAGCCTTGAAAATATGTTGTCACCTCTTAAAAAATCGCAGCATATCTACGGAGTGAATGCTAAGCATCTGTCTGTCCATGTTTCCGTCCATCCATGTGTTTGTCTCTCTGTCTGTCTGTTCGCATGACACTGCCTGTCACGCCTGACGCAGGACAAAATTAGACTAAGAAGAGCTTCGTCCCTAACAAACATTTTTGCCCTTGTTCCTTACAGCTTGAGGACGGAGGAGAGACCAATTCGTGTGGTGTACCCAAGGGAATGTCATGAAGGCATCTGGGGTGGAGAAGGCATTGTACCCGGTTATGCTCCGGATAGCAGCGGGTACCACGTCAAGTACTTCACGCCGCAGTTGAAGCGGTTCGTGGTTTACAGCGAGATCCTGGACAAGTACATGCGTGTCACGGTTACCGAGAGGACATTGATCCTCATCAACGAACATTGCGGGTTCGACCTGTACATCTTGAAGGTGATCTTCAGATTCTCAGCGATTCTTCCCGTGTTTCGGCAGTTGCTTGCAGCAGGTCCGCACCTGCCAAAGCTCGCTGTATGCATGTCTGTTTCGCGACACACGGCACACTCGCTGTCGTCGTACGGCTGATGTCATGATGGCTGGCCGCTGTCATGGTGCACTGTTTTGGATAGGCGGTCCAAAGCTGGGACCCCAAGCTCTTAAAAGTAACAAGATTCCCAGAGTTTGTAAAGAAATCTAGACGGCCCGAATCGACAGGTTGAAAAAGGGCTTACACAATATTGAGACATCACAAAAGGGACATTTTTAATTTTCTTGGCCTGCAGTATCAACGCTCACCAGACGCCGGAGTCGGACAACTCCTATGAAATATTTTACTTTGATTTTAAACTCTTCGGTGCTGAACATCTGCAAACTAGCCCCGTCGCAGTGAGCATTATGCTGACAAGTTAACACATTTGTAATGAGCTTGCAAACTTTGCGTTTTGCGAAAAGCCTAAGTCACAGAAATCAGTGTTGAGGTCACTGGAGACAATTCGCTCATTATCGTTCAACCATGTGAGCCGTGAGTTGCTGTCCCCTAATGGCACCAACTGTTATGACTCGTCACTGAGAAGCTGCCCTCCCCATGATATCGAAACACTAAGGGTTCTTTTACAAGGTGGCAAAATTTAAAGTATATGCGATGCAGTTCTAGGCTCCGCAATAGTCTTTTTAGGGTTCTCGGCACTCGTGTTTTTATTTAGAGTGACCACGCGGAAATATTTAAAATTCGTGTTGGTACTCCTTTAAAAATACAGCTGTGAATGAATCCTTACTCAGAGTATGGGTAATACCGGCTATAGTGCGAAAAGTCAGTGTCCACAGCAGCTCAATTTTAACTGCATAGGCAATATTAACTGCATAAGGGCTTATTTCCACTGAGAAATGGTGTATCGACAAGGTTAATGCTTTCTTTCTAACTAAACTTTTCAGAAAATTGCACTTTAGAAACACTAATATCTCTTGAAACCCTTCATGGTGCAAATGGTGCAAAAAAAAAAAAAAAATGAAACCCTGTCACATAGGCATAATCAAACAATTATGCATGCTAATTCAGTAGATCAGCTTTCGTCCTGTATGTCTGAAAGTGAAACACTTTGACGTTTTTTTTTTTTTTTCATTGCAGGCTGTTTTGAAAGGGTGGGTTGTGTTTGATGGCATGAGCTCAGTCTTTTATCTCATCTTAATGAATCTCATCTTAATCTTAATGAATTTATCTCATCTTAATGAATCTGTGGCATGAAGCATAACTGGTCACATGCCATCTCATCACTTTATCATTTTAATTTGCTACTGCATTGCTTAGATGCGCGGCTGATACTGATTGAGTAACCAACAAAAGAGTAGAAGACTAGCTGAAGACTTTCATGGTAATAGGCCTCTCCAACTACCCACTTAAGCCCGAAAGTTCGAGTTTGCTGGAATCGTAGTACGGTGTTGCTACAGATAGTCATACATCGTACCTGTCTATTCTGGTGTGAATGCATGGGCATTCTGATGAAGGAGGAAACGAATTTGGTGGCGCTGTGCTGTGCACGGTTTTTGAAGTTGGCATACATTTCTACTACTGCACAGCGATTTCTAGCCGCACAAATACACGTGTAGAAGAGTAATAGATGTTTCGATCTAGAGTTTTTCTTTTTTCACAAGTCGTTCTTTTACGTTCTAGTGTGAGGAAAAGTTTGAATTGTTGTATTACTGCTGTAAGCATAGTGCTCATCTTCTTCTTCTTCTTTTTTTTTTTTCAGACTCCAGTGCAAGATCTACACTCACAGCTTGCACTTGATCTCAGGCGGAAAATGTTGCTGGCTTTGGCGAGAAAAGACCTGTACCCTGACAACCCGGAGAAGCAGAAAGCAATGCTGGAGAAGTACAAGGACTTTATTGTATCTGTGAGTAGGCGAGCTTCTTGAAATCTGTCATTGTTTTGGAAAATGAAGAGGAACTCCTAATTATTATGTCGAGGTGAAAGATGTGTAGCTAAAGCTTTGCAAGACCAACCAAAATGTAGCCAACCTGAGCCAAGTGTAGCCACGCATGTGTCAAAAACAGCTGCGACTTGTTTATTTGAACGATTAAATGCAACAGTTCAGTGGAGACACAACTACAGGAAGAACCCTTCAAAATCTTAGCTGCAGAGACTAAGGAATAAATTCTTGGCTCTAGGTAGCATTTCGTGCAAGATGACAAAGTTTCTTGCCCTGTTCAAGAAATGACACTCTCTTCGCACGTCTTGCATACCAGCCTTGTGGCAAGACCTCAAGTTGCTGGTATTTGCTCAAGTAGCTGGTATAAGTTGCATAGCTGCTGGTATTTAAGCATCGATTGTAGTCACTTTCCCAATAGTTTCTCACGAAATAATGAATGGTGAAAAAGTTCACATTCCCAAATCACTGTTTATATCTTATTCTAATGAATGACACAAATAGCTTGTCGAGTTCATATATAATATGATTTGTAATGTGAATAAGGCCGAGCATCCTGAGTGCAGAGAACTTTCGATTGGCCTGTTCACTTTCAATTACAGCATGAAGTCATGTTTAGCAGTAGGTGATCGGCATAATAAAGCCTAGTGCAACAGTTCCCCCCCCCCCCTCCCCCGATCCCACTCGGTCCACAGTCAAGTCTATTCTTTAGTCTATACAGAAGTCTATTCATTAGTATAAAGTGAATGCCAAATTCGGTTTGAGGAACTGAAAAACATGCCATGGTTCTGATATTTTGGTGCCACATACTTGAATGCCAGCCACTGTAATGTCTCAGAATAATAATAACTTGGTTAAAATTGAGGAAACAAGAAACAAGCCAAAGCAGAGCCAAGATGCTTTTTTTTTTTTGCTGCTGCCACCAGCATGAAATGTAGCCAAATTCGCTTAAAGTAGTCAAACCTGGCAGTCGTTCTCCAATGTACACTGACATGGTGCTTTTTTTACTCCTGTTTGTTTTCGATAGGTTTGATAGAATAGCCTTTCACCTCGTGATTGATACAGGCTTCTAGTGAGCCAGCGCGAAGTACCAAGCTCTGTCGCCGTTAGCTAGCACACTAATACCCCTTTCGCACTGGACATTGCGGTTTCAGTTGAAAGGAGTGTCTTTGAATTCGTCTGTGATTTATGTGCTCGGCAACCAAGTCGGAACTTCTAATCTACAAACCTACAAGTAGAGGTCGCAAAACCCCGCGCGACGAGGAAAGGGAGTGCTACAAAATAAGCGTTCTATTGGCAGATGGCACTCCCATTCCACACGTAGACAAAATTAGAATTCTGGGGTTACACCTGCAGGCAAACGGCCATAATGGTGAGACGGTGCGAAGACTACGTCGTTCGGTAGACGACACGATCCGACTCCTACGTCGTATCACGAACAGACGTACTGGTATGCGCGAACACTGTGCGATCCGTCTAGTGCAGGCGTACGCAATAAGCCGTATAACATACGTTGCCCCCTACCTCAAATTGCTAGGCTCAGAAAAAAACAAGATCGAATGTATAATACGAAAGGCTTTCAAGAGAGCAATTGGAGTTCCACTGAATGCGAGCACTGAAAAGTTACTAGAACTTGGACTGCACAACTCACTCGACGAGTTAATTGAGGCCCATGTCGTTTCGCAAAACGAACGCTTGTCGGGGTCTAAGACGGGTCGACACATCCTCGAGTCACTTGGCATCCGGTACCACACTCAGCAGGGAGAAAAAGCGGATGTTCCTGCCTCAGTTCGCTACCGCCTAATTGTTCCGCCGCTTCCTAAGAATATGCACCCGACGCACCACGTCGGGCGCCGTAACCAGCGAGCTAGTGACCTTCAAAAGAAGTACGGCACTAGCGACGAAGTTGTGTACGTAGATGCCGCGAGATATGGGGACGGGAGACACGCACACGCCGCTGCGGTCGTTGACCGTGCGGGCAAATGCCTCGCGAGCGCCACGGTGACCACGGGACATACGGAGGCGGCCGAAGAAGCCGCGATAGCCCTAGCAATCGCCACGGTGCCGAACGCTACGATCGTAATCAGCGACTCGCAGGCAGCAATCCGCGGCTTCGCGCGCGGCCGCGTCTCGTGGGAAGCGGCCCGCATCCTTAAGAGGTGCGGTGATGGTGACTCAGCGTCGCGATCGCCACAACAAAATTTAACAGTCTTCCTCCTTTGGACCCCGGCACACACCGATGTCCCGCTTCCGGGCAACGAGGCGGCCCACCCCGCGGCTCGAGGTCTCACTCGCCGAGCCGCGGCACATTCCGTGGCCGCCGCCTCCACTCCCGAGAATGGGGCTTCTGATCTGCCGGATCGAGACACTTTGACAGACACGCAGCGACAACACAGACCACAATGGTCGTGGGGTGATCGTCTCATCACGTTCCAAGATATAACGCAACACTACAGACTGGAAAGGCGAAAGTTCCCGCCACCGCATGACAAATTAAACAGACACGATGCCGTAAGCTATCGCTTACTACAAACCCACTCTTACCCCAGCCCGGTCGTCTTACGCCACTGCTACCCGCACTTACACATTACCGATCTATGTAAAGCATGCGGGCACAGAGCAACGCTGCGCCACATGCTCTGGGAATGCGCCGATAACAATGGTCGAGAAACGGCCGCCGTTCGCGATGCGCCTATGGCGGCGGCCAATACCAGGCAACAGGAAGCCTCGAGCTCACTCGTTCCCGCCGCTGTCCCGTCTGCGGGAGCCGCGGGGGACCTTCTCCGTCGGCGACGCCGCCGCTGGGAGGCGGCGCTCAGAAGCTCGGAGCTCAACGACCAGCTCTGGGCTGTCCGGCAGGCCGAAGATGCCGCCCGAGTTCAGGGACTCAGCGCCGTCATCTGAGGCCACCAAGACCAAGCTGCCGGCCAAGTTCTAATAAAGTTTCCTCTCTCTCTCTCTAGGTAGCATTTCGTGCAAGATGACAAAGTTTCTTGCCCTGTTCAAGAAATGACACTCTCTTCGCGCGTCTTGCATACCAGCCTTGTGGCAAGACCTCAAGTTGCTGGTATTTGCTCAAGTAGCTGGTATAAGTTGCATAGCTGCTGGTATTTAAGCATCGATTGTAGTCACTTTCCCAATAGTTTCTCACGAAATAATGAATGGTGAAAAAGTTCACATTCCCAAATCGCTGTTTATACCTTATTCTAATGAATGACACAAATAGCTTGTCGATTTCATATATTATATGATTTGTAATGTGAATAAGGCCGAGCATCCTGAGTGCAGAGAACTTTCGATTGGCCTGTTCACTTTCAATTACAGCATGAAGTCATGTTTAGCAGTAGGTGATTGGCATAATAAAGCCTGGTGCAACAGTTCCCCCCCCCCCCCTCCCCCGATCCCACTCGGTCCACAGTCAAGTCTATTCTTTAGTCTATACAGAAGTCTATTCATTAGTATAAAGTGAATGCCAAATTCGGTTTGAGGAACTGAAAAACATGCCATGGTTCTGATATTTTGGTGCCACATACTTGAATGCCAGCCACTGTAATGTCTCAGAATAATAATAACTTGGTTAAAATTGAGGAAACAAGAAACAAGCCAAAGCGGAGCCAAGATGCTTTTTTTTTTTTTGCTGCTGCCACCAGCATAAAAAAGTAGCCAAATTCGCTTAAAGTAGTCAAACCTGGCAGTCGTTCTCCAATGTACACCGACATGGTGCTTTTTTTACTCCTGTTTGTTTTCGATAGGTTTGATAAAATAGCCTTTCACCTCGTGATTGATACAGGCTTCTAGTGAGCCAGCGCGAAGTACCAAGCTCTGTCGCCGTTAGCTAGCACACTAATACCCCTTTCGCACTGGACATTGCGGTGTCAGTTGAAAGGAGTGTCTTTGAATTCGTCTGTGATTTATGTGCTTTGCTTGGAATGTAAGTACAGGAAGGGTGCGGGGGGGGGGGGGGGGGGGGGGCAACTGCGGTCTATAATTTGTGTGTGGCCCTCCTCCTGGGCTGTCCTAAGAGCGAGCATATTCAAAACAAAAACCAAGAATTCCCTGGTCCCCTGAAAGAGCCAATCTGTCTTTTGTGCCCTCCCCCCCCACCCTCCACTGTAAAAAAAAAATCATGGCGTCTTCCTCGGCGAATTTCTGAGTGAATAGTAAATGCTTTATCTGCTGCAATAGGCATAATTCAGTGCTGCCATATTACCCATATTGGTTTTGATGAGCTTAATACCCTATGAAAAGTTGGCTAAGGATTGCTTTTGCTGATGTTGTCCATATATTGCAAAGTCTAAGGTCTCTCGAATATTTCAGGTATACTCCGAAGTTACCTACTGCAAGTTTTTTTGAACTACTGCCATTGACATGATGACCAAATGGCAGTTGCTACATTAAATGTAATTTGGACAATGCTATTAATGTGGTCTATTGGTAGGGGTATAACTTCACTTTTGAATGAGCAGTGTTCGCACTATCACTCACTGTAGGAGGAAGAAGCGGACTGGTTTGGCTTGACGCTCTGGAAGGCCGAGAAGAAGCTCATGGACTACGAGGATGCCCTTCCGAAGCCCAAGCCTCTCAAGTATCAGTTCCTGAACGACTTCATTGAGGAGTTAAAGCGTGAGCTCTTGTCTTTTTCTTCTATGGCATCCTCCATAGCTGCAAATTTTCGAGATTTACGTGGAATAGTAACTTTTTAGGTTTGCCAAAACAACCACTGAAGAGCGATCCCGACAAATGCCCTGTTGCGCCTTTGGGTAGCGTGGTGCGGACTCGGGCCATCCGAGTCCCCGGAGAGGACGAGTAGAGAAGCCGGAGAAGGAGAAAAAAATGTTTATATACAGTATTTACATGGTAGCGTGGTACAACATGAAAAGAGAATCACACACGAGCGCCTCTGCGCTAGCGTTTTTATACATCGTCCGCCTTCCCAAGATCCCTTGCAAAGAAAATTTATGCGCAGGATACTCCAATGAGATCGTCGTCTTCCTCTCCGTCCCCGAAGAGGGAAAGCCAAACACCGCCTCCCTCTGAACCTAGGAAAGGGGCAAGACATGCCCAGTTCGCTGTTTGGTGAGGGAGACCCCACGCGCCAGCGTGGCACCACAGTGAGATGACGTGGAATCCCATGCGCAAAGTCGCTCCCTGATGCAGCCAGGTTGACTCAAGCAAGGCAGAATACCCCGTACAGCTGCTGGGTCGACGCTGCTTCGGAGTGTTGCTCTCGGCGGCTGACAAAAGCTTGGCCAACGACTTTTGTGTCAAGAGGAGCCGGCGACGTGGTTTTTCCAGATTGTCCGCGTCCGTCGCCGTCCCGGTGCAGGGTTGACTCATCAACAGCTGCCAGGTGCCAGCAGGCCGCGAAGACCACGTGGAACTTGGGCGAGGCACAACAGCACCCCCGCCGCCAGATGATACATCGGGAGGTCGAGTTGTTCCATGCAGCTCGGCCGGGTCGATGTCGGCGACGTTCCGGCAAGGCTCTTGCTTTCTCGAAGGGCCTGGTCAAACTGGAATGCTCCAAGAGCTGGCCTCTGCGCCCCGCTTCGGTGAAAAGTGGGTGACAAGCTCCAAGAAACGACCTTTGTCAGCCACACACAATGCGACAAGCACCGCGTGCACGCCACTCTCATCGCCAGGCCTCCGATTTTACAAAGCAAACATCTTATCTTAATAACTTAAGCTCAAGGAAACAATGTGCATACCAATCGGGACAAGTGTCCAGTAACTCTTTCATACGTAACTCCATTTGGAATCGAGATAACATTATAATCAAGCTAAACAAGCAAACTGTAGAGCTCGGGACAACGAGGGAGTCAGTGAAAAATTTCTCTACGCCCTCACTGTAACACATTGAAAAAAAAAGTACACATAAACTAGGTAAAGGTAAACAAAAAAATCAAACAAACCTTCCGCGTCTTTTGACGAGTCAAAACGCTCGACTTAGGGCGTCTGCATTTGTATGAAGGCCACCTCTCTTGTAGCGCACCTCGAAATTGTGCTGCTGCAGTGCTATGCTCCATCTGAGCAAACGACCATTCTTAGGTGACATTTGGTGTAACCAGGTTAGTGGAGAGTGATCAGTTTCTATAATAAACTTAGAGCCAGCAACATAGCAGCCTAGTTTTCGTACGGCCCAAACAATGCAAGCACATTCTTTTTCCGAAGTGCTATAAGCCTCTTCCCTGCTGCTCAATTTGCGACTCAAATACAAAACCGGCCGCTCCTCTCCACTCTGGTCCGTCTGACATAGCACTGCTCCTAAACCGCGTTCGCTTGCATCACACTGAATAGTGAAAGGTTTTGCAAAATCCGGTGCCCTCAAGACGGGTTTCTCACTCAATGCGTGCTTCAGCTTCTGAAAAGCGTCTTCCTTTTTAGAGTCCCATTGAATGTTCACAGGTTCGGTCTTGCGTAAACTATCTGTCAAAGGGCTGGCAATCTCGGAGTAATTCGGGACGTAATGCTGATAGTAACCTGTGAGGCCGAGGAATGCTCTCATCTCGGTCTTAGTGCTGGGACGACGATAACCGACCACCGCGGCTACCTTGAGTTCGGACGGTCGACGACGCCCATTTCCTACAATGTGCCCTAAATAGCTTACTTCAGCACAGCCCAAATGACATTTCTCTCTCTTTACCGTAAGACCTGCATTTTTGACCCGTTCCAAAACCATCCGAAGGTGTTCAACATGGTCTTCCCATTTGTCCGAAAATATCGCCACATCGTCTAGGTAAGGCAGCGCAAATTTCTCGAGCCCGTGGAGAACCTTATCCATCAGGCGGCTGAAACAATACGGCGCGTTCTTGAGCCCAAAGCTCATCATCAAAGGACGAAAAGTGCCCAGGGGTGAGATAAAAGCAGCGTATCGACTCGCGCGCTCTGTCAAAGGGACCTGCCAATACCCCCTAACAAGGTCTAACGTAGAAATGTATTTCGCCTTAGACACTGTCTCTACCCTCTCTTCAATGTTAGGAATAGGGTAAGTCTGGTCGACTGTTACAGAGTTCAGGCGGCGATAGTCCACGCATGGCCTTGGATCACGGCCCGGAATCTCAACCAAAATCAAAGGCGAGGTGAAATCACTGTCTGCTTCGATGATAACACCTAGGTCGATCATGCGGCGAATTTCGGCCTCTAGTATCTCTCTCTGTCTAGGTGACACCCGATACGGCTTACAGCTGATCGGCTTGTTAACCGTCAGCTCAATGTCGTGCTTAATCACATCCGTTTTGCCTGGCTTCTCGGAGAAAACGGTAGCGAATTCCTGTACTAAAAGCTCTAAATCTTCCTCTTGAGCCTTACTTAGGGTGTTCCCTGTGTCTACCCTATCGGACAATGTGCTGCTGACCGTGCCATCGGAAAGACAAAGGATTTCCGCGCCCTCATCCTCAGGAACATTGAGTGCAAAGTTTACTACTGCTTTTCGTCGCATGTAGGGTTTCATTAGGTTACTGTGATACACTTTGGGGCATTTCCGGCCCCACTTTACCTCGTAGTTGGTGTCTGAAAGCACTGACAACACTGTCGCTGGTCCCTCCCATTGTACGTCCAGCTTGTTTTTTCTTGAAGGGCACAACAGCATCACCTCATCGCCCACTCTAAAGACTCGCTTTCGAGCTGACTTATCGTAACGGGCCTTGGAAAGCGCCTGTGCTGCGCGCATGTTGCTCTCCACCACTTCGCGTGTAGTCCCCAGTCGCCCCAATAAATCCAGTACATAGGAAACTACATTAGGGTCCTCCCCATATCCAGTCCATGACTCTCGTATTAAGTGCAGCGGACCTCTCAAGTTCCTGCCGTAGACAAGTTCAGCCGGACTAAAACCCGTACTCTCGTGTGGGGCCGACCTCAGAGAAAACATCGCAGCTGGTATACACCCCTCCCAGTCACTTTTATGCTCAAAGCACAAAGCTCGCAAAACGCGTTTCATGACCGAGTGCATGCGTTCCACAGGGTTCGACTGTGGATGGTGAATAGAGCTATGCGCGATTTTTATCCCGCAGCGTTCTAGGAATGTAGTCGTAAGGCAGCTTGTGAACACACTTCCGTTGTCACACTGTATCTCCGAGGGAAAACCCACCCGAGAAAAAATAGACAACAATGCGTCCACCACGCATACTGAACTCAACTCTTTCAGTGCGATTGCCTCCGGGAACTTGGTGGCAACGCACAGCGCGGTCAGGACGTACCGATATCCTGATTTAGATGGAGGCAGAGGCCCCACGATGTCAATCACGAGCCGACGGAAGGGTTCTGTGACTATTGGCACTAGTTTCATTGGTGCCTTCCATTTGTCTGTTGATTTTCCTATCCGCTGACAAGTGTCGCATCCACGGACAAACATCTCTACATCCTTCCAGCACCCGGGCCAGTAGAACTCCTGAGCCAGCTTAGCTTTCGTTTTCTTTATACCTAAGTGGCCCGCCCAGGCGTTGCTGTGGGCCAGGTCGAGAATGTTCCGCCGGTATTTTAGTGGAACTACCACTTGGTTGTAGACCCGCCCTTTAGCGTTCTCATACCTGCGATGCAACACCTCGTTTTGGGTGTAGAACGAAACGTTCTTCCTAGAGTTACCTTCCTTATGTATGGCATCTAGCAGCATAGAGAGTGCGAGATCCGCCTTTTGATCGACCACTAGCGTTGCACGGTCGGTTCTGGCTAGCTGACACCAACTGGTGGACGCGGGTGTTAACACCGAGCCTGTCACCAAGTCCTCGTTTTCGGGCGTTAGAGATATTTCCTCGCTGTTGTCGACCATAGCCCCAGTTTCCGTCTCGACAACTCGCATGGCAGACTCATTTTCCGTCGCAACTACCTCAGGTTTTCCTACACTGCCCTCGGACGTCTGTTCCCCAGAGGGTGAGCTGCTCAGCTGTTGCGTCAGCTCGCGCGCCTTCGAACGGGTAAGGGCCATGCAAGCTATTTCGGTGGCAAATGATTCTCCACGTGTTTTTAACATTTCCTCAGACTTATTTGAAAATAGGTAAGGGAAGTGCTCCGGGAGGTTGGCTGAAATTGCTGCTTCCGTACACAATTGGCCGAAAGGGCCCTCGATTACAACCCTCGCTATCGGTAGGCAGACGCTTTGCTTTTCTGCCACTTGCCGAATCCAGGCACACTCTCCTATATAGTCTTCGGAAGATACGCAACTTGGATGCGCTACATCCATTGTGGCCGCCGAGTCCCTCAATACCCTACACATTCGGCCGTTCACTGAGAGTGTCCTCATGTAAGGCTTCAACAGCTTTAAGCTATCCTCTGACTCCTGAATTGTGGCAAATGCCATGTGCCCCTTACAGCTCCTGGCCATGTGGCCCTTTTCTCCGCAGCTGTAGCAAACAACTGGCTTCCGCGCTTCTAACGCATGCGCTATGTCACCAGGCGCCTTTGAACCTGATGAAGGTGCCGCCTTAGTCCCCTCACTGTCCTTTCCCTGCTGATTGTCTAATAACTTGGAATTTTCGGGTTTCCAGTTATTTCTTGCAAACCTCTTGCGTCCCTGGTTTCCCGACCAGCTTTCTACCTTTTCATTTTTTTCCGAAGTTCGTGGTGTATTGCGGAGACTACGGCGTGAGCAGTAATCTTCGGCGAGTTCTGCTGCCCTGTTCATGTCTACGTCTTTCATCCTATCCTGCACCCAAAGCCTTACCTCCTCGGGAATTCCCCGGTAAAACTGCTCAAGTACCATCAACTCAATGACCTTGTCATGGTTGCCATAGACTTGCGCGCTTTTGAGCCACTCTTCAAAGTTGGCTCTAATTTGGTAGGCATAGTCTGAATGAGATTCGTTGCCCCTCTTAGAGTGCCTGAACCGCAGGCGGAAAGCCTCTGTCGATAGGCGACATTTTCGTAGCAATGCAGCCTTTACCCTGTCATACACCTCGGAGTCCTCTTTATTCATTCTTGCGATAACATCGGACACTTCGCCTAGTAGTACGCATATCAGTTTTTGTGGCCAAGTCTCCCTACTAAACCCTGCATTTTCGCATGCTCGCTCAAAATGCACGAGGTATAATGCAATGTCGTCACCCGCCTTGAAGGTGTGGATTAGATCCTTTATCTTTGATTCTCCACCCCCTGAATTTTGATTTCCCACGGACATACGAAGCTCCAGTTCTTTCAGACGGATTTCATGTTCTTTATCCTCGCGATCCCTCCTTATTTCCTCCTCTCTTTGTTCACGGGCTAAGCGCTCACGCTCCTCTTTCTTTGCCAAAATGGTTTCTCTGGCCTCAATGGCCTCTTCTAAACTCACTTCCTCTTTTCCCAAGTGCTCCAAAATTTGTTGTTTTCTTTTAACCGAGCCGACCGAAATATTCAGCTCCTGACAAATTTCGAGGAGTTCTTGGACCTTAAACTTCTCCATCTTAGATATGCACACCGTTTCTCTTCTAAGGTAATTTTGCCCACGAGCCACCCAATTCTTGGTCTGCGAATCAAAATTTACCAAAATCACCCTACCACGTTACCGACCATCTGCGCTAACGAGTCTGGCGAAAAGAAGAGCAAACACGCGGCACTCACCACTTCGATGCAGCCGACGCAGGCGAATCCCATAAGCTGCCAGCCACTGTTGCGCCTTTGGGTAGCGTGGTGCGGACTCGGGCCATCCGAGTCCCCGGAGAGGACGAGTAGAGAAGCCGGAGAAGGAGAAAAAAATGTTTATATACAGTATTTACATGGTAGCGTGGTACAACATGAAAAGAGAATCACACACGAGCGCCTCTGCGCTAGCGTTTTTATACATCGTCCGCCTTCCCAAGATCCCTTGCAAAGAAAATTTATGCGCAGGATACTCCAATGAGATCGTCGTCTTCCTCTCCGTCCCCGAAGAGGGAAAGCCAAACACCGCCTCCCTCTGAACCTAGGAAAGGGGCAAGACATGCCCAGTTCGCTGTTTGGTGAGGGAGACCCCACGCGCCAGCGTGGCACCACAGTGAGATGACGTGGAATCCCATGCGCAAAGTCGCTCCCTGATGCAGCCAGGTTGACTCAAGCAAGGCAGAATACCCCGTACAGCTGCTGGGTCGACGCTGCTTCGGAGTGTTGCTCTCGGCGGCTGACAAAAGCTTGGCCAACGACTTTTGTGTCAAGAGGAGCCGGCGACGTGGTTTTTCCAGATTGTCCGCGTCCGTCGCCGTCCCGGTGCAGGGTTGACTCATCAACAGCTGCCAGGTGCCAGCAGGCCGCGAAGACCACGTGGAACTTGGGCGAGGCACAACAGCCCGGAGAGTATAGTTCAATACAGTTTGAGAAAATATGTGAGCTCCACCCTCAGCCATTGCTGTGCCTCCCATGGAGAATTCGCTACTACTGGATGGAGCGTTCATGGATGAAACTAGCCCAAGTATCCGTCTCATCAAAATATCAAGATCCATCCAGTAGTACTTGCTCGTTTTGGTCTCGTGAAGCACTAAATGTGCGTTTAAGTTCTCCTACACAATTGTGTTCCTGACTTTAGGCTGGAAACTTGAATGCCCTGGTAAGTTCTCTTGGCGATTGTGACACCGCTACTATGCCAAATGTAGGTTCTTAGGTGATAAAGATGAACCTAACTCTAATTATTTACACTAGCCGAGAAAAAGTACTGACAATTGCAACACAGGCCAGCAAGAACGACTGTCATTCACAGGTGAAAGGCAAGTGTGCCTCGACTCTGTGACAGGAGCTGACAAGTTTTCTTTGCCTGTAACTCATTATAGTTGCCATACTTACCCACGTATAACCCGCCCCTTTATATGGGCCACATCCCAGGATACAACCCACAGAAAACTTTGTAAATGTTGTGTGCACTTTACTTTCTAGATTCTTCATATCTTATGTCAACTCTCGCATTACAATTGAATATCGTGATTCAATAGAATAGAATAAATAGTAGAGAAGGAAAGGCAGGGAGATCAGCCAGTCCAGGACAACCTTGTGTTACGAAAATGGTCGTGCTGCAGTGTGCAAGCACTGTACTGCTTCATCAAAACTTTGTTTTGGGTGAGTTGGTTCACTGTAGGGAGAGGGGGCAATGGCGAGCACACACCCACAAGAATGACAACATCGACACGCAAGCGCCAACTTACAACCGGTTTTAATGGCAGAATGACATACGTTACATATGCTTGAGTGAAGCTTGAGAAAGAGGGGTGTGGGTAACAAGGCTTCATAATGCACGGCGTCAACAACGCAAAAACAGCCACCTATGAAATAACCGCAACAAACACGTGATTTTTTATTTTTATCTAAGATTTAAGACTTGACAGCTGCATATAAAAGATAAAACTTGGCATCAAAAAGAGCAAGAGATAAGATGCTAGCGCATTTGCTACAAAATTTTACAATACCTTGATATGCCATTAGAATAATGCATGCAATATTGTCATCGTTCCCCCCGAAAACTGTCATCTTTTCGATCCAGGCCGCACATCTTGTGCACTTACTAACATACTCAAATAAATGTGTGTACTTGTTATGTAGCTTTCGAAATTTTTGAGCGTGTTCTTCCGGACTGTCGTTGACATAGTGCCCTGTTTTGCCAACGTTGAACATGCCACATGACATGGAAGTGCAGTACACCACTGTAGTGGAACACCTAATGAATGGCACTTTATGGTTCTGGCATCCACATTTACTGGTGTTGCTAATATATTGGCACGGCTTTCCCAGCCAACTGAGGGGGGGGCATTGAAACGTATTGGGACTTCGTGCCCACTTGCCGACTTCTTAAGGTTGCGAGAAGGCTTATGAACGTATGGTACGACCTCGGGCCTTCCGGTGATTCTCAGCTCTGTTGCGTGTCCCGTTCCAGGTTTCAACTTTCGAAGGAGGGCTTTAGAAACGGCACTTGAGGCCAAGCGAAGGAATACACGCAGCGCTTGTGTGTGTGGGCGCTGTCACTCGTGTGTGTGTGTGTGTGTATTCAGGCTGTCGCTCCCTCACTCAGTGGTACTGGTTGCCATCACATGCTTTCCCTCACGATTCCTTGCATCGCACCCATCGGCCCATTGTGCCCGGTCACTGTTAGCTTCTGCATGATTCTCGGTTCCCTTTGTGAACGTGATGGTTCACGTGAAAAGGCTAAAACCTGCAGTTCTTTGCAAGGCTGGTAATAATCAACCACATTTTAATGTGGACAAAACGTTCCACTTCGGATGATGAAGCGCTGCTTACATCAATAATGTATTTCCTACAGTGTAACCCTCCCCTGGTTATAACTCGTGCTAACGCGAAAAAATAAAAGCCAGAAGAAAAAAAGAAACTGCACATTGTCGTGATGCTGCAGTCTTTGCGATATCATGAAGCAAGTGCCATTAGGCAAACTTGCGCACCAAGATGTGCATATGAAACTTGGTAAAGTTTTTAAAAAGCTTTATATCCAATTATAGGACACATTGAACTAATATCCATGTTTTTGCCATTTCGAGACTTGCGGGTTGATTCGTATTCAAGTGGAATTTATGCTGACATGACACAAAGTGAGAGCAGTAAAAATTAATGCATGTGCACTACTTAGCCTTCAATCGTCGCATTTCATTTAGTGAACAAATTACTTACATAGTGAAGTTTTTGGGTGATAAAAACCACAAGGCGGTATGATATCCTTTAAAGTCTTTTTGCCCCTCCAGACCAAAAGAAAAAAAGATGTAAAGAAAGCAGTGTTTGGAAGTGTACTGGTACCCTATAATCTCAGTAGGAAGGAATAAAATCGGGGATCTCTTGTGTGGTTCCTTTTGTTGGAACTTCACAACTAACACCAATTTTTCTGCCACTTATGCTGATCATCCTGCAATTTAGCGATAGACTTATTCAGTAGTAGTCCATTGCTCTACAGTGGTTATTTAAAAATTTGATTGAGCCAGGAACTTGGGCAGTTTTTTTTTTATTTTATTTTTTTTGTCGAACTCGTGTGGGTTTGGACAAAGGGTGACGGTTAGAATTTCACTTTGCAGTGAAAGAGGTGAAGAAGAAGCAGGAGGAGGCAGCTGCGTAAGTTCACCAACAACGTTTCACTTCTACAAATTTTAATTCGCTGTTAGATGCAGACTCAATATTCGCTTTTTTTTTTTTCTTTGCAGCGAGTCGCAGAAGAGCTGGGTCTCAAAACTCAACCCATTTAGGCGGTCACCATCGTCGGACACAAACTCGTAGCCATCATCACCTCCATTAGTTCAATTTAGTCAAACAAGTCAATTAATAAAGCGTTTTCGTTACCAATGAGGTTTTCGGTGAAGTTCCTCACCACTTTCAATGGCTTCAAACGGTTTCGGAGTCCTTGACGTGTACTTCTCCAACACTGAGATACCGAGGATGTTGTTCTATTCCTCTTTTAATTTGTTCCAGAAAAGTTCAAAAATTACAGTATTTTCAAAGCCCTGTCACAGTTTGTAGCTTAATTGACGAAGGCCCAGAAAATGGACACAGAGCACTGCTTTGCTTCATGGCCCACTATCGTTGTAGCACGTGTGGCATGGATACTTACAAAGTCACATCTGATATGTAAATAACTTTGCCATATCCAAAAAAACCCTAGGAAGTCGAAGATAAAAGCTTGCGATGTAAATCCACGAACAGGGGTTATGTCAAGCTGACGTTTCGATTGACAAGTGTATTTGTCTTTGCCAAGGCTTGGGGAAGACAAGTCCGCTTGTCGAAACGTCGCCTCGCCTCGACTCCTGTTTACCTATTTGCCATATTCAAAAGTTCAACTTATAAATTCCTATCATTATTTTAAAGCATGACTTTTTTTTTTCCAGGAGGTTTTACATCATCCTTTATGAATGCTGATGCTTGTCTTGGACGTGTCTCTGTATATTCACAAAGGCAAAGTTTAAAGAACTTTGGGGGGAGAGAAAGGGAGAAGGTTTACAACCCTGCACAGCTTTGGCTTTGCCTGAATTAGCTTCCAGAGTCCACATCAAATGTAGGCCAGCTTTGAAACAAATTTCAGCAGCGAAAGCGGACTCCTTATTAGGCTTATCAGTGGAATCGGTACCACGAGTTCTACCGTGGCAAACTGACGAGGAAAAAAGAAAACTCAAGGTTAGCTTGATTCTCTGAGCTGAGTGTTGGGCTAGCTTTAGTACAGTGTATTTTCGCCTATATGCCAGAGTAGAAAATCATCCTGCATGTCCTTTGTGGAAAGCTTGAGATGATCTTCCTGGCATCATGTGCTCTTGGTACTTGTCATCATCACTAGCAGTAGTTAACGAAAGTAGTAGAGCCAAGCATAAAATGCCATTTATTTTGAAACAACAACAATAAGGAGTCGGAAATTCTGCACAGCCACGACAGACACATTCGGTTACATAGAAGACAGTATGCTTTATCTCACTTTAATTAAATTTACGATGGGTGAAGGCATTGTGGGACTTCTCATAGCCGGAAAGGCAAATGATTTGTCATTATTGAAAGAGACACTAAAGAGAATAACAAGTTTCTATATATCAGTAAATTACTGTCAAAATTTTAAAATTACTACTCTTGTGAGAAGATACCTGGTAAATGAGGAAATGTGCTAAAAGAAGGTGCGGGTGACAATACTGCCTTGAATTTACCATACTAAACGTCTGGTTGTCACAGATTTTGATGGCTCCTACTAGGTACTTCGTAGGTCCGAATCAGTCAAATGAAAGCATATTGTCTTGGGGCCCAAGATTTAACATTTCCAATTTCACGAAATTTCGTTAAGTCAGTGTCACTAAAACAGGAAAAGTGCACTTTTGAAATCTGTGGTATAATGCGCAGTGATTTCAGCATAAAGTTTAAAAATGAAGCTTTTAATTTCTTCTTTATTATGTACGTGACCTCTGGTGGTCAAATATTTACATTAGAGTTCTCGGAGCAGAGTAGATCAATCCAATCCGATTGAATGTTTTATTTAAGTGTCACTTTAAACGCTTGAATATTTGTTTATACACTTGTTTATTGTATCAGCCTGTGAACATAAAGCTTTAGTCATTTCAACATTGTTGCTGTTTATCATCACAAGGTAGTAGCTGTGTACACAGAAATAATAGCATTTCGAACTCTGTCGTATGCACAAAGCAGTCCTATTCACTCGCTGAAATGTATAGCGTTCTGCCATATACCGAGAGTGTCGAGCAGACAACAGTATGGATGTGGCGAAGGGTCTTAGAGTCATGAGACCTTGTGGAGCACACAAGGCGCCGGGGAAGAGCAGGAGGCTTGGCCACTCTTGCAGGAAGGCATAGGATGCCCCGTGGTCCACACATTTGTAGTGGGGTCGTACACTTCCACGGTAGACAGGTACTCCTGGCCATCGTAGCCACCTGCCAAGGAAGAGTGGAGAACGGTGGGCACATTGGCACCTCGGTCACAGTGGTAAATTTAGTGCCGTTTTGAGCGAGTGCATTTACGCACCCAGAACGTCCCTTTGGCAGTGTGCAGCTACACGAGAAAAGGGAGTGCACTTCGGAAGTATGTTTTAAGCTTAAGAATATTTGTGATAACGAAAATAATATTAAAACAACATGCTCTGAACTACAGCTACTCTACACTCCATCGCAATTAACCGAGTTTGGCGAACGCATTCACTGGCAAGTAGTTCGCGTTGCAGCGAGTGTCGCTGAGCATTCCTGTGTGACAGCATCAAATGACTCTCCACCCGCCATGTTCAAAGAAAGCTAGCAGTATGAATTGACAAAAGAACAAGGACCGGTTCGGCTCCACTCTGTTCCTGCTAATGTGTGACGTGGCTGGAGTGTTTGAAAAGGTACCGAACAAAATTTTTTTCCGCCAAGATATTCAGCCAAGTTGGAGGATTGAGCGCTGAAGTCAATAATCACGACCTTCATTTCAGACAGAACCCAGAGGAGAGTAATGCATTCAATGTGTTATTCACAAACTGCTGCATATAGCGGTCGTGCCGTGAACTAAAGGAAATGATATTCGGCAATGTTTACCGCACTAGAAAAGCAACATGTCAACAATATCAGGCGCTCACAGAGTTTCTCAACTCGCACAGTTCTCGCTACTGTATCTAGCATTAAGACGATTGGCGCTGGCAGCAATCGATGCTCCCGGCCATGGTAAAGCCCCTAGAAGTGGGGCATGCCTTAGTACCTTTGTGGAAGGGGCACAGTAAGACATAAGGGAGAGGTGGAGAAAGGAAATTAACGGAACAGTATGACGGGCACCCAGCATCTGCTGCGGTGGTTTTGATGTCGAGGCTCGCGCAGGCATAATGCCACCACCTCGCACTTACATTTCTTGAGAAACGCAATCAACTCTGCAAAAATGTGTGGAATAAACTTTTTATTGCAACGGGCACGTCTTCAGAGAAGAATTCGATCGTTTGTATCGGCATTAATAATTTTTGTTCAGTACCCCTTTAAACTGGTGTTCAAGATGCTGTTTTTGTTTGTGCTGTTTCATTTTTTTTAATTGTCTCCTTCATGAATATCTCGTATGCCTACTAGATGTGAAAAATTCTTCAACTGAGGGTGTCAGCAGAACCAGCGTTAGACAAGACGTCCCGTGTGCAAGGCAGCACAAGACCAATTGTCAAAGCGGCGGCTCTAGTGACAACCCCTGGTCAGGAATTTGCGCCCCTGCTAGCTTCTGTCTTCTCCTGAATTTCTCTTGTATGCCTCCTAGTAGTAACTAACTGCATATTCAAGTAAAACATAAATGACAAGATGTGCTGCTGATTGTGATAAAATTGGGTAGTTTGTACAGTTGAGCATTTGGGAAAAGAACGCAACATGCAGAGGAAGACTGAACAGTTGAAACGTGATGCATTGACTTTGCGGTTTTGAACCTTCTTCCTGCGATGTCTATGTGTTGAATTGAGCTTTTTGGCACAAAAAATAGCTGCGGTAACTGGGCATACCTTTTACTGTTAGTGCTTATCTTGTACATTTTTACCACGAGTACTCCTTCACCGTAATGCTGCGATAATAAGCGGGGAGGGAGCTCGCACAGCATGCACGCTGTAGAATGCATAAGCATTGCTTTGCTAAGACAACCGGAAATTACAATGAAGTAGTTGTTTCTATCTGTCCACAATTAGAAATTGATTCATTGATTGGTTGGTTGATAGGCTAATACCAAGGATTGGTAGATGGAGGGTCTGCACAGGAATTGATTAACTGTCATTCAAAAAGAGGTCTCTGTCCTTTTCTGAACTTTGCTCTCTCCTAGAGCGATGCTGTCTGCTTGGCTACAAAAGAAACGATCCCACTCATAATTGTCATTTTATCAATCAAACTTCCAAAGCTGAATGGTCCACCGTACTTCATGTGGAAAGCCACTCTTTGCTGTCCCGCATATAAATCAGATAAGCTTGAAGAGACGCACTTGGTGAGGTCTCAGTTTTTTTAGCACCGTGCGCTGAGCTCGTCGCTTGAATTTCAGTGAAGGTATTGTGCTTTGGAACATTGCTCTGAGACAAAACATCCCTTGAACTGACCGTTTGCCTGAGTAATTACGGTATTCATCCACAGAGTAAAGTTGACTGCGGATGGAATATGGGGAAGGTATCTTGGCATCCCCACTGCTTATGCGTGTACAGGGTTCTAACTCGGGATAGGGTAACACGGCCTCTCTTATTTGCCGAGTCTGAAAGAAAATGCGCTCACGAAGACCTGCCATTGGCCCCTAGCATTGTGTAGTTAAGGGCAAGAAGTAAGCAGGCCATTAAGATCAACATCAGGGTTCCTTATTGCCATTATATTAAAAAAAAAAAGTTAAACGAGCAGTGTCATAGTTTTGCACATTAAAAAATTATGTGAAAGGTCCGATTGTGTAAAGGTGTGGGGCACGATTAGTACCCATCTATAGATGAAATAAAGTCTTTGAGAAACACTTTTATCGCTACTGAAGGCAGACAGCCACCCATCATGCCTTCCCCCCTCCCCCATGTGGTCACCTATGCCTGCTGGTACTAGACCTTTCCTAAAAATTTTTTTCAGTAATATTTTGCTGAGAGGCACTTGACTCGTTCTAGAATGCACAAAGCTCCTTTTAGGGGCTCTTGAAGATGTATTTTATTGGTAACTCGACATACAAGATTCTCGACCGGGACGGCTTACCTAAAGCAAAGATCTTTCCGTCCAGGACAGCGGCACTGAGCGCACTTCTTCGTGTGTTGAGGGGGGCCACCATCTCCCAGAAGTCGAGGTCCGTGTCGTAGCGCTCGACGGAGGTGACCTGGCCTCGACCGTCATAGCCGCCAATGACGTAGATGTGCTTGCCAAAAGCAACGGTTCCTATAATTGTTGGAGCATTGAGATGGCGTTCATCATCGGCCTGACTACGCTCGCTGCAGGGCAAAGGCGTCTCCCATGTCTCACTGAACAATCTGGTTTTGTGCTCGCTGCAGTTACATTATCCCTGCACACTTCCTAATCTCATCTGCCCAGCTAACCTTCAGCCTCCCCTTCTTATGCTTGTAACCACTGGGAAACCAATCTGTTATGCTTAATGACCAGCGGTTATCTTGCATTTGCACTGCATGCCCATGTCTATTTCTTGTTCTTGACTAAGATGTCTTTGATACTTGTTTGTTCCTTGACCCACTCTGCTCTCTTCTTGACTATTAAAGGGCCCTGAAACACTTTTTTGAGTAACCATGAAATTCATTCACTGGAAAAGCGTATTGACTCACAAATTCAACGCCGCAAAAATGTTAAGAATCCGTCCAGTATGAGCCGAGTTACAATGATTTGTTACACGCTACAATCGCATTCTCTCTTCTCTCGTCCTGACGAAAGCGCTAAGCAGGGGAGGATGGGAGGGGCAAACAAAAACGTCATGTGCGCCTCGCGACCTTGAGTACTTTTTCCTTTTCTTTTTTTTTCGAATACGCAGCTTTTTCAGTGCGATCACACGTGGACAACTGACGGCGTCTCGCGGCGATCTCTGTAACAACCGAGCGTGCCATGTTCAAATCAGCCAATGGCTAATAGATGGATAATCTACGTGTGATTTTTGAGCGTCTTTCGTTATTTGTCTAGGAAAGAGAAATAAATTTTTGGCCGACTTTGATCGTTTATTGTGAATTCCAGGCCGCATGCTGCGGCTATAACATTTGGCTCGCGTGTCAATCATTTGGCTCACGTGTCAAACGCTGCCAATCGGGAGCCTGTACTACCGATTGGCAGCGTTTCTTACTAAGCTCAAAAAGTGTTGCAGGGCCCCTTTAAGGTTATGCCTGTTATTTTCCTCTCCATAGCTTGATACGTCATCCTCAATTCAAGTTGAACCCTTTCCTAAAGCCTCCGGACTCTCGCTCCAACATTAAACAATAAAGACGGCTTTGTTCTAGACACAGGCTTCTTGTAGACACAGGCTTCTTGCTTCCCGACTAAAATTCACATCGAATGTGCCACAGGAAAACCTCATTGCCCTTATGTCAGCACTGAAACACTCATACCTCATTATAACGAAGTTCCATCTTACTCGCAATTAAGTTCGTTATAAAAGTTTTTTTTCTGACATTATATATATTGCAAGACTATATTTAATTTACTTTGTTATAACCGATATTTTGTTATATCCGGGTTCATTATATGAAAGTCTGAGTGTATAAGTGCTCTATACAGACAACACGTATAAAATATTTTACTTTGATTTCAAAAATTTTGTCGGCCAGCTTTCCGAGCCTCACTCACAATAGACATTGTTGTGACAATTTTATGCAGTTCACTGGGTTTGCGAAATTTACATCCGACATGCAGCCTGAATCACAGGAATCGCTGTCAGTCACTTGTCGTTCTTTACATGATATATGTTTGACTGACAGCGAACCGACAGCTGTTGATAGCATGTTGCGAGTTATAGTCATCCCGTGATGTCGGACCTGTGTTGACACGTCATTGTGAAGCCGTCCCGTCATTACCAAACCGAAATTGCTGATTCAAGCTAGCAGTGTTAAAAAACGTTCAATTCGTTCCAAGAGCAACTACATTCCTTGTAGGCTTTTCGGCACCTTTCTTTTCATTTAGATTGACAACTAAAAAATGTTCAAAATTCATGTCGGTGTTCGTTTAAAATTTGCATGCTGGCGTGCCTCGACATCACACAATAAAACTTTGTTAATGGCTAATTGACAAAAATTTATCATATAAAGGCAGCAGGCATTGAACATGTTAATGGAGACAATTTGTAAGCTGATTAATTACAGATTACTGCATTTTCATTACACTGACACCAATTTGCTTTGAAACTGGTGTCACCCATCAAATAATTCAGCTGATGCAACTATTGCTATGTTTGCCATGTTTTTGTTATTTTTTAATGGTAAGTCTACTTTTGCGAGATGAGGTAACTCAGCACTTTCTGTACGATGGGAATCAATGTTTCGCCGAGAAATAACTCGCACAAGTAACACACGTGGTTCGAAGCTTTTATTGAAACTCTTGAATACAGTGTATTGTGTCTATATACTTAACAAACTGCAATGAAATGAGCATTCGCATAAACTGTTTGGGTGAAGTAAAACATTTAAAAACCACGTGGTCGTGGAGGCTGCAGACTAAATTTAAAGCTAGGAAAAGTATATTCTATGGCTGCACTTAAGAACTGAAAAGTTGTCTGTGTTATAAAAGAACACTTTAAGACATTTAGAAGACACACGTTATACACCGTAATAATTTTCATAACACATTTTCTAGCTATTTCAGGTAACTCAATTCTCCACTCGTGCACAGTGGAAGTTGTTCCTGAAGAGTAATTTCAGTGAGCATTAAATTTATTTAAATACTGTCAGTCACGAAATGTTGGACTGCACATAATGAGTTTATCTTACTAGGCTGATAATTGTCCTGCAGGCTGCAAAAGCAAAGTTCACCAATACAAACTTTGCACGGTCTAACACTAAAAAATAACAGTACAAAACTGCCACAAGAGAAAATGAAAAGTTTAACGACTAAATAATGACATCGTCTGGCCTTTAAAGACAACGAAAATGAACTGAAGCATTTTAGGAACTGTCATTAAAGCAAATATGCAAGTTTACCGTACATACCTTATAATGTCAGTAATAAGATGTTAGACTACACACAACAGCCTTCATAGTTAGTTTACTAGAATGACACATATAGACATTTAAGCAAGTATGCAAGTTTACCTTACAATGTCATTATTAAAATGTTAAACACTGCACACAACAACCTTATTAGTAAATTGACTGGAACAATAATGTAATGTTGTTAAAGAAGATAAGCAAGTGTAACTTACAATGTCATTAGTAAAATGTTGTTAGTAAAACGTCATCAGTAAAGTTAGTAAAAAGTAAACAGAGTGACCTTAATAGTTAGTTGACTAGAACAACATGACAATATTAAACAACATATGCAAGTTTACCTTACAATGTCATTATTAAAATGTTATGCTACACACAATGCCTAAACAGTTGGTCGACTAGAATGATAATGTAATGTCCTTCAGGCCACGAAGACAAATCGAATTAGCATAAACTTTGCAGGAATTGTTAATTTGAAAAAAAATAGGTGTATGCAAGTTCATTAGTAATGATACTTTCTGATAAATTGTTGTGTGCAGTTCAACAGTTTAGTGAATTACACAACTTCCATGTAAATTTATGAAAAGTAAACGATGTATGGATTTCGTTTGACCTGCAATGACGACGAAAACTAAACAGGTAAACTTTCTATGAACATTCGTTAAAAGCAAGGTAATTAGTCTATGCGAGTTCACCCTCTGTTATATTATGGTAAAAGGCTAAACATTGCACATAAGAAGAGAACTGAATAAAGAATTTAGATGTTAGTGAGATGTCGCGCAGCTTGGATGACAACGAAAAACAAGAATGTCCGCATGAAGACTCTGGGACTAACTAAAAACAAAGTAAATAATGAATGGAAGTTAATTAGTAATACTATAAACTACCATGTAACAATGAAAGAGTATACTATAAAAAGATGTCATCTGGCCTTTACAAATAACAAAGATTAGCTAGATGAACCATCTAGGGGCTGTAATTGAAGCAATTATGCAAGTTTACCTAGTATCGTCATTAATAAAGTGTTTAACTGCACATAATGGCCCTTAGCGTCCAATGACTATATTAGTAAACTGTCCTTTAGTTTTCCAAGACAAGAGGTAATAATGAAAGCTTGGCAGGAACAGTTGGTAAAAAAATAATGTATGCAAATTTACTATATGTGCTTTTTAACGAAGTGTAATGTGCATGTTGGCAATTAACCAAATTACAGAACAGCCACGAAATAGATCAAAAAGTAAACAAAGATGTAAAGATGTTTGGCTTTTGAAGACAATGAAAATGAACAGCAAATGTTTCAGAAACCTGTCATTAAGAAAAAAGATAATAATTCTAGGCAAATCCATCTTCCGTCATGATATGTGATAAATGGCTGAGGCGTTTGTGTAGTGGAAGACAAATGAAGCGAGATATTCATAAAACATCAGGCAACAAATGCCGGTAATTAAAAAAAAAAAGGTTGACAAGAAAACTTTGGGTGTAACGGTCTTTAAGGCAAGGCAATCTGAGCGCACGCTGCATCTTATCCTGGCAATGGCAGTTCCTGGCACAACAAAGAAACTGAAGGAGAGTTTCAGAAAGTGAATCTAGGCCCAGGGTTGATAGCACCAGCCTTTGAGAAAAAACCGCCACCTTGTCCCGAATCGTCGTCATCTTCAAACAGGTTGTAACCAGCGCTCCCCACACTTGCTGTAGGGCTCGAAGGTCCTGCGACAAGGGAAAACTCTGGCGGAAACTCCTTTGAGATTTGGCTGTCTGTGGTCTCTTGCCTTCCTCCTTGCTGGGGAAATTGCTCGCCCTGAATTTCCCAATGGGATGACGTGACGAAGGACTGCGCTGGCTGCTTGTGTTCAGCATGAGAGAAATTGGCAGCGGCTGTTTCTTCTAAGGCATGCCCACCTTCTGGAGGCTGTCCGACGGGCTGTGGCTCCTGCATTTTTTTGCTCCTGCTCGACGATGCAGTTGATGGATGCAAAGCTTTCTGCATTGCACGAGAAGAACCGGGAAGGTGGGTCAGTGCAGATGTCTGCCGCTGGCCACGTGCAGGCGCGGGCTGCGCAGGGGGAACAGTGCGGTGTAATTGTGGCTCTTGCAGACTCATACCTGATTTAGCCAAGACCGCTGCGGCCTTTGCAGGTGCTCCTGGCACCAGGTTGGGAACAGGCAGGCCCATTTGTTCTGTCAGCTGCCATTCAAACTGCACTTGGTGGGATCGCTGCTGTTGCAACCCCATCATCCATTTAGGCGAAGTGGACAATAACTTAGCTGGTTCTCCTTGCGCAAGGTAAGAAGGACCTGCCAGATCAATTTCTTCCATTGCCTGTTGGCTGTCTGAAGGGCGTGCACGCTGAGCTGGGTGAAGAGGCCTGTCTGCCTGCACTTCATTGCTCGAAAGGCGAGACGTGGCCAAAGATTGCAGAAGAGGTTCTCTCTGTGCTGTACGGGAAGGACCAGCCGTAGACAACTCTTTCAGTGAATGCTGGTCAACTGAACACTGTGAAACCTGTGCTCTGCGGAGGGTTAGATCCTCCTGTTGCCTTGTATGTCCGGCAGACATTCGGTCTCTTGGCGTAGAAGTGTGGATACCCATGGACGAAGCTGCTACAGGGCGCTTGTCCTGTGGCGTTTTCGATGAGGCTTGCATGCTGATGGATAAGGCATCATTAGTGGCAGCACTCTGAGAAGGAATGACTTGACTTTGGAAATGTGCCAAATTGCTCTTGTGTTGGGCATCGGCTGGCACAGAAGTGGTTTTAACTGCCAGGGAGGATGAGGTTCTCTCACTGGAGGGAACCTGGGGGTGCTGAGGTGCTGGCTTAGAAGCTGAAGTCGATGACGAAGCACCATTATCACCAATTCGTGGCTTCTTGCAAGAAGGAGGGGTCGTGTCATAATTTCCAAAAGGGATCAACACGGATTTCCTCTGTGATGCTTGAGGCTTGGGCGAACAGGCTGACGGCAAAAGCGATTCTAACTTGCCCAAGTGCATTAAAGTGTCAAGCTGGCGTCCTCCTGAAGTCGACCTCGGCCTTATCGGAACTCTGCTTTGTGGTGGCGGCATCAGTTGTGGCGACAGGTTTGGTGTGGGACAGTGAGGTGGTGGTCCTTTTTCAAGGCTCTTGGGGGCCTCCACTGGGGCACTCTGCCTTGAGGTGCTTGGAAGGGCGAGCACTTCAAAGTGGGATGAAGTTGTTTCGTCGAGCGACGTGGAGCATGGCTGGTTTTGCGGAGTCTCGCCAACAGGGTGAAGCTGAGATGGCCAAGTGACTTGAGGAGCTCTTTCCTGTGTTTGTTCCCAAGCTTTGCTCTGAAGCAACGCCTTCGTGGACTCCAACTGTTGGACTTCATCTCTGACCACCTCAACTTTTTTTCTTCCACATGCACGCTGGACATAAAGTCTGGCGATTTCAATGAAAAAGTTGTTGAGACTGTCTTGGGCGGCTCTCTTCTTCTCTGCGCGTAGCTTTTGCAGTGCTTCGTCGCATTCTCTGACAGCTGCCCGCTTCATTGCAATAGCTTCTTCCAGTTCAGCGATTTGCTTTTCCATGCTGTCGATATTGTAAGGGCGCTTCACTCTCTCCTGCAAGTCTTTGACACGCCGACATCTCTTTTCAACACGCTTCGTTGAAGCTTCCAGATTTGCCGATTGTTCCGCCGAGATCCGGCGCTCTTCTTCCAGCTGCTTCTCCAGGGCGCTGACTTTTTTCTCCGTTGGCTCCTGCAATTGACGATGCAATTTCGTGTTCGCTTCCTTTGTCTTTATGTTGTCTTGCGCGATATCTACAGCATTTTCGTCGCTCTGCACCATTTCGCGGTAGTGCTGTACCTCCAGATTGATCCCTTCGAGTTGCTCCTCGAGCCTTCGTTGGTGCATTTCGTCAATGCGAAGTTGTTCTTCTGCCAACGCTGCTTCGGCGATCGCGGCACCTATAAGCGACCGTACTCCTTGAGAGGCTTCGTGGCCTTGCGGTTCCATCGCTTCGTGGATTCGCAGTCTCGCACAAATATCACCGTTCGAGATCGCGATTTCCTACACAAGGCAAAAAAAAAAAAAAGTTCAGTCGTTCTTCGAGCACTTACGCACGAACGCAGTTCTCCAATCACGGGTTATAAAATCCTTACGGCCTCGCCGCGTCAAGTCTAACCTCAGGAAATAACGGCGAAGACGCTGGATGCTGGCAGAGCAAAACTCGCTCCTTCGCGAGAAACGGTTAACCGCGAAAAAGGACGCCCAAATCACAAAATCACTGACAGAACACCTACCAAACTAACTTGCAATTTTTTTTATAGATTACTTAGATGCGCCGTGTGCCCTCTCGTTTTCAGTGAATAAGCAGTTTTATAACCTCATTGGTGACCGCTTACCGACTTTAGCGCCGCCTTTGTTTCTAAAACGCATTCAAAAAGTGGCAGGACTGTCTTTGAGTTACAACACGGCTGCTGTGGCTCTTGTGGGTCACTCCGCGCTGGTGATAGTGTGCACTACTAAGCACTGTAAGCACAACTACAATTCCTGCAAGAACCCGAGTTTCCGGTTGGCGCCTTTGCCACCGTTGCGTCATTGGTCGAAGACACGGAAAAGAGAGAGTCATAGAGTAATATAAAAGGTTACTCTATGAAAGAGCTATGGAGAGAGCAGACAACCTAATTCAAAAGTGAACTGTCTTAGCGTAGTGCGTGTCCGCTTGGCGATTCTTTTTGCGACGTGGGCGTAACCTGGGTCTCGGTGATAACGTGATAATCTGGGTGAATTTGGAGAAGCAGTTGCGGTATACGTGTGCGTCAAGTGACGGAACTCAGCTGGTTACAACGTACACTTAATGAGCGAATGCAGCTGGTGAAACTGGAGAAACCATAGGAAACCGGTGAGTGCGTGGCTCAGCTAGATGTAGTCAGGTGACAACGTTGATTGGTTTAAAATTGTGTATTTTTACAGCGGCTACTTCGGTTGATTAAGGGCCGGTACGATGGCGACGCATGAAGAGTTCTTCCGTGGGCTGTACATACACTCCCCCTTTTTTTTTATGAAAGGGAACACGTCTGCGCGTGGCTTGCGCTCCGCCGCGGCCACCTACAGCACCATTAACCGACAGATAAAAAAAAAAGCGCGTCCGTTTCGCGTCACGAACAAAACGACACGCCATGGCCGTTGGAGAAGCGCTGCTAGATTGCGCTCCTTCTTCGGTCTTGCAAGATCGTGCAACGGGCGATGCCGTGAAAAGCGGTAGCGCTTTTCTTATCTGTCGGCTGATTGTGCAGCCGGCAGATAAAGCTCGGCAGCCGCGCCAGAGCGCAGGGAGTATGCTCGCGTGTTCCCTTTCCCAAAGATGGACACGTGTTCAGTGGCGGTCAAAATTTTGCGGACCACGGGAACGCGTGTCCAACTAGAACGCTTTGATGCCTCCGCGCGCGCATCAAGGCACTCTAGTTTGACAAGCGCTCCCGCGGTCCGTAAAATTTTGGCCGCCATTCGCTAGGATTGCTCAACCACCGTGGTAGTATTTTTATATACTCGAATTTGCCTACTCTTCCTGTTTCGGGCTTGGAGTGCAACCGTGGCCTTGCTTACTGTTGTCTGGTGGCGCTCGTTTTAGTTAGAATAACGGTTCGTTGTCTACCTCGTGAACTGGTCTACGTCCAAAAAAGTCGCAGTTTCGTCTCGAGGGCGAAGCAATTAAATGCGATAGCGACTTTTGACAGATATGTGGGGTTTAAAGGCCAACCCCGGCGATTTTTCGAGGTCGGTGGATCTCATTGAAGTTCACTGGGTACGTTAATTTGCACGTTTGCGCCAATGATGCCAAATTGTAGGCTTGGGAGTTTCGCAGATTCTGTTCACATGAATTTTATAGCTTGCCTCGAAACGCTCACCTCGCTTGCCAAGAATAATGGCAACATTGTGTGTGTGACGTTGAGTTTTGCCTGGCGGAAGTTGACGAACTGATGTGCCACTGCAGCGTCTGCTTGTCTGCTATATATTGTGTGGGTTTGGATAGAGTACTAGAAGTGGCTTCTAGTACACTGTAGTTTGGCATGTGCTTCTTTGGTTGAACGATCAATTTTCTTTTCCGCGTTGGTGGGTGTGTGATACGTGCCAAGTGGTGTTGCGTTGTGAGCCACACACGATTCGCCATATATTCACCATAAGGGCCAAACCACATAAGCGCGAAAATGCACGCGACAGCGACGAGCGACGCTATGAGCGACGAAACAGGCCGTTCGCGCGACGTGTCGCGTGCTCGTTTTCGCGCGATCGCTCGGTTCTCCCGATTTGGAAACCGTCGCTCATCGTCCGGAAGTGCTGGGCTCAAGCAGCCAATAGCCAAAAACCGGAAAAGACAAAGACTACGTAGGTGCACGTGACCCTGCCCGAGTCACGTATGCGCAACAAAAAATAACGCAATGTTTATTACGCATGTGCATATAAAAAAGTGCTGCAAGGCAATAATAAACACTTTCCGTTTCATTACACAACAATATATCTTATTTTTAAATTGCATACCGCTCGCTACGCGGTTTTCTTGGTGCGAGTAGACGGCCTCATGCCAGCAACAGTGAAGTTCGCTCGCCGAAGGCGTCGCGTGAATGAGGTTTGCCTGCGCTAGCGACTGATCGCGCGAAGACGATCTACGTCGCGTCGCTGTCGCGTGCATTTTCGCGCTTATGTGGTTTGGCCTTAACAGCGCAAGCGTTTTAGCTGATCGCCGCGGGTGGCGTGGGCAGGTAGTGTCATCTAGCGGGCATTATGTGCAATCAGGCAAGTTCCGGCAGCGTCAGGCAAATCTTTACGTCACACGTAGAAGCGCACGTGGTTGTGTTTCGGTTTCGGTATTGCGGTTTTTCGGCAATTAAATGTTATTTTCGATTTTTTAGCATTTCAGTTATCGGGCGCGTGAGAAAAGTGTCTAAGTAACATAAAAGCACCATTATGCTTTCATGGTAAAACAATCGCCGGAGTTGGCCTTTAACGTCCCAAAACCACTATATGATTACGAGAGACGCCGTAGTGGAGGGCTCCGGAAATTTCAACTACCTGGGGTTCTTTAACGTGCACCCAAATCTGAGCGCACGGGCCTACAGCATTTGCGCCTTCATCGGAAATGCAGCCGGGATTCTATCCCGCGACCTGCAGGTTAGCAGCCGAGTACCTTAGCCACTAGACCACGGCGGCGGGGCAAAATGCAATAGCGACAAATTCAAATGTTATGCGAAGTAAGTCTAGCGGCTAATTCTTTTGGGTCCTATGTCGCGTAACTCTTCAAAACGCTGGTGTAATGGAATAAAATTCTGCAGCAGGGGCGTTGGCAGAAATATTTTCACGGTATGGGGGAGGAGACACCTTTTTTTATTTCGGGGGTATAGGGGGGGGGGCGTAAAACACGTCCTGGAAAGGGTAATTTTCCGCTCGGTGTGCCACCGCAAAAAAAAAAAAAAAATCAGAATGGGGGAGGGGCACGGGCCCCGTCTGCCATCCTCTGGCTACCCCACTGCGCTGCAGGGAGAGAGGAGCTCTTGTCTCAACACGGTCGCGACCGCGCCGTTATGATCAAAGTTGGCAGTTGCTGCAGGGGTCGCTGTTCTAGGGAGCGTATATCCGTCCATCCATCCATCCATATCCATCCATCCATCCTATACATGACAGGCCGTTTTGGTCTTGCATGCTGCTCAAGCCAATGTTTGTAGAACCAACTCAAGCGTCGCATCCCCCTGCGACCTACACCCCGGCATCTCTTCGTGTTCCTTATTTCTGAGAAAAACGCGTGCTTGTTTTTCTTTCTGTTTATAAAGTAATCGAAGGTACGTCTCACACGCAGGATAATGCTATCGCATGTGCCCTCCGTACGGCTTAGATAGGCGCCTTGTGTAATCTCTGCTGCAGCCACGTTCGTCCCCAGCGCTCGCGCTCTTTTACTCGCGGTCAGAACATACGATGCGCGAAGGAATGTTTACCGATTTTGACTTTATACGGAACATGACGGCGACGGCGAGAGTCTTTCCAAGGTGTCTGCAATGGCATAGCCGGGGGTGGCCCACCAGGTCTGTGTTCTCCCACCCGTAATTTCGTTTTCCATGACAATCGACCACATCTGCCTGCCCGGCCCCCACTTAAGAATAAGGTGGTAAAAACAAGGTGGTGCCCCCCCCCCCCCGGAAACTTTCTGCCTATGTCCCTGGTTGTCTGCATAACTTCTATCGCAATAAGAGGGTCAAGAAACCGAACTGCGACGCTGAAATTCGGCTGACCTTCGTCTTGAGACAAAGAAGCTGCATGCCACGCCGGAGCGGAAAAAAACGAAGCTTAGGCATTCTATGTACTAGCCATCATTCCTACGCTGGCTTCATCGCGACACGTTGCAGCTCCCATAGACGCTAGCACCTAGTTTCCCTCTAAAGTGCATTATTATTAAACTCTTCTTGGGCCTGGCTATATTGAGTACTGATACCAGACAGACGAAACGGCTGCACGCGGTATCATGACTCGATGTCACAGAACGAGCGCTAAAAAAGGGCGTGACGCCAAATTCTTGCGATAACGGGCGGGAGAAACGCCGCGAAGTCAAAAGAAAAAAAAAGGAAAGAAAAAGAAAACAAACGGCCAAGGCTCCCCGGGAGCGCGCTCTCCCCGCAGAAGCGTGGCTTCATCGACGAACCTCCTCACCCCACAACGGCGGCCGAGCAAGCCCGCGATTTTTCTAGAACGAAGGAGGCGTGGCCACGCCGAGATGAGTCATCCGACGCGGAGGGCAGTCGAACCGTCTCGCGCCTCTCCCCAGCCTTCGTTGCGCATCGCACCGACGAAATGAGGAGAACTTTCTGGAAGGTGGCGCGGAAGGTATTTAATCGAGCAGCCGAGACGAGAAAGCAGGAGGAGACGGAAGTTAACGCCAGAGCGCGTAGGTATTCCGCCGTGTAGTCGGCGAAGGTTTTGGTCCGTAGGGACGAAGCCGGAGATGAAGAGGATTTCCACCTGAGGGGTGAAGGCTCGGGCTACAGGCAAGAGCGTGTGTTTACCGCTATCGAGCGAAGACCCGTGGCAACAGCTGCGGGTGTGAAGCCGACGTGTTCCGGCGAAGAAGTTGAAGTTTGAAGAGGGGCCAATTGAAGACGGGAGGTTTCCTGGAAGAGAAACTTCGAGGGCTGCGGAACGACAACGTTGGACTTTGAGTGAGTGATTCTCGGAAGAGTATCATCTCGACTTTGGTTCCAAGAACTTTGGACTGAATAGGTTTTCTGCCTCTTTAGTCTTTAAGTGTCTTGGTTGTTCAATGCATGCGACTGCATTGTAGTGCGTATTGTTGTCCGTGTCCGTTGTTTCAAGTGTGGCTGATTGTATTGTGTAGTACGTTGATTGATTGGTTTGATTGGTGACATATTGTATGCAACTATTGTGGAGTGTGCATTTTTGTGTATTGCTTTCGATCTGCCATTATCGAGAATATAATTTGTTTGTTTATCAACTCTCGGCTCTGACTTGTTCTTTGGACCACAGCCGGCGTCCGCTGGCGCGCCAAAAAGGACCACTTCTAAATTGTCCACGCTTTCGTGGTGCGGTTCGGGGGGCCGATACTTCGGCTCTTGGAATTAGCCCGGCGATCGCCTCCCTAATTAACGGGACAGGTGAGACACTCGATAAGTGTTTTATACTAATTAAATGCGAAGCAGGTTATGCTCGGGGCTATGTCCGTCCCTTGGCGACCGTCCGCTTCCTACTGCGCATGCGCCAACAATATCCCTCTCCTCGCGTGAGCGCGTGCAAGTGGGAGGAGGTGGCAGAGCGCTGCCTCTGCCTCGTTTCTCCTCTTCCGTTCATCTCTCTGCCACAAATGTGCGCTCGTAAATAATGCTCCGTTGCACTCTCCAAGCAGCACTTGGTGTTCACTTTGCGGCACACACACGGTAATAAACACAGACGGGAGGGGCCAACATACACAACTCCACACAAACGAAACATACACGGAAACATACGAATGGAAGCACTAGTGAACACCCCCGCTTCGCAAACCCACATGCTTCCCTTCAGTGGAAGATGGTGTATATATATTTTTTAATTTCACGCACTGTGTTAACGCAAGTCCCGCGTCGCTTTATTTCAATAGGAGCACGTTCGCTTTGAACAAAATATCGCTTGAAACAAAGTTCGTGTCCTGTCCGGATTACTTCGGTGTGACTGTAATTTATTGTGTTGTGAGAAAATACGCTTAGAACGCTCCGACGCTTGTTCGCATAATTTTGAAGTTAATGTCGCTTTAACCGAAATCCCGCTGATAGTGAAGTTCTGTCGCGATCACTTGGGTGTGACTGAGGTCTTTTTGTATTTACGTTGTCGGACGCTTCCTGTATGGTATTGACTGATCTGAAGTTGGATTTGAGCGTCACATATTGTAAGTAGGAATGCCAACAACTGCTGAAAGAACTCAGTAATTTCCACGCCTTGAAAGTCGTTGGAGAGTCAACCTGTAAGCGTGCAAATGTATGCGATTGGCTGGCATCTTTATCGTAATTTAGTTTTATTTATTCACTCCCCTCTTTGCTCACATGACCTGCGTGACTGCTACTGCTACGCAAACAGCGCTAGGCACGGGACGGTGAAAGACAGACAGACGTCTCTTCATCACCGTGCCGTGTCTAGAATCGGTCTCGCGCCTGTAGACATTTCACAATCGCGACTGGCTCCCGTATACGCATGCTGCACAAGGGGGTCAATCACCATAGGGAACTTTCATCCTGATCGTGCTCTATCGAGATCAATAGGGCACGGTGTGAACTGTTATAATCTATAACACTGTGTTTTAGTCTTAGTGATGTACCAACCAGACCAGTTCGCTCATGTACTACTACTACTACTACTACTACTACTACTACTACTACTACTACTACTACTACTACTACCACTGCTGCTGCTGCTACGGCGACGACGATGGCATAGGGTAGATTTAAACAGCTTTCGCGTAAAAGCAGTGATATGAGGATGTGGAAAGCGTATAGTGACTCGCCTGCTCCGCTGCGGGGCACCTTCAGGGGTGCCACGACGTCCCAGCGGTCAAGCTCGGGGCAGTACCGCTCGACCGTGCCGAACTTCGTGGTGCTGTCGCAGCCGCCCACGGCGTAGAGCCGCCGCCGAACGACGGCAGCGCCCAGGCCGTACCGCGCCAGGGACAGGCTGGCCACGCTTGTCCACTCGTCCGTCGACGGGTCGTACCTGCAGCAACACGGTGGCCAACCGAATAATGCGCCCGCCTCCCGTAGGGGCAAAGTTTACAGCGCCCAGCGAGTTCCTATAACCATGCAGGCCAGAGATACCTACGGGTTCCAACCGTAGGTGTGTGAAGGATCTCTTACTGTTGCGTATCGCACCGGTCCTTCTGGTTAACATCCCTAACTTTCCTTCCTTTCCTGTCCCTTCCTTCCTTCATTAGCGGGGACGTAGTATCACCGCGGCTTGAGTTACTGTACATGCTACCTTTAGGGAGCATACACAGTGACTCTAATCGCGGCATCTCCCCCAACCCTCTTCACTTTGGTCGTTTTCGAGAAAAACAAGCTTCCCAAATGCTTTCAAAAATGGCCTTGAAGTGATGACGTGCTTCTCACGACGGTCTGCCTTTGGTCCTCGACTTTCCGAAGGTGAAAATGAAAAAGGAAACATTTCTTGGAATGCGACATCAGTGGTCCTCGGCTGCCGTTATCGTCAAAAGCCTTCTCGGCTCACAATCTTGCACTTCAAAGATGATGGAGCAGGTACGACTGAGTAAAGATATTGAGTGCACTTGGCGTTCCGGTCTGTTCATTAAGAGGGAGGGTGACCACTGCCTATACCTCCTCCCTCTCATGTGCACCCTTATAGATTAGCAGTATAGGCGTGCGCAGAGTCCTTCGTTTGGCGGGGGGGGGGGGGGCAAGTGTCTCTGCAGCACTTCTCCATCTCCCGTTTTCATTGGTCGAATCTGAAAGATGAGCCGAGCTGTGGTTGTAAAAATGGAAGTGATGAAGGGATTCTCCCGATGGCCTGCCTTTGGTCCCCGACTTCCAAGTCTTCAACGGTGGGAAGTAAAACAAGAGCGTTGGCAGCGGCGGGGTGGGGGGGGGGGGGTGTGCAAAAGAGGCACTTGCCCTCCTCAAGCCTCACCAGCACTTCCTCTCACCCAAGCTACACAAGTGATCTCCCCTTCTCCAGCCGTGCTGCAAAACGGCTTTGCATCCCCGAAGGCAACATCCTGCCGACGCTCACGGAAGTGAACAGTTTTTCAAATGTAACATCAGTTGTGCTGGGTCGCCATCATCATCAAATAGGTGCATGGCCCTATCCCTGCACAACGAACAATGGCGGAGCAGGTCTGACAGACGTATAGGTTGCGGCGTAGACTTGGTGCTCTTCTTAGATGATTGGGTGGTGTGGCTGCTTGCCCTCTTCCTGAGTCATGCCTATGCTTGGGACGGCCCCTGGTTTTCTGTTAATGAGTGATACGGGTGAGGGTCGTGTTTCCAGTTAGTCTCGGCTATTGATCGATCATTCCGAAAAAAAAAATACTCGTGGCTACGTGGACTCGTGCACAACTGCAGCACGACAACAAAGTTTCGACCTTTGAATGACTCAGGGATGCTTTAATGGCGAGGTTTCAGATTATAGTTAAGATGGTAATATATATGCACAATCATCTTACCGGTACTTACCGGCATATTACCGCACTTACCTTCGGATCAGAAACCTGGAGCATTACAAGGAGTGTTAAACTTAAGTTGAGAATGATGCAGCGAGCCGAGCCGTGGAAAGAAAAATGGTAGGATATAATCCTAGGAGACAAGAAGAGAGCAAATAGAGCAGAGTGGATCAGGGAACAAACCAGGCTTAAGGATATCATAGTTTAAATCAAGAACAAATGGACATGGGCCGGGCGTGTAGCGCATAAGCAGGATAACTACTGGTCATTAAAGATAGCTGAGTGGATTCCCAGAGAAGGCAAGCGGGAAGAGAGAGACAGGAAGTTAGGTTAACAGATGAGATTAAGAAGTTTGCCAATATAAAGTGTCAGCAGCAAGCACAGGACCAAGTTGAGCGGCGGAACATGGGAGGAACCTTTGTCCTGCAGAGGGCGTGGTCAGGCTGATGATGATCATACACACCTTCAACAAACAGCGCTAGAGCAGGCTACGGACAAAGAGGGTTAGAGCTAAAGTTGGTAGGTGCTCATGTTGAAGAGAGAGACCTGCATTAAGAAATCAAGTGTCTGAACAGTCATGCCTCACAAGTGTAAACCTCGATAGGTTCCATGGCTTCTTCCCTGGGCATGCACGAATAAGATTTTTTGGCTGCCATCTTTCTTAGACGTTGTGTGCCTCTTCAGCTTTTTAGTCGGCACTTGCGGTGCCCTGACTTCGCTGTTTTGTCCGTACTGTCTTTCACTTGCATAACTTGCACAGCGAAGCGCTTTTGACGTGGCATTGTCGAAGAGACTGTTTCGCGAAAATTCCGGTGTTGACGGCGTCATTGGTTGTGAGCGAAAAAGCTGCGTCGGCCGCGAGTGAAAAAGCTACGTCGGCCGCGAGCAAAAATTCGAGGTAGTTGCAAATTAAACAAAAAAAAGAAGAGCCGGGGGGGGGGGGGGGGGGGCGTTTGCATTTCGGCTTTCCTTGCGGCACATTTTAGGTGTCCGCCGAGAAGCGAAGGCAGGCTGGCGGTTGGGAAGTCGATAGCGTGTGCGTGCGTGCGTACGGATATCGTTATCGCACTCAACTATTAAACGGCCCCTGAACCAGACTAAGTTAAAAGGAAAGTAGTTTCTTTCTCGCCATCGCTACCTTCCTCCCCACAAGCGCTTCCTCTCCACTTATTTCTTCGCGAAACACGAGGCATGACAGCAGAAGGCGTTGAGGCAGTCAGGATTTTGCGCCTTTCCCCTGTACACGCTGCTGTTTCCGCTTGCGCTGTCGCGAAAGCAGAAAGCGAAGTGAAGTGAAAGTTTATCGCGCACGATAGACGGTGCGAGAAGAGGCAGAACGGACATTCGACTGCATATGACAAAGCAGGGTATAGGCGATAATTCACAGCCGATATATCTGACACACCGACCAATCGAGAGCTTATTTCGTCCTGACGTCACGGGAACAGACTGCAGACGTCACGAATCGTGTCGCAAAGACGGGAAGTGCCCGGAGTGAACAAGACGCTCTTAGTATTTTGGCGAAGGGTCTCGCAGTTTTATTTGTCGTCTGCTTGATTGCGCGCTGTTTGTTGAATTCGTCAATGACAGTGTTCGGTTAACAGCACGGTGCAAGAATTCTTTAGGTGAGCGAACTCCGGGACTATCTGCTGCCCGATAATGCTCTGCTTGGCAAGGACCCCGAGAGATGACGCTACAAACTTTGCCCCGGCTCTTCCCCCCCCCCCCCCCCCCCTCTTGGTGTAGGAATCAACACCCTCACCGCACCATCAACCCTCTTTCGTGGCGCCGCTCTAGGCGTGTCGCGTGGCTGATATCGCGCGATAACCCGGTTTTCTCATATTTTGAAACCATCGCCCACGTATCAGATGTGCTTTGCGGAATTTGCCAGCAGCCCGCCACGGTCCTCAGTCCGGCGAGCCATCTGTCGGCAGGTCGCGAACGAGAACATACTCGGTCCCTCCCCGCCAAGCGCTCGCCTTAAAGTATTCTTGCACCGTGGCTTACAGTTCTCGTTCGGCAAGGCCGCTTGCTCGACTCGTTGAACGGCTCTCACCTCTCGACGCTGCTGAGGCAGTTTGTGCCGTGTGATCCAGCGACGGCGTACAGAAGACCGTCGAGCACGGCGACGCCCAGCCTGTGCCGCGGCACGCCCATGGGGCAGCGCTCGCTCCAGCAGTTGCGCGCCGGGTCGAGGCAGTGCACCACGGGCACGTCCTCGCCCAGTTCGGTGGGCGGCCGGAGCACTCGACCGCCGACCACGTACAGCAGTCCTCCGAGGAAGGCGCCTCCGGGACCGCTCCGCTCCAAGGGCAGCGGCGGCAGCGCGCTCCACGAGTCCGACTCGGCGCTGAAGCAGTCCACCGTGTTCAGCGAGCGGCGCAGGTAACCGCCGGCCACGTACAGCAGGGACGGCACGCTGGGGCATCGCTCGCCGCAGCAGCTGCAGCCTCGGTGCGAGGTCAGGTCCTGCAGAGGCAGGGCAAGGCGACAGTTTTGTAGGGGCTCCATACCTTTCGTGCCTCCCCCCCTGGCGCCGCCACCGCGTGACTTGCGCTAAGTGCGTGTTTTTTTAATTTAGCGCACGCGAAAGAAGAGATGGGATGGAATGGAAAAACTTTATTTTTGTCCCGCAGGACGCGCGTAGCGGGCGTCTCCCACGAAGCGGCCGATAAGGAGTACCTGGCTGCCGCTTCGTGGGCCTGCTGGACGGCCCATTGCTCTTCGGCGTGAAGTGGGCTTCCGAGGGACCTCTCTCGCTTGTTTGAGGTAGTCGGAAGGGGCGTTTCTACACACTCGGAGCATGTGCGCCAGTGTCGCCGTGTGGCCGCCTGCGGGACACGTGTCGCTGGGGTACGCATCGGGATAGGAAACGCGAAGCTTGGCAAGGTCTGCGTATACGTGTGGGTTCGTAATAGGCGTAGGGTTAGCGCCCGTGGTCTGTTAAGTTTCGGATGTGGGGGTGGAAAAATGCGGCGTTCTGTCGGTAAAATTGCTTGATGTCGTTGTGTGCTTCCCGACTGGTCTCTAGCTCAGCGAGATGGGGTTTTATCATAAATGAAATATTCCGACGTTCTTTAACAAGCATTGCACTTTTCTGCTGAAAATTTGCTAAAGTGACGATTTTGAGGGTAATTTAGCTGTATTTGTTAATTACCAAGTTTAAAGATTGACAGTTATAGCATAGATGAAATATTCCGACATTTTGGAAAGAAGTGCTACAACTTATGTATTGAAATACCTGTTGCTATGCTTACTGATCAAACAGTTCATCGAGGAATCATTGTTAATTACTCAGATTCACGTGTCAGAAAAAATATGTCTTGCTCCATACGGTTGAGAAAAATGATCAATTAGACAGGTGTAGCGTATGTGCTTTTCTTATTGTTAGGTGTAAGTTAGCTGAAAATGAAGCACGTGTTTGTGACGCGTTATGAACAGCCATAATCATGACTAGCGTTTGCGGTCCTGCACCACACAAAGGCATGGCCTTCGTAACTAATAGTAATTATTAGGGTTCGACCATAGGCCTGCAGTGGGTTCCCCTTCAGGGTGTCGGGGGGGGGAGGGGGAAGGTTATTCGCAGCGCCCCCCTCGCTATCATGTCAATGAAGAAGGCCGACTTTGCGCCCCCCCCCCCCTACCCATGCTTCATAGGTTTGATGTCCCAAAACCATGGGACGCCGTAGCGGAGGGCTCCGGAAATGTCAATGAAGTGTGGCTATTTAACGTCAATCGATGACAATTGACTTTAGTTTCGTTCATCTCAAACAGAGGAGCGGCTGTCTGTCGATAGGTTGACGAGCGCGCCGCCCCCATTACAACGATGACGGCAGCGCGGCGACAGGTATACATTTTACACTGTGCACATAAGTTCTAACATTTCATCTTTGTCGAAATGTGGCCACCGTGGCCGGGACTATAGATCCTGTGACCTCCGGGTTTACTGTCGGGTGCCATAACCATTAAACCACAGTGGCGGGTGGCCTCCGTGATTCTTACGCTACGTTGTGCATATGGGGCCTTCGAGCCTGCCACCCGAAGTGAACGAGAAGTCGCTTCGCATAGTCTTCTCAATCAAATGTGCTAGCGTTCTGTATGCGCCAGGACCGATTGCAGAAGCCGCGAAGGCGCACTGCGACCGCTATGTACTGATCATGATGGGACGATTTTGCCATTTTTGAAATTTGCTGCGATATCGTATGGATTTCCTGTTCCGTTTCGTCAAATACGATAGAGCAAAATTACCTGAAAAGGGTAAAACAAAATCCTACATGGAAGCATCGTCCCAGTTTGACTCTGTTACCTCAGACGTAGGAGGGAAGTGGCGGCGAGGTTTTTTGTATTAGCCCCGTGCTCGGAAACGCTCCTCGACTTGAGCTTTCCACCGCGTTCTCAATGCAGCGCAAACGAGTTTCGAGCGCACTGTCTTTAGTCGGTGCCAAGGCAGCACAAACGCGCGCTGCTTTGGGAATGGGCAGTGCCAGGACGCCACGTATCCCGAAGAGGTGGGAGCATGGATACGCTCCCAAGACTCAACTGCACAACGAAGGGCCATCCAGCGGCTTGAGGAGGCCCTGGCAAAGCAGACGAGAAAGGGAACCGACGCCCCGGACAACGGGAGCGGAGAAGCCCGAGTATCCAACGCCTAGCCAGAGCACAACGTCCTCAAGATCTAGGGCCTGGGACTATAGGACTATTAGCCATAGTGTTTAGATAGGGAATACCCGCGCCCTGCGCGGCCGGTGACTTCCCGCACGCCGGATGCGCGAAAAATGTTGTTTCTCTCTCTCTTGACGCGGTACACACGCCATGTCAAGTCAAGGAGCACTCACCCGCACCACGTCCGCGAGGTAGTCGGCGCAGCCGGGCGTGTCCCTCAGGAGGGCGCAGTGGGCCAGCTGACGTCGCAGGAAACTCGGAGCGAGCCGGTGGCAGCGCACCGCCTTCTTCAGGGCGCGCTCGAGGTCTCCGGCGCGCCGGCGCTCGTCGTGGCGCACCCAGCGCACCAGGGCCTCGTACACTTCGACCTCGCTGCTCACGTTGAGACCGTCCCTGCGCAGCAGCTCGAACAGCCGGCAACGCGGCAGGGAGAGGAACTCGTCCAGTCTACACACCTGCGTACGTGGTGGGCCACGCTAAGAACCGCGCCGGCCGGCAAGCTTCACGAAACGCGAAAAGTGATCGCCATCGTCTAGTAACACATAAGAATTCTCATCATGTGCTGAAGGCACCATATCACGTCACTATAACGCCTCGCCGCGGTGGTCTAGTGGCTAAGGGCCGTTCCAAGCGTTTCCCGCAGCGTCGCCAATTGGCTTATTTGTCCCCCGCTTGCGTGCGGTAGGGGTCGCGGCACGTGCATTGCGGCTGTGCAGGTAGCGCGTGTAAAGGCCCTAAGGTACTCGTCTGCTGAACCGCATATCGCGGGTTCGAATCCCGGCCGTGGCGGCTGCATTTCCAATGAAGGCGGAAATGCCCGCGTGCTCAGATTTGGGTGCACGTTAAAGATCCCCAGGTGGTCGAAATTTCCGGAGCCCTGCACTACGGCGTCTTTCATAATCAATCATATGGTGGCTTTGGAACGTTAAACCCCACATGTCAATTAAATCAATGTCACTATAACACCAAAAATGCGCAAAATTTGTGACGTCACTTCGACGGTGCGGTGACGTCGCATGAAGTGATGTCGCATGCTGACGCCATCGCATGACGTCGTTGCTTTGTCAAAGGTAAACTGATTTCGGAGGCACTGAATGCAAGGGGCACGTGAAATTCAGACAGCTTTCGTAGGGAAGAGAGGTGACAGCGATACAATTCACTAAGATGAAGAGACCAAGGTGACTATTGCCTTTGGTTCATCTTAGGCGAACACGGAAGGGACAGTGTGATTTTTTGAACGGATGCGATTGAGCTACGACATCGGGCATTCGCAGTGGAGATTTGTCGCCGCCCTTCCGAAGAAATTGCGCGAAAGTGAACTTCAAGACGGTAGTGGTGGCCAGAGTAAAGAATTCGCGCCAAAATTTAAGCGAGGCATTTCGCATCGAGGGAGCTGCCAGGGATTGAAGGTAACGCTTTGCTTCCCCCCACAAGGCGTGCCTTTTTTCCTTTAAACTTTTCATTGAAAGAGTTCTGTTTCTTGGGCGAGGTTGAAATTCATACTTTGAAGGGGAGCGCTAGTACACACGGACTACCAATCAATGTACTTCTACGCTACATATAGCGAAGCCTTGCTAGTACCGCAAAGCCAGCCAAACCTACCGGAACGACTTGGCAGGCTCTGAGCTTTGGCCAGGTTGGCCACACGTTCAGATTTATTTTCCAACTATATGCACCACTAGCGCAATCTGTCCACATTATTTTTTCGATGTTATACCCACGCTGTAAGACAAATAATAATTTAGGCGTAAACACTTCGCCAGACGGCGCGTCCATATAATGTTCGCCTCTTTCATCCTCTCTGCCCCCATGTCGCAGCGCCCCCGACGCAACTGCGGCCGATGCATGTACTAGAGCCGAACATTATCTGCACGCGCACTCCGTCGCGCCGGGCGGAGAGTGTCTACATTTAAATTATTTTTCTTACACCGTGGTTATACCGAATGACGTAGTATCTGCGCGCACGTGTTACTGTAACGTGGGGTACCCACCATTGAGAAGTGTTGCTCGGCGAAGCGCTCGGCGCGGTCTTGCAGTTCGCGTATGTGGTGCTGCTGGCAGAACTCTGCGATGCCGATGCAGTTGGAAGGGTCCAGCTGGCGCTCGAGGAATCTGCAGCAGGCGTTTGTTATGCGTTGCACCTAAAAACGGTGCCGCTCGGAGAATCACTTCCACTGTCCCCACCACGCGGGAAAGAGAGAGAACATGTACATCAATGCGTTCGGCCACAACGACAGCCATGCACTGCGACAACAGTTGAACGATTTCGCTTGTTTGTAGCCTGGATACTATGTCAAATTTACTCACTCAAGAGGATTGGCCAAGATAATATAGTAACATATGGATAGTAACGGCACTATTGCTTACCAACAAAGATAATGTAAACATTATTACAGAAGTAATTGACAAGGAAAAAACAAAATAAGAAAGTAAATGAGTTGCTTTACAAGAACGATAATTTCATGTTTGCAGCCGACGAGACAGCTATGTTTACCTGCCCCGATTATTTTGGGATGGATGCGTTACATTTCGTATATTTTTAAAAAAATTGCCCCACGAGTATTTTTCGACTATTTATTAAAAGACCTGTAAACAATCCCAAGGCTCAAAAATTGTTATATAGAGAAATATGCGCACTATTGCTTTGTGATCGCGCTGCCGCAAGAATTTTGCGAATACGTGTCATATTAATTAAGGTAAAGGGGTTAGAACATCGGTTTCAGCTGGTTTCAAATTTTCGCGCGGCCTCACCACCCTTCTCACTCGCAGGGAGGGGAAGGCGTTGCAGTCGTCGTAACTGGTTTAGACCAATCGACGGGCTGCGTGCTACGTCAAGTCGCCGATCGGCGGCTTTGCGTCACGGCGCGTAAAAGGAGGATTGGTCAGGCGTAGGAGAGGAGTGCGGCGGGAATCTCTTTTCGAAATGCGAGCTCTGTGCGGTGTTCAACACTGTAATATTCGGAAAACATAATTGCCGTGATCTACTCTACAAACTGCTGAGCTTCTTTGGGGACTGTAAAAAAAAAAAAAAAACTGGAGCCGGTTGACTGGCCCTCTAAAGTGAACGTTATGTTGGAATACGTTTAGTGGCTTCAATGAAATTACACACAGCATCGAATACGTCCCTGGGGCAATGTCCCAAAACGGAGGCACCGGAATTTAGAAGAGTTCTGTGGTTAAACCTAATTTAAATCTAGCTTCTAGTTACTTCAATCTCATGGTTCGGCTCCGTGGTTATTACCTGCCCTAAGTAGACAGTCTTTTGCAACTTGAAGTGCACTATTACCTATCTCGAAGCGCTGCTCTCTTCTGAGGTTGAAGTTACTAGAAAAATCAGAATGGGGTGGAGCACATTTGACAAGCACTCTCAAATCATGACAGGTAGATTGCCACTATCCCTCAATAGGAAGGTATATAACAGCTGCATATTGCCGGTACTTAGCTATGGAGCAGAAACCTGGAGACTTACGAAGAGGGTTCAGCTTAAATTGAGGACGACGCAGCGAGCGATGGAAAGAAAAGTGATAGGTGTAATCTTAAGAGACAAGAAGGAAGCAGGGTGGATTAGGGAACAAAAGGGGGTTAAGGATATCATAGTTGAAATCGAGAAAAGGAGATGGACATGGGCCGGGCATGTAGTGCGTAGACAGGATCTTCGCTGGTCATTAAGGGTAACTAACTGGATTCCTGGAGAAGGCAAGCTGGTTTGGGGGAGACAGAAGATTAGGTGGGTGGATGAGATGTAAGAAGTTTGCGGGTATAAACTGGCAGCAGCAAGCACAGGACCGGGTTGACTGGCGGAACATGGGAGAGGCCTTTGTCCTGCAGTGGACGTAGTCAGGCTGATGATGCTGATGATGATTATGGTGATGATTAAATCTAGCTTCGCAAACGGAATAGCTAGCAGTCTTTTCCCAATTAATGAATAATTACGACACGATACAAAATAATGTTAAATAGTTTCTGAATCGTCGCGGAACGGAAAGAAGGGAGACATCGCCAGACCAGTTCGGTTTGTATGACTCTCCTTCGCTATAGAAATAAAGGTTGCATTCGATGCATGTTACTCTCGCCCAATAATCACCTATCTCGAGTGCGTAGAGGCGTGTGCGCAAGCCTGCATTGATGATAGTTTTTGACGATAGCCATGATTGGTATTGCCATGATACTAAAAGATTCCCGAATATATGCGTACTGTTGTGTCGAATGTCGGGAAGCGGAAAAAAAATGGAGCCGGAACCGACGTCTTTGCGTTAATGAGAACATCACTGGATTGATATAGAATGACGACTTTGTTTCTGCCGTCAGTGCAGATAGCGTATACACTTGTATACAAGCGTATACACTTGTATACGCTTGTACCGTAATTTCACATAAAGTAACCGAAGTTACTCATCGCTTAGGTAATCCAATCATCTATTCATAATGTAGCCAATATCAATAGTCACTTAACAATCTTAAAACACTACTTAACCGCCATAAATGAAGGCTGCCAGTTAATAAGTAGATACGGCTATTCAGAAAATCCGTCGTACGCCACTCATTCTTAACAGCGTTGGGCTGTGCTGTGATATTCCCTCACATTTCAAATCAAGAGGGACAATGTAGCGCTACAAGATTGAAGTAAACAAAAGAAAGTATCCTCCCAATACGCGATCCCCAATTCACTGCGCGCGATATATTCACGCGATTTTCCTATTTCAATTTTGTTCTGTTTACGCCCACAAAAAAAAACTGTTGGGAATGCGCGGTGCAGGCCGTGCCTCATTGTTCGAGAAACTTCACGATTGTAGTAAGTCGCTTTGTTATACGATTGCACGAAAGACACGAACAGTCACGCCGTCAGGGTTAATCCAGAGTTTGGGCGACCACCAGGGCTAACCCCCGTATTCTAGAACGTCCTTTCACTCAACGCTTCACCTTCACTTGAGAAAGCCGATGGAAGCGCCCTCTCTATAGGCACGGCAAGTCACTGCATATCAGCGATTATGTGGTGCGATTATCGAGCAGCGCAGCGTCATTTTCAGCCGAGCAGCGGCGCAGTGCTCAACTCTGTCAAGTGAAGGGTGAAAGTCGAGACGAGGAGCGCTTGTGAATACGGGGGTGTCACATAACGAGCGCTAAAAATGGGCGCGCCGCCAAATTCTTGCGATAACGCGCGGGAGAGACGCCGCGAGGTCAAAAGAAAAAAAATTGCCCGCAGCTTCCCTCGGGGGAACACTGAGGAGGATGCGGACCATATAACTGGTTAACGGGGTGTTAAAGTGCGACTTACTTGGGTCGATGGCTAAGTTGGTTAACGTGGTTGTGAAATGGGGTGTTAAATTGCGACTTACTTGGGTCGATGGCTAAATTGGTTAACGTGGTTGTAGGAGGGGGTGTTAAATGAGTGAACACGTACACACGTATGCGAAAGGGCGGCGCTGGTCGAAGGGACGTCGATCATTGTGTTTGTGGATTCGTTGGAATTCATTTCACCGCGACCTTGGACGTCGACGCGCCGTACAAACCAACCGACGAGCGGCAACTGAGCGAGCGAGCGCCGACCTTGAGTATATATATAGCACGACACGACGGCTCATGCACTGTCAGCTGTTGAATGTTCTCGAAGCGCGACGCCACATGCGCGTCCACTGGAGAATCAGGAGAATTGTAGATGTCGAACGCGGTGTGTAGAGGAGGAAGGGTGCACAGATGGTGGAGGAGTGAAGCGCGCGCGGTGTGTAGAGGAGGAAGGGATGCACAGATGGTGGAAGAGTGGGCGACGGCGCGACGGCGCATGCGCGCGCGTCAGCTGTCGAATGTTCGAGAAGCGGTGCGGACGGCGCACTACAAGGCGCGAGTATAAGATGCTCCGCATCTAAAAAAGAAAACAAACATCCAAGGCTCCCCGGGCGCTCCCTCTCCTCTCGGAAGCGTGGCTTCGCCAACGAACCTCCTCACCCCACGTCGGCGGCCGAGCAAGCACTGGAAATTTCTTGAAGGAAAGGGGCGTGTTATGCCGGGTTGAGTCATCTGTCGGGGACGGCCCTCGTACAGTCTCGCGCCTTCCCCCAGCCTCCGCTGCGCATCGCGCCGACGAAATGACGAGAACCTTCTGGAACCTCGCGCGGAAGGTATTTAATCGAACAGCCGAGACGAGAGAGCAGGAGAAGACGGAAGTTAGCGCCAGAGCGCGTAGGGATTCCGCCGTGTAGTCGGCGAAGGTTTTGTCCGTGGAGACAAAGCAGGAGAAGAAGTGGATTTCCACCTGAGGGGTGAAGGCTCGAGCTACAGGCAAGAGCGTGTGTCTATCGCTATCGAGCGAAGACGCGTGGCAACAGCTGCGTGTGTGAAGCCGACGTGTTTCCGGCGAAGAAGTTGGAAGCTTGGAGAGAAGCCAACTGCAGACGCGAGGTTTCCTGGAAGAGAAACTTCAGGGGCAGCGGAACGACAACAACGCTGGACTTTGAGTGAGTGATTCTCGGAAGAGTATCATCCAGACTCTTGTTCCAAGAACTTTGGACTGAATAGGTTTCCTATCTCTTTAGTCTTTAAGTGTCTTGGTTGTTCAATGCATGCGACTGCATTGTAGTGCGTATTGTTGTCTGTGTCCGTTGTGTCGAGTGTGGCTGAGTGTACTGTGTAGTACGTTGTTTGATTGGTGACATTGTATGCAACTATTGTGAAGTGTGCATTCTTGTGTGTTGTTTTCGATCTGCCATTATTGAGAATATAATTTTGTTTGTTTATCAACTCTCGTCTCTGAATTGTTCTTTGGGCCACAGCCGGCGTCCGCTGGCGCGCCAAAAAGGACCACTTCTAAATTGTCCACGCTTTCGCGGTGCGGTTCGGGGGGCCGATAGTTCAGCCCTTGGAATTAGCCCGGCGATCGCCTCCCTAATTAACGGGACCTGTGTGACAGGGGGTAAGGCTGCAAAGTTCTATGCGTGATGTATATAAGACGACTTGTCCCATCGAGTATCATATGTTCGACGACCGACACTCTGGTCACCGATGTCAGTAGAAAGCGTGCATTTCTTGCTGTAGTTTGAGTTTTTTTTCCCCCCGGCTACGAGATTGGCCAAATGAAGGGTTTCAAACTGAACGCGTCGATTGTAGCCCTCGCCGACGTCACGACCCCGTGACATTATAGATCGCAGTGCAGGCAAAGACTGTCTCTATTAGAGATCACGTGATTTGTCGATGTGCATGCATGGGGCACGATTCTCGACGTGTCCGCCTAGGGGCCTCCGCTGATTGGCTGGAGCTCGGCGAGCAGGCAGCGACGCGCCCCGTTTTCTGTCCTTCTTACGCAAAGTCATTTAAACGTTACAAAGATTTCCCAAATCTCGACACAAGCGAGTTGCCACGCACTTCGGAATCGGAATGAGTCCGAAATCGTTCCACATTTTCGTGACCCCCCGGGATAGACTGGGAACGGAATCGCGTCCTTTTCCGAAAATAGAGCTAATTTTCGTCGACGGGCTGACTTTCAAACTTCGGACATTAGTAAATGAGACCCTGGAATTTGGCAATAAAGCAGTAATTTAAAAAAAGGCTTGGCTGATTACGAGCGTGGTACAGTTATAAGCAACGCACCTACTATAAATATGTCGTTATATGGACCGTGTGCCAAAGTTTTCCCTTATTCTTCGTGCTTTTTTTTAAGGGCCACTCACCAGACTCTCAAAATACAAAAAGAAAAAACGAATACTCTCAATATTTATTTTCCTTCTTGCGCACTTCTGTGACGAAAACAATATAGTTCCCGTGGCGTCTGTAGCGTACATGCTCTTGATTGGTCCATATACGCGAAATATCAAACGTGACATGTCTCCTGCATTCATTTGCCAGGCAGCCGCCCATCCTTTCTTCCTTGTCTGACGTGAATATCGTGCACGATCAACCGATAACACTTCTTTTGGTGTGCTTACAACTGCGCAAGCGGCGCCAACGGCGGGTATCCTGACAGGCCCTAGCCAACGACACCTAGATAATTCCTGGCCTGCTCACTGTATCGGCTGTGGGCTCTGACGTCACTCCGTTTAAGTTGCCGTGTTTTGCTATCACAGACGTGCCTTGCTCTCGTCGCTCGACGGACACGCAGTGACGAACGCTGTCGTGGCGTGCTGGAGTGCTTGTTGGCGACTGAGAAGAAAGACCGTGCTTTCCCGCGCCCGAGAACTGCAGCGTCCATACGTGATGCGCTTTGTGCGCTGGATATTAAGTGTGAATACACTTTATAAGCGACCCCAAACCATCCACCGCCGTCGGCGGCGTCCGCAGTCTTCTCTCTATCATTAAAAGAAAGAGGACTTGGCGGGCCGCAGCGCGACGCTCTACCGAATAAGCCACGGACGCGACGCTGATACCGGTGTCAGTAACGCGCCTTATACCCCCTCCCCCTTCGCTCGCTCCTCCGCTCTCCTCGCTCGCTGCAGCTGCGCGCGCACCCCTCTCTCTCGCGCGCCCGCCTTCTCTCTCAGTCTCCCGTCGAGAGCGGGTCGTGAGGGGGAGTAAAGTTAAAATCCGTTGGCATTCGCCAGTTTGTTAAAGTAAACTCCCCCGTGTGATCCAATTGCGATTCCCAGGAACCATTACACCATAAAGGCACCATAGTGTGATTAATAAATATAATAGTGCGAATTAATAAATACCCCTCATAGCATCACCCCGTGTATTCGCACTTAACCATGTTCACCCTCGGGGAAATGCTTGGGAGTTTTTTTCGCAATGTGTACAACTTCAAATCCGGACAGTTGGACAATGCTGCGTGGCTAATTTTCGCGGCAAACGGACCAAAGTTGCGAGTGTTCTCGTTTCCGTATAAGGACAACCGAAGAAAGAAACGGTATAGCGTTTTGTTCGTCGAGCCGCTGGCGTCGACATCCGTTTTCTTCGTGACCCGAAGGTACGTGTGCCCGTACTTCGTATTTTGAAGTCGTTCTATAGTATATCACCATCTCCACCGTGTTCCGTTCTTGCACTAAAGTAAGTGTTTCGTGTGTGTTTCTGACTTGTAAACGTAAGCCCTGGGCACGGCCCTGGCATTAAAGTAATAAACGCGCGTGGCAGTACATTTTCAGAACAGGCGTTTTCCCTTCAGCGTTGGTAAACATTTTGTTATTGGTGATTTGCACCGTGGACTTGTTGCGTTACCTTCATTTACTTGGTTCAGAAAAAAAAAAGGAAGGGATGCTTTTGCATTGCTTAGTGTATCAGTTTTGTGCATAGTGTTTTCTTGCCGGCGTTCCAACCAGGTTATTGCGGTATTATAATTTTGCGCCACTCTCGCCAGCACCTTCGCTTAATAGGTTTCCTTGAAATTGAGATATCTGTAGACACTTACGGTAAATCACTTTTTTAGTTTTTTTGGTGTGTAAGTTCTAGTTTAAGCTAGAATATTTAAGAACCACTACCAAATATAGCGATCCAACTAGCGGCATTGATGTAGAAGTGCCCACGCGGGCTAAACGGTTTAATCGAGACCCAGTACTAACATTTTTTTCCAGGCTCAAAGTAGTATGAGCGACTACGCACCAGTGCGAGTCGCCACTTCATTTCGTCACTTCGTTTAACCATCAAATCTTAACCTTATAAATCCACCGCGTCTATACGATTGCGCACAGTCTTTCTTACTTTTTCGTGAAAGAAATGGCTCACTCATAAATTCTCAAACGCTTTTAAGCGTAATACATATTTTAAACAAGCGCCTTTTCTGACGCAAGGGGCAGAATAAAGCTTTTAAGGATGTGAAACTGGCTGCGAAAGTTTTATCTTTTAACGGGAGATAATGGTGGCAATAGATCCACAGCCTCCCATAGGTGCATTCGCTCGGCCCAAACGAGTGACGTCACGGCGGCAATGAGCAGGCTTGAAAGTATTCTTCTAGGTGGCATTGCTCTAGCGGTTAGTGCTGACATTGTTTACGCGCTTTTAAGAACTAAGGGGGCGAGGAGGATGCGTCACGTGTGCGAAGGGTAGCGAAGGACAGGAGAAAAAAACGCCTCCCCGTCTTTGAACGCGTGGTAATGAGTGGCCCTTTAAGAATATACTGTCGTCTCCAATTTTCTTATGAAAGAAAAAAGCGTGACGTAACATTAAGGCCTTTATACCTGTAGCATGTTGGCGGCGAGCAGTAGCTGGCAGACGTTCTTCTCGTCCACTTCGATGCGACCGGTGTACGCGAAGCGCACGATGAGTTCCATGGCTCGCAGGCCGACGCCCTTGATGGAGACCCTGTGCGCCTGCGACTCGCGCAGGTTGCTCGTGAACATGGCCCTGAAGTACGGGATGCCGGCCGCCAGCACCACTCTGCGCATGCCCAGGAGCGGATCCAGATGGAGGGAAAACTCATCTCGTGTACGAGACACTTTCACAAGAGAGATAAAAGAACTCCATCCTGGACTCTGGCATGACAGTACAAAGAATATCTACCGCAACTCATGCAGATGAAATTATGACTTGAACATGCGCGTGAAACAAAGACAAGGAACCGACGAGGATCAGCGCTGATTGACAACTGAAATGTATTATCGGGAACATAGAACACATGATCACCATTCATTCAATCTCGCATGATGGCAGGCATGGAAGGAACCCGAGAGATGCAAAAAGGCATAGCAATGAAACCATAAATGCAAAAACAAATCTCAAGCAATCCCCTGTGCTCTTGCATACTTCAAAGCTCCTTGGACACCGCCCATTCAAGCCTTCTGTCAAAAGATGTTTTCTATATGGATGCAACGGTAGTGCCAGAAAACACTGCCTGTAGCGTGTAGAAATAGCAGCCCTCGGGGCTTTTTTTTTTTTTTTGAAAGAGTTGGGGGTGGGAAGTCACGCATATTTATTACTGCCCAAAGGGCCTTATGGTGACGCCCAGTGAGACTTCGCTGAAAGGTGCGCAGGAAGGAGATGCTTGAGCGCGTTCAAGTGTTTTGCGAACTATAAAGCCCTGCAGCGAACGTCTATAGTATTATTCTTGGTATTCCTGGCGGCCGATGTGCGCGGTACCGAAGCGGCAAATATAGGAGCTGCTCCAAAGGAGTAACGATTATCTTTGCTCGATCGGCTTACTTGTGGCGGTCAGTCGTACTCGTGTGTAAAGCACAAAATGCAACGGAGAGCAGTGCCCGAAAAATCTTATTAGTCTAGTTATACGCTTCCGCATATGCTGTGGGAGTGCCCGGCACAGTACAGACACTAACACCACGACCCTTTCGTCGAAGCTCCATGAGGATCTGCGGAGCCTTGACGACCAAACCTGGGCGACCCAGCACGACCGTGAGGCGGCGTCCAGGAAGGCCTTCGACGTCCCCTCATGGAAGGCCCATAGGCCCAGCCACCTAAACCTGCTGGCTTCTCATAATATAGTTTATTCCTTCTCCTCCTCCTAGTTATACGGTACGTCTGAACGCGTTTTATGAGTGTACACACGTTACGCATACCTGTGTGCCTGGACGACGCCTTCGCCGGACGCGTCGATCTCGACGTCGCATAGCGTCCGCTCTCTCCACAGGGACTCGAGCGACGTCAGGACCTCGCGGGGGTACGATGACGACCGCCGCTGCTCGGTCAGGTCTTCCCAGTCGCCGTCGCCGGACGACCACAATGGCTGCGGCGAGGACCTCGGTGAGGAAGCGTCTTGGTCGTCGTCCGCACGTCGCGCCCCCACCCGGAAACACCGGCTGCCCGGTCTGCGCCTCCGCGCGGACCACGGTCGGCACACCCGGCACACCAGACCACGTCCTTCACTTTCTTGACAGTCCGGCCGCGCGCCAGATGACTCCGACGGTTGGTGTCCGTCCATTGCGAGCATGCAGCACGATCTGCACCAGGAGTGTATGGTGAAGCTATTGACAGCTAGCAATAATGGTTACTGATCATGCGTTGGCATGTTCATTTTTTCATACGTGCAACCTCAACCACAGAGCAGACAAAGCATAAGCGCGTAGCAGTCGTCCATAGACTTCAAATAGGGTGTATGAATGGATGGATAGGAAACTATTATTAGTCATAAGGCGCACTACTCAACGCGCTGCGGGCTGCTCCTACCTTGGGACAGTCAGGCCAACTCCGACTGCCGCATCGTGGGCCCTCTGGACTTGGACGTGTGAATCGGTGTGTGACATGCGGTGCATGACTTTGTGCTGCGCTTTATTGACTTGCTCCTTGTTACGGCAGTTGAAATACTGCAGCGAGTCACGTCACATTGTTTTACCTGATTCAGGTGTAGCGACGTAGGCAACTGTGGGAAGAGCAATAGCGCGCTTGCGTGGCGAGCCGGTGGCGGCCTTTTTTTGGGTGGCATAAGCGTCGCGTCAACCGCATGTTTTTGGAGTGTCTTTAGCCATTTTTAAGGAAATCACCGAGAATAATTATTCGTTATTAGTTTTAGTTACATTATTTCAAATCGTTCATTTTAACTTGGTTTCGAGCTTTGATGGCCTTTCAGGCCTGTGTCGACCGTCTTGTTTTGAACGTAATCACACCACATGAAATCTACGGATGGGTGACAAGATGCGTGGGCCCCTAAGCTGCATGCTATACTCAGTAAACAAACAAACAAACACAAACAAACAAAACTGTTTAAGCCGCGCAAAGCTGGAGACAACGAAACTGGACGAATATTGAGGACAAATCTGCCCGCTCATGTTGTTTCTATAAGGCCTTAACTGGGTGACTCAGGTTGTTTCTTCGTTGCTTGTAGGTTTTTTTTTCTAGGTTTTCGCTAGATTAGGGTATATACGTTGTTTCTGCGTTCATTTTCGTAGTAGGGAGATTCGCGTTAAACCGCAGACGGTCAAACACAGAAGGATGTCCAAATTCCAGGCAGAAATTCGCACGGAAACCAAGCTTTCGACCTACGAGCACGTGGCCGTTGGCATATAGGCCTTCCATCGCTTCGGGCTCTTCTCGTAGCCGTCATCGCTTGTGCTTCTCTCTAGTATCCTCTCGTTGGGCGTACTAGGGGTCTTCGTAGCCGTCATTGCTTTTGCCTTTCTCTAGTATCCTTTCGTTCGTCGTACTCGGGCTCTTCGGGTCGCCGACATCGCTCCGCTGCCATATGTTGGGCTAACTACGGCATTCCTCATTTTTAGTGGGCCAGTGGCTAGTGGTGGGAATTAGCCAATGTTTTTGACACTCACCCCTTTATCATGATAATAGCTTTCCTGAAAGACACGCGCACAAATTACGGCTAACTTAGCTTCGCCAATGAAACGACCTTTTCTCGCGACCCACTTACACATCAACGCGAACCGACCGCAAGTGCCAAGTTGCGAGACGAACCTTTTCTTCGATTACTTTCTGCCAATGACGTCTCAGTGAAACCGCCTACCCGCCTCCGTCAACGCCACGCAGAACTAATACATTAAGATTAATGTTTTCAAAGTATCTATCATAGCAATGCATGAGGACTGTCACACACTTTGGGTGAGGTCCCGCCGATCAAACATCGACGTGCGGCAGACTCGCAGGCTTCCACTTTACGCTTCGGCCTGCGACGCCTGAAAGGCCTCGAAGGGGTACATCTCAAATTTATTAGCAGGTTGGTCGACACGTGCGGAACCCGGTTGCACGTTTGGTGAGGTATGGGCCTGACCGACGCACTCGCAGAGCAGACACGGAGATTTGCTTAAAGACAAGCAAGCGTTTAATTAAAACAAGGGCAATGGCCAGGAGATTACAAAAATAATAGAGAGGAAAAAACATTAATACGCGATGAAAAGAACAACAAAGCAAACTATGCTAGCCCTAAAATAACACTACAAGTGGTACAAACAAGACAAATACGTGCAGTGTTAATAAAATAAGAACATGATGAATTTGAAGAAGATACAGAGAAAAATTTACAAAAAGATCATGGTCGCGCTTCCGAATTTTTGCGAGTGACGCAGTGCACACAACTAGAATTAATAGCTAGTTAAAATAATATAACAGTTTAAAAAAAAGCACAATAAAAAGTACCATACGGACCAGGCCAGCTTTTGGTACACGTAGGGGAGTTGACGGGGGTGTCGCTGAAGATCTCTCCAGCTTAGTAGACGACGAGGGTGTCCGGTATTGCATCCGTCTCGATACGTGGCGGGGGTCACTCCATGCTCGCCGCCTACGCGAGACTCGCGACAACGACGACCGCACTTCTTGCTGGCTGCACGTCAACTGCTGAATCGGGTTTCAAAGCAGTCAAAACTCTTTCGGGACGTCCCGTCCCCTCTCGAAGTCATTTCTTTTTCCTCGAACACATGTCCCTCCTTTCGGTACAGGTGTAGGGAAGACGCGGCGGGGCCGCTGCTGCGTCGTTAGTCGCCGTATGTCCTCTTCCCAATACAAAAGTACCCTTCCTTGGACGAAGGGGCGCGCGGGCGAAACGAAAATTGCACTCGTTTGTGACATAGCCTCCTCAAGAATATTGCTGCGTGCACGTTAAAGAACCCCAGGTGGTCAAAATTTCCGGAGCCCTCCACTACGGCGTCTCTCATAATCAAATAGTGGTTTTGAGACGTTAATCCCCACAAATCAATCAATCAAGAATATTGCTGCGTAATATTCAAGGAAATCATGAATGTCCACTGTCCGAGAGCTTTCGGTGTTTCGGTCGTCTACCAATGCGCTTTATTTTTTTTTTCGCACGCCATTTCACAGACGTGGACGACACCGCACAGAATCCAAGACGCCCCGCACTTCACTGCCACGCCATGACGAAAGTAGTATCTCACGCACTAGGCCATGGCCACACATACGAAAAGAAAATGACGAAAATAGTTTTCAAAGCTAAGGCACGTAAGCATCTTTTGGTGCCACATATTCAAACATACACGCTATAAGCGGTATAGAAAAGTAACTCATTGGCACGCAGCTTTCGAAGATGAATGAGAAAAGAATCGGCATGATCGCCTGTGCGCAGTTCCTGAACTTGATGCACGCTAAAGCGCCTCATTTCAAAATTATAATAGAAAAGAAAGCCTTGAATAACATAGCGCCACGTTCATCACACATGCGCACCGCGATACACTTCGATTGTACGACCAACCAGTCTCTTAAAAACAAAAAGCCCAAGTAATTAAAAATAACAATATCCCTATAACAAAGCTTCCCTAACTGAACGGGTGATAAGTTGAAACAACAGAACATCGTCTACAAACACACAGACGACACAAGAAAGCCAATGAATTGACTAAGCTATTGGTCTCCCCATTTATGGACCGCTCCAAAATCGAAAAACACTAATCAATATTGTTTAAAAAAAATAAGTCATTTGCCTTAAACGTTGACGTTTCGATGAACGCAACTTCTATCCGCGCTCGAGGTGGTTGTGCTCTTGCGAGAGCCGTTCGAAGCATTGATTGATTGATTTGTGGGATTTAACGTCCCAAAACCACCATATGATTATGAGAGACGCCGTAGTGGAGGGCTCCTGAAATTTTGACCACCTGGGGTTCTTTAACGTGCGCCCAAATCTGAGTACACGGGCCTACAACATTCCCCCCTCCATCGGAAATGCAGCCGCCATAGCCGGGATTCGATCCCGCAACCTGCGGGTCAGCAGCCGAGCACCTTAGCCAGTAGACCACCGTGGCTTTTTTTTCTCTTTATTGCCACTAGACCACCGTGGCGGGGCGAGCTGTTCGAAGCAACCAGGGCAGACAACACAGTGGAGGGCCGCTACCCTGACGCCTGTTTCCCGCTAGTTTGCCCCGTGGTTACCAGCCATCGTCGACACATGTAGCGTTCTACGGAAACGGGTCTCCGAACCACGTCGCGTCGCTCGGCCGAAAGGCTTCGCTTCGCAATGCGACCCGCGCTTCGAGCAGGACAATGGAGCGAAGGGGGTGGGCTCTTCCGAGCTCCACGAACAAATGCCTGCCTCCTCTACCTGTCGGGCGGTTTTAAAGCGTGGGGACCCACTCTACTGGCGAATGCTACAAAAGAAGCTTTCGTTGCGTTGATTGCCGTTTGGCAATTCCTCGATTTTCCGGGTTGCTTTGCACCTTTCGTTTTCCTTCTGCTTTTGCGGCGTCTTTTTCTCTTTGCCCGTTGCCCCGTGATTGCTTTCGAGAAGTCCGCTTGCATCATTTGCAAAGGAGAAATTGTTTCGTCTGCCTCATCTGCCGTGCTGTCTATACAGCCGGTGTCTTTCTCTAACTTGCGGACACACTGACTTGCGGGTGACTTAGCTGAATGCTGAGCAATGCAAGCGTCTTCCGCAGGGCTGCGGCGCTGGCAAAGAACTACTTGCTCCAACATTGCCTAGCTCACAGTGTACGTCAGCACACGCCTCTGTCCGGCTGTCTGTACAGGGGTCCTCGTCTGCCGGGCCGGTTGTACTGTGAACACCACAGTAAGCTGCCATGGCGACGAACATACATGGTGACTGTGCCTAGTCTCAATTACGGATGGCTCTTCTGTATTGACAGGACCCGGCCGACACAGCCCCTCGTCGCCATTATTGCAACCTCCAGTGGCCTCTGTGGCCATCACGGCGCTTTCAGCAGCTAACACGCCTAGTTCTGACATGAACTGGCTGTTCGCACCCCACGTCCTATCTTGTCCGGCCCTCGGCGGTTTGGAGCCTACTGGCTCTTCGCACCATTCGTGCATAGCATCTACTGCCTCAAACTCGCGCCGCCTGCTTTGAATCTTTAGGCGCAATTTGTCAACGTACTCATGGTACGACTGTACCAACTTGTTCGGGGCACGGACGGTAGCGCTGTTGGAAATGCCAGAGCCTGAGCAGGGGTCCGACTGTGTAATGAGCGGTCCTAATTTCAAGCGCTCTGTCGCTTCCTGTATTGTCACTACCCCGCACCTCCACCAGATGTTATGGGGTCGTGACGTGGCCGAAGACAGGGGACTTCTTGTTGGGATTTAACTGTTTATTTGGGCGAACCTGTGCCCGGTAAACGGAAAGTCCAATTACAACTGTAGTCTTGCACAGATAGCAGTCTCGGACTGATAGCGGCGAACGGAGCGTCGGCCTTCGATCAACAACTGACAAGCGGCGAAGCGCGTCGGCATTTATACTCTTGCCGTCGAATGTTCTAGCTTTATCGCTGGCGGTGGCGTAGGTTCAATCTGTATCGTTCGCACAGTGGGCGTGATCTTATCGAAATACTACAGTCCGGAAGCTTCTCGAAAACTGCAGGCGCGGTTTGCGCTGAGAATCGTGTGGTGTTTTGGAACGATAACAAAAACTTGGGAAATGGAACGTGGCAGTATTCTGAGTCTGTACCGCTCTTTTTCTCGTTCTATCTCGAGTTGCATATTTTGCTCGTACCACTTTCGTTCAGCATCGCGCTCCTCTTTCTGTTTATTTCGTTCTCTTCATCGGCGAAATCAAGCAACTCTTTGCGTACATAACCAAAGGCTTTGCCCCCGTTCAATTAGCTTATCAAACTCCGTGTCGTCCGTTGCTATAAACGGTTGTCAACCAACAAAGCAATAACAGGACGACTACATACTGAACGCTCAGAGTTACGTCAGTCTCCCAGACATCACCACGTGGTCGGTCAGTTCTGTCGTGGACGCCAGATAATGCTGCGCATTTCGGGTGAGGCTCCGCCGATCCAACATCGACGTGCGGCAGACTCGCAGGCTTCCACTTTACGCTTCGGCCTGCGACGCCTGAAAGGCCTCGAAGTGGCACATCTCAAATTTATTTGAAGGTTGGTCGACCCGTGCGGGGTTGCATGAGTGGTGATGTATGGGCCTGACCGACGCACTCGTAGAGCAGACACGGAGATTTGCTTAAACACAAGCAAGCATTCAGTTAAAACAAGGGCAATGGCCAGGAGATTACAAAAATAATAGAGAGGAAAAACATTAATATGCGATGAAAATAACAACAAAGTAAGCTATGCTACCTCTAAAATAACACTACAAGAGGTACAAACAAAAATACAAATACGTGGAATGTCAATAAGGAGATACAGAGAAAATTTACAAAAAAAAACTATCATGGTCGCGCTTCTGATTTCTTAAGTGCGACGCGGTGCACACAACTACAATTAATTAAAAGCTGGTTATAATAAAATAAGTTTTAAAAAAGCACAATAAAAAGAAAGACTATCGTCTTTAAAAGTTCCATACGGATCAGGCCAGCTCTTGGTACACGTAGGGGAGACGACGAGGGTGTCCGGTATTGCATCCGTCTCGATACGTGGCGCGGGTCACTCCATGCTCGCCGCCTACGCGAGACTCGCGACAACGACGACCGCACTTCTTGCTGGCTGCACGTCAACTGCTGAATCCGATTTCAAAGCAGTCAAAACTCTTTCGGGAGATTCCGTCCCCTCCCCTCTCCTCTCGAAGTCATTTCTTTTTCCTGGAACACATGTCCCTCCTTTCGGTACAGGTGTAGGGAAGACGCGGCGGGGCCGCTGCTGCGTCGTTATGGCGTCTTCCCAACACAAAAGCATTCTTCCTTCGACGATGGGGCGCGTGGGCGAAACGAAAATTGCAGTCGTTTGTGCAGTAGAATGGAAAGTTGGGCTGTAGTTGGAGTGCTTGCATGACGGGCGCAGCGCTATACAGGCGAAGAGGGGGGGGGGGGGGGGATGTTTATGTTTAGAAGGAAAAGAAAAGAAAAAAATGAGCCTCGCAACTGTCTGCATCAGGGTGCGACACCTTAGCAGTAGCTCACAAGGGATGTGGGTGAAGAGGGGTTAAAAGGATATGAATAAAGGTGTAGAGAGAGAGAGAGAGAGAGAGATGAGATAAGCCAGAAAGCGACGACATATCGAGGGGATAGGAGAGAGAGGAAAGATCAGGCTAAGTGGTCGCGTCCCCATGTCATTCTCAATGACACGCGTGCCTGTTAACAATGGCTTAGACTCAGACGGTGGCGCCGGACCTGCCTCCCGCTAGACGCTTTTCCAAGTAAGCTTTCCCCTTCTAATCCCGAACGGGGGCGACCTTGACTGCTCCGTTTTTAAGCCGTAAATGCAGCGTGTAGGCGCCTGTCCCAGGCTGGAAAACACGATTTATCCCACATTCCATTAAAGTCAAAAGCCGAAGCTCTGTAATGGCCAGAGAAACAAACCCAAAGGTAGAAGAGTACAAAGAAAGACTTAAAAAAGAAGCAGAGGAGTTGGTTTTGCACAAATTTCCTGAGAAGATACTGGAGCTGGAAACCTTGCTCTCGCGACAATATTTCTACCTGGCTGCCTACATCTGGGCGCTCCTATGACCGTCTCCTTTACCCGATGCGCGGTAAAATGTTCATGGGACGGCATTAGTATATAATGAACACGACGAACAGGTAATTAAATGAATAGCATGATAGACTTCTCGCGTACGTCATGAAACCTTTTTCGTTAGTCACGTGGGCACATACCCGTATACCATGGCTCATGAAATGTGGGTATGAGGTGACAGACCGTTTACATCGGCCCATGAGGCCGGCGCTAACAGACGTTCAAAAATCTTTAAGCGACCGCGTTTCCAGCTTGCGAGTCGCAAAAAAAAAAAAAAAAAAATTGCGGTGCAGGCATCAGCAGCGTTGTCGGGGGGAAGGGAAATATCAGATGCGCGTGCGGAAAGATTGAATGAAAATCGTGACTAGAGCCCCAACTGATTGATTGATATGTGGGGTTTAACGTCCCAAATCCATTATATGATTGAGAGACGCCGTATATAGTGGAGGGCTCCGGGAATTTCGACCACCTGCAGGGTTCTTTAACGTGCACCCAAATCTGAGCACACGGGCCTACAACATTTCCGCCTCCATCGGAAATGTAGCCGCCGCAGCCGGGATTCGAACCCGCGCCCTGCGGGTCAGCAGCCTAGTACCTTAGCCACTAGACCACCGCGGCGGGGCACAGACCCCGATGGTCGCGTGTTCGATCCCAATCGCGATGATCGCATTTCGATGGAGGTGAAAGCTATACTCCTTTGTATGCTATGCGATGTTAGTGCACATAAAAAAAAAAAAACACTCCAGGTGGTCACAATTTCCGAAGCCCTCCATTACGACGTCCCTCATAACCATATAAGACATTTTCGAACGTATAACTCCTGATAACACTATAGAATGTATGTGATTATTATGTCAATGACGACTATTTCCTAAAAAAAAAAAAAAAAAAAAAAAACGGGCCCATGCAGTCGCACGGTCACGGATGTAGTGCGGAGGGAAGCCAAGGACGGTTTCGCGCGCGGGCACTCTGATATCAGTTGCGGCTATAAGCGCTGGCCCGGCTGATAAGGAGCGACAGCGTGACAGACAAGCCGCGTGGGATGCCGCTCTTATCGCCTCGCGGTTTGCAGCGATAAGTGACTCGGCGAATATTACTGCTCCGAGCCGCGCGCCTCTGGCCCAGGTCGCGCGCCTGTATACCTGTAAATACGCGCAGGCTTAAGGAAGGATCTTCGCTAATCCCGTGGATCGCGGCACGCGCACACTATCTCTAACAATAATAATATCCGAGGTTTATTTTTTTTATGTCACGGAACCACGATATGGTCGACGCCGTAGTGGAGGGCTCCGGAAATTTCGACCACCTGTTTGTTCTTTAGCGTGCGCTGAGATCACACAGTATACACAAGGTTCAACCATTTCGCCTCCTCTGAAATGCGACCGCGCGGCCGGCATCGAACCCGTGACCTTTGAGTCGGCAGCCGTTCACTTTGCCCCCGTATTCACAAACGCTCCTCGACTCGACTTTCACCCTTCACTTGACTTAGTTGAGCACTGCGCCACCACTCGGCTCAAAATGACCCTGCGCTACTCAAAAATCGCAGCAGATGATCGCAGATATGCAGTGACTTGCCGTGCCTAGAGAGGGCGCTTTTGTTGGCTTTCTCAAGTGAAGGTGAAGCGTTGAGTGAAGGGACGTTCTAGAATACGGGGGTTAGCCACTGATGCACCGGGACGGACACGTGCGAGACAGACAGGAAAGGGCACGTGAATTTTATTTAGTGTAATTGCATGAATTAAACTGAAAGGCGGAGGAGCAAAATAACTACGTCACGACTCGTGAGTGATAATAATGGTCTGCACGAAGGGTAGTGAAAGTCTCCGAGAAGCTCGTTTCTTTGTCAGTCAGAACCAAATGAATCCAATACAAACTTAGGCTGCTGGTAAAACATAGGAGACATTAATTGCAGTCCTTAATGTTAGTGTAGTAATAGTGATGTTATACGTTGATGCGAACTATAAAGTGTTAAAAAAATCGCCCTTTCACCACTGGCGGGATTCGAACGCACAACCTTCAAATACGCCTGCGATGCTCGTTCAGCCAAGATGAAAGGCGCCTTCACATCCATACAGTTGAGTGTTTTTATTTTTTCTGAGCGTGTAAGTCTTGGGAGTGTTATAGCTAACGCCGCACGTAAGCCGCGACGGCGAGTGTGAAACTATTCTGGCCAGAGGGCGTCACGTGTCACGTGTGTCACGTGACTCGAAGGTTCCGGGTTCGGATCTCGCAGACGAAAAATGTTGCGAAAAATGTTGCGTTTCAACTCGTGCTGCAGGGTAGCAAACCGCCCCGCCGCGGTGGTCTAGTGGCTAAGGTACTCGGCTACTGACCCGCAGGTCGCGGGTTTGAATCCCGGCTGCGGGGGCTGCATTTCCGATGGAGGCGGAAATGTTGTAGGCCCGTGTGCTCAGATTTGGGTGCACGTTAAAGAACCCCAGGTGGTCGAAATTTCCGGAGCCCTCCACTACGGCGTCTCTCATAATCATATGGTGGTTTTGGGACGTTAAACCCCACATATCAATCAATCAATCAATCAATCAATCAATCAATCAGGGTAGCAAACCGGATGTGCGTCTGGTTAATCTCCCTGCCTTTCCTTGCATCTTTATCTCTCTCTCTTCAACTCGTGCTATAATTACTACGCTGCAGTTATAACTCATGCTATAATTACTACGCCCCCTATGCCCCCCTTGCCTGACCTAAATGTGAAGTCATTGCGACAATATTTATTTACTGATCGTTAATGAAATCGTTTTGCTCTTAAGTGTGTTATGACCGGCATCAGTAGGCGCCATGCTGTCGCTGAGAAGCGTGGCCGGGCCGCGTTCCCACGCCTGGAACCCAGGTTTTCTTGGAACCAGCGTCGAGAGCTGACGGGGGAGCGGCGCTCTTTCAATCCTCAAACAAGTAGCCGTCTCGCCGAATGCCTATGCCCGCCAGGTATTGTCCCTGCTAGCCGGCGGATGAGACGTCATGTCGCCACAAAGCTGTAAGCCGTTCCAGAGGGGACAACAAAGACAGCGTATTCCTTTGAAGAAACGGCGACCGCCGCCACAAAGTGCCCTGCTAATTGAGCGGACAGATTGGCGGACCGTTTGATGTCTGCTGTCCGAAGCTTGGAACCCCTCGACCAGCGACATACACGACGAGCAAGAGACTCTCTGGCGCCACCTTTAAGTGCAGTGATCTTGACTCGAAATTGGCTGTTCACGTGCGCCGTGCATGCTCGTACCCCTCACCTGTTGTGTGTGTATGTGATTGGTGTTCCACTGAAGAAGGAGGAGCCCGACAGGGCTTATAACGGCGCCGCAGAGTGCAGGACGTCGCTCTGAACCAACTAAAGGTTTAACCACCACGCTCGTGGTTTGTGAACTCTTAACCTCATGCTGTAAATATTTGTAAATAGTGCCATAAACCTTGTTTGTTTTTCGTATCCCCATCTTGTAAGCGGTCGTTTCCTCAACCCGAAGCTACACCACGCTACCACAGCACCCCGGGATCACAACAAGTGACACAGTTGAAAAGCTAACGTGCAAAAACATTTCTTGACATATCCATGCTTATTACTGAATCGGTTGTCTGCATAAATATGTGAAAGTGATCTAGTTAGAGGTTCTTGCTAACACATTTGTAGAAAAATTGAACGTTTCATATAGACCGCTGTATCATTTCGATGGTCGATTGTTCCGCCGGGAAAGCGTTGAGAATCGCGAAACATTTGTAAATAAAGGAAAAGAGTGAAGGCTCAAGGTTATAACTCCAGAACTTCGCAAATAAATAAAATGAAAAAAAAAAGGCAGGAGGGAGAGGTCGCCAGTCTCTGTCACACTGCTCTGAATGTCGATTGTAAAAAAAAAAAAATTAACCAAATTTATGTAGCGACTTGTGTGCAAAACTCTTTCTAAATCAACATTCGCAAACATTGCCCCGCCACGCTGGTCTAGCGGCTAAGGTACTCGGCTGCTGACCTGCAGGTAGCGCGATCGAATCCCGGCTGCGCCGGATGCATTTTCGATGAAGGCGAAAATGCCGTAGGCCCGTGTGCTCAGATTTGGGTGCACGTTAACGAACCCCAGGTGGTCGAAATTACTGGAAACCTCCACTACGGCGTCTCTCATTATCATATGGTGATTTTGGGACGTTAAACCCCACATATCAATCAATGTAAATCAATCGAAAACGAACCAAACTTACGTAGTAACTTGTGTGCAAAACTATTTCTAGATCAACACTCGCGAACACTTTTCATGTAAACTGCAATATCATTTTTACGCGGGCTGTCTCAATTACGATGCACCGATATTTCTAGGAGGACGAGCTACGTTACGCATGTAGACCTTTTCAACGGGAAAGAAACCTCCTCTCTCGACTGTTTCACGGCAGTACAAACGCTTGCGTTTGCATTGACGTCATGGCTTTACGTCACAGCCTCGGCAATGCATTCTTGCGGAGTCGCGCATATTAAAACAACAGCCCAGAGGGGAGGGAACATGACCGCGCACACAAGGGAGCCTTTGTGGGCGAGGTTCATGCAACTTGATAGACATGGTTTCCACTGTAGTTGAGTTGTCGCCTGCCAGCTACCTTTTGGTGAATGTTTAACGCAGTTGCATACGTCTAAAACAAGCGTAAAGTCTACAAAGATGTTTCACCTCACTGGGCTCTCCAATTTCGCCGACCTGTGTATGTATGTGTATATAGAATTCGAAAGGCTTAAGATTACCAATCTAGCTCTGCGTCAGTGCTCTCATTATCAGTCACGAAGTGATTCATTTGTAGACATTTATTTCCTTAGACACTTCTAACTGCAGTATTTTCAGCCGCGTATCGTTTGTTCGCAAATTTTGCCGGCTGATAAAGACAACCCTCGAATTGTGAACAATGATAAGCGACTGTCACTTTTTTTTCTCTTCGATGTGGCTATCTTTCAACGAGTCTGTACCAGTGCGCCTCCGTTCCGGAGAGGCCTTTCTGTATCAGCTATATTTAAAGTGAGCACGTAGTCTGTATGCTGCTGAAAATCTGGAAACCTGGTATAGAACCTGGTGATGTATGTATAGAACCTGGTATATGTGAACCTGGTATAGGCATGACGCAGTTATATGCATCTGATACAAGCGTAAAATCTGCAAAGATGTTTCACCTTTAAATATGTTTCACCTTTAAACTCACTCGCGAGTCTACTTACTCGGACTCGGGTCGAGCTGTGAGTTCGAGTGAGCCATAAACGCGAAGTATATTTTATGAGTGAGTCTGTCACTGAGCTCCGCAAGTTTCGCCGACCTGTGTATGTGTATATGGAATTCGAAAGGCTTAAGAATTCGAAGCCTCGCGTTTGTCGACTATAAGCAATTTTTGTTCAATCGGCTGACGCCTGAGGTGTACGTAGATTACCACCGCAATGAACTCGACGTTCCTCTTCGCGTTACCGCTCGCATCATTTCCTGCCTCTCTTTCCCACGTGTTAGTGACGCGCCTACACTCGTTAGTGTATATATTGTGCAGTATAGATTTGGCGGTTTGTTTAACCGTAGTAGTCCGGGGGAATTACGAGGCTCGTTAGCTGCGTTTTTAATGTGTGTGCAGTGTGTTGTTATGCTTGCCTCTGTCACCAATTCCTGGTTAGGAGAAGCACGCCATTCGAAGCACATGGTCGTCTCCGTAAAGTGAACACCAACCTATTCCTTCGAACTTTCATAGAAGCCGATGTTTAATACACATGTCGGAAAATTATTAACGTGCTTGCCGACACCTCGATAACACGTCGTGTAGCGAAATTTTTTCTCGTGTAGTGTAATGAACTTTCTACTTTTGTCCGTCTGAGTATACCAAGAGGGTGGTCAGCTTGGAAATGGCCGATCCTGTACGTGAGAAAAACAATGATCATGGCGCAGATTCGTTTTTTTTTTTTGAATTTTCAGTTCAAGTCAAGAGGCTCGTCACGTTATTGCCCATAAAGAGTTACCGCGCGAAGACTTACCGTAATTCTTGGCGACTATCGAAAAATCCTCTGCTCCAGGCGTCGTTATGTTTCCAATCGTCCGGCGACACATTCGGAGGGCGAATCGACGCACGGCTTTGACGACGTCTCCCGATCGCGCAACCGTTGTCGTTTCCCGGGACTGCGGACTTTCCCCGTCGTCACTCGCTGCGACGTCGTCGGGAAGGGCCCCTTATCGTCGCGGGCAAGCAACGCCACTCCTCGCCGGTCCAGATAACGTCGCGCTGCGGCGGCGTTGTCGACGCATGCAGATGCGTTGTCGCTGTGTAGGCCCCCCACGATAAGGAGACGCCGTCGTAGTTGGTCTTCTGCCAACCAGGAGTGCGAAGAAGTGTCTATAGTGGTGACGGGTGCAAACGTCCCTCCACCGCCCGTATCGGCGATGCCATGCGAGAGCTCTCCGCGCTGAATCATCCTCGGCCGCGCCGTCGAATAACGCGTCGGATTATGCTTCATCCTCGGACGACGACCCGGGACCGTTTTGCATGTCCCACCGCCGGCCCTGCTGCTGCATACTATTTCGGTCGGCCAATCGAGCGCCCGCAGCAGCGCAGTCACTTTCCCCCGAAATATATATACGGCCCGGAGGGAAGACTCTCGAATTGGTTACGCGGTGGTTATATTAACCGGGAGATGCGAAGAGACGCGCGCGCCCTTTTTGGCAGGCTGCGCTGCAATTGTGGCGTAACCGAGCCGCGCGTGGTGCGGGCATTCTGGAAGAGTGGTTTGATAGAAAGCCCACTGAGGGGACAGGTGGTTCAAGCGAATACCAGCAGCATTGAGACAAGGAAAAAGAGAGAGAGAGAGAGAGAGGAGGAGGATGGATGCTCTCTTTTGGTGCTTCTGGTATTTACACAAGGCCTATCGACCAAAGTTTGCCAACAAGCCACTTTAACGAAAGAGGGACTTAGCGTTGATAATTTCGTTCGAAGACTGCGGAACGGTAAACAGCTCAAGGCTCCGGTGAGGCACAGAAACCTGTAAAGTGGCTCTGACGCAAGACTCGGGGAACGAGAAGAGGTCACAATCTTAATATTAAGCTCTTTTTTTTTCTTTTTGCACGTACTAACATGTTCAAATACAGGTTTCTTCCTCGGACAACTTTTACTGTAAAGATTTACCTGGTTTTCGTGAAATGAATATAGCCCCGCCGCGGTGGTCTAGTGGCTAAGGTACTCGGCTGCTGACCCGCAGGTCGCGGGATCAAATCCCGGCTGCGGCGGCTGCATTCCCGATGGAGGCGGAAATGTTGTAGGCCCGTGTGCTCAGATTTGGGTGCACGTTAAAGAACCCCAGGTGGTCGAAATTTCCGGAGCCCTCCACTACGGTGTTTCTCATAATCATATGGTGGATTGGGACGTTAAACCCCACATATCTATCTGAAATGAATATATCAAATTTTTAGTCATTTGAGTGACGTTAATATTTTTTTCTCTCATTCTATATTAGGTTCTTGGAGGTGATGCTATACTCACTTATAACAATACTCAAGTTCCACGAGAATTTCAGTGTTATAACCGATAATTGATGTAAATGGGTTTCATGAAGAAAAGTTAAAAAAAATAGGGGAATGGCAACAAACAGTACGTACCAGTGACAAGGATGAAAATGTTGCCGATTTTTCGGACCTGTTTGAAAATTCGGCTGCTTTCACGAGAGTACCACTAACTCCATGGAACTAGTGTACGACGTCTGAAGTTTTAGACGCTGAAACTCGTCGAAGTTGTTTCAACTTTCTTCTCAAGTTGTATTTATGAAAGTGCATCAATATAAGCCACTTCACCCAGGGACGGACACAGCCACTCACTTTAGGGGGAGGGGGGGGGGGCTTGGTTATGACTTCTTAGTTAATACTGTTAATGTGTGCGCACATGGGTTTCACTTATTTGTCATAATTGGTGATAGGAGGTGGAATACGACTACGAGCACTGATGTGAAGGGGGGGAGGGTGCTGACACATATTTTGGGCGAGGGGGCGATCACCCGTACCGTTCCACATCCCCCCCCCCCCCCCCCCTCTGTATCTGCCACCGACTTCCGCTCCCGCGCCGTTGCAGATTTCAAAAGGGAGCTCTGCCGCAATGTCTTCGCGGTGTGTGGCGAAGCATACTGTGAATCCGAAGGGTTGCTGTGGGACGCTGAAGTTCTAAGCTGGGGTTGAACAGTTTGAACTTCTCGTTTCCTCAATTTTGTTCAAGGATTTCACGTTTAATTGCACTTTAGCCAAACAGCCAGAAATTATAGATAATGCGTCATGCAAGCACATGGTGTAAATGAATTATTTCGCCACAGAAATTTAAGCATACTAGAAGCCGACGGTGCAGCAGCTCCTCATTGTTATTGCCGACAGATCGCTAAAACCGCTATCGGTATTAGTGGGTTATACCACTCGCGATTCTGATATTTGCGCACCCCCCCATTAAAAAAGTAAGCCTAGCAGAACACAATGCTTCGCAAGAGCGTGGCACTATATCCACACTATCGATTCCACGTACGTTTCATGCAGAAAAAAAAAAGGGGGGGGGGGAGGGTATATATTAGTGATGTGAAGACTGAGGGATCAGCGCAGATGGTGACGTTGCCCTCCTTGATTTCCTTCCCTCCGCCCCGAGTTCTCCTTGCCACCCTTTGCTATGCTACGCTTTACCTTTCCCCTCCTCCTCACCTTCTCATCTCTCCTCACTCATTCCATTGCGAAGCCATTCATATACTGCACTGTGAACGGCTACCCTTGCTGTACTACGCAAGTCTGCTTATGCATCACACTTTCGCCTTCTTCCGTCTCTTTCCCACACATTCACATATTATACTGTACGTATAGATATATGCTGTGCCTCACCCTCTCCCCTCCTCCTGTTTCTTACATCCCCTCTCCACCTCTTTGCTATGTTTTATTTTTTTTTCATTCGCTCTATATCTTTCTTTTTGATTCTCTCTTCGCCTCCATTTTTCCTATCTCGTTTTTGTCTTCGTCTTTCTTTCTGTGGAAATTTTTGGCTTTCTCTCTTTTTGTCATTCTTCCATATCCTTCTGTCTGCCTGTTATTTTTTTTTTGTTTCCTCTCCTTACTCGTTGTCTCGCCAATCACAGTTGTTGCACCCCACGCCGGTCAAATCGGCACACGTGTTGTGGAAGCGAAACAGAAAATGAAGAGAATCGACGAAGAGAGCACGTGACAGCTCACGATGGTGATAACTTCTGTTCGCACTGCGCGGCACCAGTAAACAATTGCTAAAAGCACGTACGCACACTTCCGTGTCTACAGGAACCACCCTCATCTGGCTGCGTTATTGGACGTCGAGTGGTTGCAGCTAAATGAAGGAAAGAAACTCGAAGGCCGAGCTGACAGCGTTTTATTGAAAGGAGGTATTCACTTGACATCACCCGCAAAGAGGGGGTCAAAAGTTCCCACGTGCACTTCTATAGGAATACACGGGGTAGTGGCCTGTGAACTTTTGACCCTCCCTGTATATCGTACAGCTTATACACAAGGGAGCCCTGTAGAGCACACAGTAATAAGTGCCTATGGCATGTGCAACGAAAGGCATATCTGCAACCCCCTTAATTTTAATTATGTGCATTTAATGGTGTGTTTCGACTAGCCACTCAGAGCTTGTCAATTGCACTTTATAATTATTCAAAAGAATTACAGTAGCTTAATTGAGTTTATTACTACACTTACCTTGTTGCAATGTATTGTAGTCAATTTAGCTAGATTAACCCATTATCATTATGAATTCTTTGAATGATGATGTGTGCAATTTTTCTTTGCTCTGGAGTACCCTCAAATGTAAAGTCCACAATGGATATGGATTATATAGTACACAGATATAGTACACAGATACTTCTGCTTCATGTATTCTGATTAGAATGGCCATGAAATAAACTTTCATTTCATAAGATTGCCAAGACGTGGAATCTGTGACCACTATAACTGCTACATCAGAGTTGTAGGTGGGTCTAGTCATTTTAGGCTGTGCTTGCTATCGTGCAATGTGCTTTAATGTTTAAGAAGAAAACATAAATGTATATATAAAGAAAGATGCATGCCAAAAGAATGGTCCTCCTTGGGTGGAGCCCTTAGTTCAGGGCCTCATTGGCTCACGCCATACCATGTGCCCGCGGGATCTACAAATGCAAACTTATGAGCGTCTGAAGGAGATAACTTGCAGTTTGTGTGGCCGACACGTTTTTACTGATCTGGACAGTAAAATGGTCTAGGTTTAGTTGGCACCTAAAATAGAGAATCAGCATACTGTGAACCACCCGTATGTACCCTTTAAAAGTGCTTTGCACTGTATGTTTAACAGTGGTTTTCTGGACCAAGCTGGTTCTGCACTGTAACATGCTGGAACCCTTTACTTTGTGAGCACATCAGTATTCAGTAACGAGTGCTACAGGATCACTGCCACTGCAAGCTGCTCAGTCATATTCACTATGCGATTCCATAGTTTAGAACATACTCCAATATGGCCTCCTGGTTTTGGTGCAGTAAGTGTTTAATACACATTCTCGATCATTATTTTTACCTGTCGCACAAAATTTATTAATCATGCTGCTTATTTCCCGAATGCATTGCCTTTGAAACCCTACTCAAGATTGAGGAATTGTGCATGCGTCATCTGTTTGTGTTGTGTGTAGTGATAAACTCTCCAAAGAACATGCTAAAATGAGTAACAAAGGGAGGGTAGAAACAGCTTTATTCGTTCTTGCAATCACACGTCGCGTGCCACAGTTTTGATGGGCACACGTTCGATATTGTTGTTCATTTGATTTGTTCAGTACACAAAGTCCTGTTCGATGCTGGCATGGTTGCATCGAAGACTACCTAAAGAATGGTAAAATGGAAAATGAACAGCTGCACGAAGCTACTTTGAGTACGTTCACAGCAACTGACAACACACCTTCCTGTCTGTACAAATTACGTGCATGAAGTTTTCGTGCATGGCACCCCATACACAAGGTAAGGAAACGCTGAACTTATCACTTGTGACTCTGAAATTTGTTTTGTGAATACAATTTTTGCAGCCTGTGCAAAGTACTATGACCACGCTCGTGTGTTGGTCAGTAGTGCTGTCATCTGGAAGCTGTGCCAGCACATTGAGACAAATTGTACCTACTTTGAAAAGCACTGGAAGCGTTAGTCGCTAACAATTAAGAAGTGAGGCCACATAAGGGGAGAGGCCTTGAAACAATGCATTCGTAGAAATGAGTCTGTTCCAATAGTTCACAATCACATGAGCTTCAAAATAAAGGTTACAATGTAACTGATGTGTGCGTCCTTATGGTGATAGTCATTTATTAGGACGGTATCTTTTTCAAAAAGCAGAATCGTTACTACTACATGGACTCAGCTAAGCAATGGGCTACAGTGCCGTTATGTCAAATATAAACAAGGATATTAAAATCGAGAGGCCTGTAATGTATACATTGAGATCACCCTTGTAAAACATGTGGCTGCTGTACATACTTTGTTGGGAAGCAGTACAGCTTTGCAAATATAGCTTCTGAAAACTCGGTGCGCAGTCGGACACACTCAATTGTGAACAGTTTGAACACTAGGTGAAGGAAGTGCACATGCACAGAAAGCCATATTGCCGGCAAATGTGGGTCTATGCGCGTACAAATCCTTCGAAAGTCTTCTAACATCACAGGAGCTATGTGTTTTCACATGGCTATTCACAGGTAAATTGACACACGTTAAGTCACTGCCACAACATAACACGCGTGTTTTATGTAAGCCTAGTTGCATCCCCATTGAAAATGGTCTTGTACATGCTTGTTCATGTTTAGAAGTAAATAATGGAGGTTATATACATTTAATATAAATCTACCATTTCATGTACTTGAGAATAATGCTCGAAATAAGAACGTAATCATTCATTTTTCAATATAAAGGGAGCTTGTAGCACAGCTTGCTCTGCACTGTTGATTCAGCTTCCGATATGTAGGTCGTAAACTAGATGTGCATGGAATGCTTCGAAACCCTTTTTACAAAAGGTAGTGATGTTGTTTTTCATCAGTACTTAGTGATCATGTTGTGCGTTTGATGCAGTCAGGAATGTCAGTTGACGGAAAGTCTTTAACGGGTCGAGCTTTCTGATGCACCGCAGACAGTGCTCTTGCTCGAAAATGTGCGACTGAAGAACATATGTGAACCTGGTGTATAAGGACACCTTATGCGAGTGCGTAGCATTCGCGAAAAAAAAGTACATACACTAAAAGAAAGGCATCGTATACATATAAAAGAAATAGAGCGATGACGTCACAATACGGTCCAAAAATAGTTGTTCACACTGGTCCCACTGGCGATGCGAAGGATCCAGGCTAGAAAGAAGAGGAAGGTCGTTTTGTTTTTAGATGCTCAACGGTATGATGAACAGTCTTTGCAGTTTCAGCATGGCGTGGCATTGCTCCTAGGAAAGGGCTACCTTACAGGCCTGTGGAATTTCAATTGGTTGCGTCGTCGGGGTGTCCTGCATTCAGAAAAAAAAAAAGCGGTGCCATGGTTTTGCTGTTTTCATTCTCGTGCTACTGTAGTAATTTTTGTAAAGAAACAAACTTTTTAGAGTACTTGTCCAAAGCTAGATTACTTCTCACCGCTGCACAAGCTGCTTTCTATATGATTTACAACATGGTTCTGAGAAGGACCCATGTTGCTCATCGACATATTCCACACTGAAAATTAAAATAGCCGCACTGAACAAGTGATGCGAAACCCACAGAAAGTGAAATACTTGGCATGTAACAGTTGGGTGTTTCTTTAGTTTTATTGAAATATCTAGCTATATTAGCGGCGGTTATGTCAAGCAAATGTTGCCATCATATTTCGCATGAAGTCCGCCATGACTGGATGCTGTCAAGCCCTGCATTCACAACACTGGGGGATGATAGAAAGGCATGTCTTGCTATCTTTCTGTACACTTGGCAACAGAAGCAAATGAGATTGGTTTGACTGGTATCGAAGAGAATCTGCCATTAGCATGAAGTGAGAAGATTATCGCACGTGCTCTGAACGGGGGTCAATTTAGAGGCATGGTGGTGAATTCTGGTGAAGCTTGTGCCTGCTCATGTCAGCTTGGGCAGGGAGCGGCGATATTGTTGCTCCACGCGGAGACAGTTGTTAAAAGCAGCAGGCGCCTTGCAGGTAATAAGTAGTGATTATTCAGGCTGAATTATCTGAGATGGCTGGCTGGGCTCATTTGCTCTGTCTCTGTGCCCCTAATGTTGCAGCTCCAGTTATCGCAGACGCAAAAGGTTATGTTATGTATTTGCTCACTCTTGTTCATGCTGTTCTTTGTGTTTGTCTTCACCACTGCATGCACAATATCAAATTGTCAATATCATTAACTTGATTAGTTTATGTTTAATACAATATGTAGGTTCGATGAATTATGAATGTTACTTTTATTAGCTACAGGTGAACATTGCACTGCACTACAATGCAGTGCACACTCTGTCAGCACTTGTCCTTCTGGGTAAAACTGACTGTTTCTGTACGCAGTACGGTACTTCATTGAAAGATCAAAATCAATTCATTGAAACAGGATATTAAGTTCATAGATATCTAAAAACTGTATTAAAACTGTATTTAGTTCAGTGCACACATTACTTCACCGCTTGCATTTCATTTTTGTAAGATTATATGCATGTTATACAACACTATACAGTAGATTCCTATTGAACAATACTCTCTAAAATGAAATTGCTGCTTAAATGCAACTGCCACTAATATGTTTGGTTTCGTACCTGAATTTTATGCGCCTGTTTATCTCTCAGTAAATGAAACTCCTCTTAAAGGAAATACATTTTTCTGGTCCCTTCAGGTTTCATCATTAAAAAGGAGTCCACTGTATCTAGTTTAAGCTGCAAACAGTGCTTTGAAACTTTTTGCCTTTATAGCCCTCGATACAATGAACACTATCACTCTCTCTCCTGTGCCCTTTTAAGATGTGCAATGACAAAAGAAAGATTTGCAGAGTGAGAGTGATGATATCTGGTGTGGCGAAGCAATCAGTGGCGACAAATATAGTACGGAATTGTACAAGGCTTCAGCATCGTTCAATGAATGCAGATGGGCCTTAAAATAAACGCTTATGATCCGTTTAGGCTACTATAAGGAGGGTGCAAGCAAGACCAGCGCCCTTGCAAGGCAATCATTCAATTGCTTCAGCAGTCTCAGTTTATCTTTGTGAAAATCAGCCCACAAAGGACGGAGCACAAGGTGACAATGACACAGTACGAGCACTGTAACAACTCAAGTTTATTGAAATGAAAGTCGAACGAGACTAAAACAAACACCATGTGTGCACAGAAATTTTAGTTGACATTAGGGAAATGGTTAAGCATGATTAACTCACAATCTAGCAAACAGATGGTTCAGATATGTGGTCATAGCCCTTCAGCTTGACAAAGAATGCTTTTATGAGTTGACAAGCCCTTCTGTCCTTGTGCTTCAGCATACTGACTGTGTTATTGAAGAAAGGTTTTCACCTGCATCGTCTGCAATGGGCTGAAAGATGTGACATTGGTGTTCCTTTCAAAGTATTATTGTGCTGGTGATAGTATAGCGTTAATGCATTTACCTGACTGGCCAATGTACACCTTTCCACAGGAAAGGTAAATCTTATGTACAACACCAACGGAGCAGGAAATATTGGGGATCGAGATGCTCCACAAAGAAACCTGCACCTGCTGTTTCTCTAGCCAATGCCTCCTTTATTTCCCTCACTGACAGTGCAAATGCGCCTCTCCCAACAAGAACCGTTGATTCGCTTAAGTTCAGGGAGTGGTTGTGATGCGACGCTACACAATGGGTAGCGCTGTTTCGGTCGCACGTGCTTCCGAGCGCTTTTCCCCGCAGATGCGATAGACGTGTTCCCACTTTAAAATCGTACGTCTGTTAGATTTGTCCCTTTGTGCTCCTTCTTAGTGGTTCGAAGCAATGCCGGGGCCACATCTTAGTACACCGCATGCAATAGCATTGCAATGGCACTTCCCTATTGGTTGCCTGCATAGTGGCACGAATGGGGATACGCTATCTCAAAACATCGTATCTTTTACAGAGTCAGCGTCACTGTCGTTATTGTGTACATGAGGAATGCAAGACGCCACCCCACGGATCTGTACTCAACTGAACAAAAAATTCCTTCATATGATTTCCGTCGAGAGGCACTGCATGAGGGGTTTGCTTCCCCATGACCGTAAAGCACACAAGAAGGCTAGGTGGTGGATGAGGGCAAGAAAGGGTTAGAGGAGAGGGCAGTGAATGGCTAAAACGGATGCATTTGGCTAGCATTGATAAAATAGAGGAGGTGTTGCTTTAGTGTTATTCCTTCTGCATTAGCTTTTCAGAGTAATATTTTAATAACACCGTCATTATGCTGAAGTACAAACACAAAACTTGTGAGCTTATAGAAGTGTTCTTTATCAAACTGAAGGGTGATGAGTGTGTATCTTAACTGTTTGTTTGCTAGGTTGCGAAGTACACACATTTGACTATTTCTTTGACATAACAAAACTTTCTGCGTACGCATGGTGTTCGTTTCCGTTGTGCTCGCTTTTTATTTCAATAAACTTCATTTGTTAAACAGCGTTTCTACTGTGTCCTTCTCATCTGATGCTCCGTTCTTTTCGCGCTGATCCTGACAAAGATGCTTCGTTTCCGAATCGAGCACCTCCACATTTCTTAGTTGATTGTATTGTTACCTCCCCACCCACCCAGAGCTTTTCATTAGCCTGCCTTAGAACAAGAAATAATTTTACGTGATGGTGTTATAATGAGAGGACAAATTTTCCTGATTTATAACACCGTTGTGATGTCACAGCATGATATCGTGAGACATTTTATTCATGACATTAGTGTGATTCGTGTTGACAACTATGCCAGATTTTTTTCAACTCGTGAGACATAATGAGGCTTTGGCTTCAGTACTTGTTTATTGTAAGCTAGCAGTTGCTATTCGTTATGACTGCAAATGTTCTTTTGTAAACACTATCACTGCATATTAACCATACTGTACTTCGATCACCAATATGATTTTGTGATAAATATGATAAACTGCAACCGGCCAGCTGACTTGTATATGTCATAACACTGCATATTAACCATACTGTACTTCGATCACCAATATGATTTTGTGATAAATATAATAAACTGCAACCGGCCAGCTGACTTGTATATGTCATAACAGTTCCTACTTTAATTGCCGTGTAGTAACAGGACTGCTTTTTGTATGAACCTTGTGTACATACCCCTGTGCACAGTGTGTTGACCATGCTTCTGTACTCCTCGCACAGCGTCCTCTTGAAGCTGGTGAATGCGTCATACATCTTGTCCTTCTGTGGTAAGAGAAATATCGAGACAACATTGATCACATATCTGGAAACCTAAACGAAGGACTAAAAAAAGTCTTTATAGAAAAATGTAGAGAATCAGCTCTTTACATTTTACAGGATTATGCAATGTTACGGTAAACATTAATAATTTGGGTTCACCTTACTGTTGTTGCAGCATGCTTTACAAGTAAATTGAGAGCATGAACACGTCTCTCATTGCTCTTTGGACTTTACAGCGGTAGTTTTTTTTTATTGAAAAAATTCCCAACAGGTAGCGTACTTGATTTGAGAAGGTATAAGCAAGCTCGTGAACCACGCCATCTCGGTGACATCAACCGTCGCAGAAACAGTAGGTGTAATATAAGCATAAAAGCAATATTTTCCTCATTAGTGTTTGAAAAACCAGAGATATTGTTGCTTTCATCTTGTGTATAGGTAGCGTTTCAAAGGCGTGCATTGACACGCATTTAAAGAAGTATGCTGTAATTGCTCCCACCCCCTCTTTTGTACCTGCACCTTTACCCTCCTCATTTTCAAATCTGCAGATTTTGGCATTATTGGGTCTCCCCGATAGCCATGTATGATTTAACCTTGTCTTCGTTTCGTTATGGGAAATAGTGGCTCAAGCCTGCTAAAGTAAGAAAAATACAACAGCAACGTGCTGGTCACAGTGCCACTACATATAATTCTTTGTTATTTGACATTCAAACCAGCCTGATCGATGTGCACCACACATAAATGGCTTTTTATGCTTAGTAGATGTACCAATACCTTTGATATGGCTAGTTTTCTCAAGGTTTTGATGTCTGCACTGAATTGTCCCTCATAATTTTGGCAATTGCAGTGCACAGACAGTAGGGCATTTCGTTCACGGCATGCTCTTTTTATGTGGGCTCCTTTATGAAGTGGTTTCTTGGCACATAAAAATCGCAGAAGTATATTTTAGGCCTTATCATCTGAAAGTTGAGTATTTCGTTGGCACCAGTGCCATGGGCTATTTACAGGAAGTGCATGTAGCGGCGCTGGCGTGATGCTATTGCAGGCTGTAGAAAGCATGTAGTGAAAAAATGCAGGGTATAAAGGTTGTGAGGAGTAGCGCACCAGTGTTTTGTCGCAACCGGTGAAGTTAGAAAACCTGCTTGCGAGTTTACGTGACACTGAATTGCTCCTAATGCTTCCTTTTTCTGGGGACTGTCCTTTTTGTATGCAAAGGCATGACTTAGTGTAATATTCCTTCTTTTTGATTCCCCAGCTCGCAATCTGCGAACACTGAGGAGCGAACGTTGGGGTGCTGGTCCAGTGTATTTACTCGCTTGCTACTAGCACTCTTCAGCACTCGGTAAGGCTGTCAATGCTGGCTCGTGTTAGGTGAACGGTTGGTAGTTTTACCAAGTATTGGGTTCTTCTGCATACTGTCTGAAATTCTTGTATGTTCAACGTATATTAATAGATAGAAACTGAACAATAATGCCCAGTGTTGCCACATGTTGTTCAAGTGAAGAGTAGGTTTCGCTAAAAAGAGTTTGTCAACTTATGCAGGTCATTTACTGTTATTACATTAGCAGTCTCCGTTTAGTTTCATTGCGATGGTGCTCCCGCATATATAGCTAACAGCCTTCCTTAGTTGGGTCCTGCCTGAATTTCTTTTTGCATATTTAGGCTGCGTCGTAATACCTGCTACGATACTTACCACTACACGAGGTTAGCAATCATTGCCGAGGCATTTTAAGTGCAGCATGTGTCAAATCAGGTTTGACACTCGAAGGCAATGCTAGTATGAAATAAAGTATTGTGAGAGGTATTTCATTTTGTAAGGTACTTAATACTCCTCTTACATGTAATAATGATGTGTTAGACTTTTTGCAGCTTAATAAACACTTGTCGACATCTTTTAACGAGGATCAGTACTGTCCACAAACAGTTATGTCTATACTGTAAGTGAATAAAAATAGTATTACCTTTGTATTGAGAACAATCTGTCACATAATTCATTGTGAGTGTAAGAAATAGTTTAGTAAGGACACCTTACTGCATATTAAGTTACCAAAAAATGTTTCCAATATTTCATTCGCAATTATGAAAAGTGGTTCTGGTTGTGCTCACAGCAAGGCAATAAATCTAAGCTACAAATATTATCAGGTATGCCTTCAGGCTCAACTTCAGCTTTTGAAAAGTAATCTTCACGTTAATTCTCTCGTGCAGAAACATTGCTTCGGCATCTATGTATCTTTATTGCATGTTATCCTTCGGTAATGCATATTACACTCACCTAGATGCCCTTCAATGCTTTAAAGATTAAGCTGTTTAACTTATGGCTTCTGGTCACATTGTGAAAGCACTGTAAATCAGTACACCAACACTTGAACAGTTCCTAACAGAGCTGTTCAAACAGAAGGCCAAACTAACTTATCTACAAACTTAATTATTGTAAAACGTTTTTCCCGACTTCGCCAAACGATATCGTTAAAAGGTACTTGCATTACGAAATTTTCTGTAAGCAAAAATTCACCTCTTCCTCGCACACATACAGATTATCTAAAATTAGTTGCTCACTTTTCCATTTAACTTCTGCATTTATTCTTTACAAAATTCAATCATCGGTACAAATATTTCTAGCCATCAACGAGAAATATGCTGTTGATAATCTAAGTGAGAAGTTGCACTAGTTTGCAGTTCTGATTTCATTCCTTCATTTAATGTTCTTTGTTGCTTCAATGTTTTTTCTTTGTATATTTAGAAATAATTTCTCATTAGTATCTTTACTATACTCAAACTTCAACATAAAGAACACGGATATAGCAAAATATCAGTTATAATGAAATAAATGAAAAATAGTCTTGCAGCATTTACAGTGTTAGAAATAACTTTTACAACAGATTTTTGGATATAACGAACATATTTTCTTGTAAGATGCAATTTCATTACAATGAGGTTGCAGTTTAGATCATTAAAAAATTATGGAAGTATTAAATATACTTTTGCTTTATAGCTAGACTGTTTTTTATAGCTCATTCTTTGGTTTTATAGCTGCTTTTCTTTTCCGTATTTTCATGGTCTGCCTGTTGTCATTTTATCAGTTGAAAATATTTTTCAACTTCTACTAACTAATGTGTACTGTAATGTATATTTGTATCGTCTTCATGTTACATAGATTGACTTTTGTTCTAATTTTTCTGCAGTCCGGAATTTCTCCCACCAATTTTTTTTAATTGTACCTTCATTGCACAATTTAGCACTTATATGCATATTGTTTAGCGCAATGCACCCATGAAAATTTCGCAACTTCATGATCTTCAAATATAACAAACTTCATCATAATAATCATGTTAGCATGTTTGCAACAAAAAGGTCAATTGAATTTTACACTCTAAGTAATAAGAAATGAGAGACATACTGGCGTACCTTCTACAAAATATTGCTTGTGTGTGTGTGTTTGTGTGAATACAGAAAGACATTGTAGTGAGAGTAAGCTTTAATAGTAAAGATATACATGTAAATGCTGCAAACCCCGAGATTGACTGCTGAAATTATTCTTTCAGTGATGAAATTGAGTGTCCTTCTGTTTCCATACAGAAGCATATTAGTTTCCTTTGTTCCCATTCTCGATTCCTTTTTAATTTAGTGTAGATATAGATTGGCAAGTGATTGAAATGTGAATGAGTAGGCAAATCAATAATATCCTACATATTCATATCAAATGGCAGCGTACATATCTGAAGTTGTGCTCGATCATTTTTTTTTATTGATTAAAAAAAAGCGAACAAACTACAGCAATTGGAATCATTTTTATCGAAATTTTTGGACATCAATTTTCGTTGGTACGAATTAGTTTGTGTGCAAAAGCAAAACTTGAAAACATTTAACAGGCTATGAAACCAATGTATGCATGCTCCCCCCCCCCCCCCAAAAAAATAAGTGTAATGGCATTTTGGACAACATAAGCGACACTGCACAAAAAGCAGATATGTAGAAGCCACTTGCATCTAAATATGTGCATGCACACACAATCACACACACGCATACACTCACACAAACATACACACACACATGAACACACACACTCATGCCGGCACACACATATGTGCATACCTACGATTTGTCCTACAACGAAAATGGGGAATTTAGTTTTTATTTCACACACCTTACTCTTCTCTTTACCGTATCTCGTTTCACTTTTAACCTGTTAATATTTGTAAAGAGTTCTTTTTTTTGCCTAATGCGTTGGAAAGAATATTATTTCTTTATTAAAATAAGATAACCTGCTGTGATATGTAGTACATATTTATATTCAGCTAAATTATAGTTTTCTGCTTATAAGAGTCAAGTTAGTAAAGACGTAAAGGTAGGCCACACTGAGCCTATGGTAAACTTACCTCTGGATGCTGTAAAGCAAACATTTTTTACATTATTTTGGGCTGAATCATCGTGCCGTTCAAAAATTACGACACTTCGTACACTGAACTTGAATACTTCTCTGTGCAATGAAATAACTCGTAGATTTTGTGTTGCTGAGAATGGGTTGTTTTAACTTACTCAAGCTGGCTGTAGCTGCAGATGAAGTGTGAGGCTAATCACGCCATATTGTTAGCAGTGCCCCCTTTTGCTGGGTGTGCCTATTTTGGTCCCCATTTTTTCCTGTGCCCAACTACGTTGAATGAAATGTACCGGCAAGCTCAGGTCTCCACTCTTGCTAATACTGTTACTGCTTACTGTGACTACAAAAAAAAGTTTTTGAAAAACGGATCACCTCTTGACAAAGCATCACCGAACGTCCTTATCAGCATTGATATTGTGAACCAGCACCCATGTGGGAATTCTATCAAGGAATATCTGTATATGCGAACGACTCCTCGTACCAAGTGTTCTGTTGAACTCCAGTACGTCGTGTGTGCCTCATCACAGAGCCATTGCAATGTAATGCCCTGGTAAGACGCGTATTAATCAAAAGAACACAAAACTTGCCCAAATTGACTGCATAAATCAAGAGATGCTTTTTCCAAGGGGTAGCACAAAAAAATAAAAAAAGAGGAGAAGGAACTCTAAGTGGAAAATATGTTCCACACTTTAGGAACTTTTATAAGACATCAAAGCAACAAGCCTAACAAATTGCTGTTCAAGAAAGATACCACTTCACAAGAACAGCTGGGTCTGTTTCTGAATATTCATAGTATTGAAACATTCAGGTGGGAGGTGGGAAGGATGGTTCAGATTAAACAAAATTAGGTGCAAGTGAGCTGAGAATAAAAAAATTAATTTTGAAAGTCATAAGTTTTGAGCATCTTTTGTCACCTGTGCTAGTAAAAGTTCTGTATTCTTTTGAAAGAAGCATACTTTCGTGTACATTGTGTCAAATGCACAGTGAGATATTACCGGCAACAATGTACCAGTTTACTTCGGGAAACTCTGTACAATAAGGCTGCTCACGAAAACAATATACAGAATTCTTCAGGTTATAACACAGTGTGAAGAAAGAGATGCAAGACGAGATGAAACGAGATGAGTGGCAGCCAACCCAAACCACGTTCCTGACAGCGAATGCTGTTCTCTCGGGTATAACAGGCAAACGGATCCAACATCGTGTGTGGGGCTTTGCACAGTTTATATTAAATTGTGCTCATACGGTTTAAAACAGTTTCTTTGACATGTGAAGAGACCGGTATACTTACTCCGTTCATGCGAATCCAAGGAACAAAGTCGAGCCGGCCCTTGCTGTTGACGCTCTCAGTCCACTCGGCGAATCTCAGCTGGAGGTCGTTGCCCTCTTTGCCGCTGATGCACTTCTGCAGAGCCGTGAGGTCGAAACCCTGCTTCTTGGCGCACTGTGCATGTCGGTAACAATGAAAAGACACTGCAATTACGAAGAAAAAAAAGCAGTAGTTCACAAAAGCTTGTTTGCTATTGTATCATTCAGCTGAATCAGCACAGTGAAAAAAAATTTCTTTACCACTGGCGGCGACGCCGCCGCTGGGAGGCGGTGCTCAGAAGCTCGGAGCTCAACGACCAGCTCTGGGCTGTCCGGCAGGCCGAAGATGCCGCCCGAGTTCAGGGACTCAGCGCCGCCATCTGAGGCCACCAAGACCAAGCTGCCGGCCAAGTTCTAATAAAGTTTCCTCTCTCTCTCTACCACTGGCGTCTATACCGCTTGCTGTGGCGAGACTTGGAGGCCATGGCGTAGCTCTACTAAGCACGAGAACAGGGCCTCTATCGTCCAGCCACGGCTGCTTCGCGTCGATGGTGTCGAAAACACTTGTTCAAAATCTTGGTGCACACCAGGCAGTCCAAATAAAGTTAGAGTATTCCACTGTTTGGGGCTTCATTTGTAGTGAGATACTTGTATTAGTTTAGTAAGTAAAATCAAAGGATGTAATTCTACTTTTAATGCCTTGTTTTATTGTTGTTGCAAATTGCAATGCATATTTGACGCATGTAAAGTGCTGCTGCCCCAAAAAAATTTGCATTGGTTTGTACCACCTATCGCCTAGTCATTCATAGCAAACATATTTTCTCGACCCGTCATCAGATCACCTCATCGTCAGCACCTCATATCAGAGTACAATGAGCTGTTGTCCTGTCATCGTGACACTATTGGTTTGTGTTGCCACTAAATGTGGCTTCTGTGAGACAACAAGCCTGTCTCATCATAACAGTGCTACAGGCTTGTAAAGAAAAGTATCTGCCGAGTTCGGTCTTCATATTCGGTTATCGCTATGACACGAGGAACTTCTCACTTGAAGCTTTCCAACATTCAGTGTGCGGTTCTCGCACTTTGAAGCCAGCATGGTGTATAGTGCTGAATTCTCTTGGTAGACAAATCGGCAGCTAGCATCAACGTCTACTGCATGACGTCTGAATGAAGCTGAAACAGGAGGTTCAGCTTCAATGTTTCTAAGAATTGCTCTACGCTTATCACGACAACAAGGGTGATAGAAGTGTAGTAGGAAAGAGGAAAAATAGGTGACTACACAACAGGGTACATAAAGAAAAGTAGTGACCCGTAACTGACTGAGCCAGTTGCAATCGAGGAGATACCTAGGAAAAACGAATGCTAATAATAAAATTAGAATAAGACATACAAAAAGAAGGCCATTGATGGCCAAAAAGATTTACTCACCGATTCATAAGCCCGGTTTGGATTTCTGGACGAAAACATGCATACGACGAGGGGCAAGTGTTGACTTGGCTCTGGGTAGTACTTGATTACACATGTCTGCAAGATGAAATACGAGAGCAATGTAATGAAAAGCAATTATGAGTGACTTTGCTATGTTGCATGCATTATTACTTTTTGTGTGTTGTAATGTTCTTGGTGCACATGCACGGTGTAGTGCTGGGTGTTAGTAGGCGAGACGACACTGGATATTGGTGCTTACCTGCAGCAGATTACCGTAGCATTCTTTGTCTCCGTGCTGGCAGTCGAACGTGTACCACTTGTTTGGCAGTTCTCTCCTCTGGAAGCATGGAAAGTGAGAGAACAAAATTGGAGATAATGGCTTAGCCTTATGTTGGAAACCTCTTTAGATTCAGTTATATCACTCCAAAGTTCTGCTAAGACACAAAAAAAAAGTGAAAATTAAAATTGTAATGAATATTCAGTGGCAAGTTGCATACTTACCCAAAGTGGTAATACAAGTGATAAATGCTTACCAACTGTATTTGTTCAAAGAAAAAATAGGAAGCGAGAAAAGAACATTCAACACCCTTGCAAGTGCAAGTCGGCTATAGACAAAATACAGCAGCAGTTGAACTACCAAATTATGACGTCATACTATCGCTGAGCCTTTTTGCGTGAAATAAGAGAATAAAGTGGCACCTAGGACTTCCCCATCTCTTTGAATTCTTGTAGCTAAGCCACTTGGCTGCTTGTCAATCAATCAATCAATCAATCAAACATGTCAATCAATCAATCTTTGAATTGTAGAACCAAAATTGATATGAAGGTTTCAATCAATACATCAATTCATTTCAAACCATGAATTGATTTCCTATTTCTCTTCACATCACTATTAAAGACAGACTCTAATTGTGCAGACCTGGCCACGGCATTGCTTGGCCAGCGATGTTCAGTATTTCGGCAGCTGTCGCCACTGTAAGCAGCCGTGGCTTATAGAGAGGAAAGCGTGCGACTGTGGGCTGTGCACTTACAGATGCCTTTCCGTATGGGACGAGCTGAAGCTGCATGATGTTTGGGAGCTCGGCAAACGTGGAGTTGAGCTGCTCAAGGACGAAGTTCCTGCTGTCCGGACAGTAGGTCTCGTAAAAGACCTCCACGGAAACCTTTGGATCGTGCTCGCATGCCTGCAAGCAGGAATCAGATGGGAAGAATGAGCGACATGGGTGAGGACATTATTTTTGCAGCTGCTTATGAAGCCGACTATTAAGTCGACGTTGATTGTTGAAATGGCGGTCCAGAAACCTCGTAGTGTTACTTTCGTGCCAAGGAAGGGGCAATTTAGAAATAAAATCATGTTTTAGTGCTCCGCATAGGGTTAGCGCACTTCAAATTACCCGTCTCAAAAAGCGGACCAACCAGACCGTCTCACGTCACTGTTGCCGTGCACAGCGTTGCCCGGCTTTACGTCGCTAGTAGCAGCAGACCGATAGCAGCGGGAGTCACAGCAGCAACAACGACCATTGATCAATTTCCCGCCATTAGCTTCGAGATTGCAGACGCTCTTGTTTCAACTGCGCCCCGCTAGATGGCATCACCTGTCCTGTTTACGTCGCGAAATTGAATTTTTGGATCACTCGTGTCATTCCCCATAGTTACGTCCGGCGGTTCTTTTTTCCATGAATCGAACAGAAACGAACGGGCAGCATTTCATTGCGTCTCTTAATGCGCGGAAGGTTCTTTATTTAGTGCAATGAGAACGATTACTAGTGATTCATTGTAGGCGGTCCGTTTGATGTCATAGAGATCATTTTGAAAATGTCCTACTGCGGCGCTTGTGTTCTTGTGCATTTACCTTAATTTCTCGGTAAGTAAAGCACTGTTGATAATATTGTTTTAGATGTCATACATTGAGTTTTCACTCTGATGTAAATTGTTACTTGACTTTAGTGTCCCTTTAAATTCTGCTTCACGTTACTTTGTTGTCATGGGTTTGTATTTTGTACAAAAACTGGCATGTCTAATTATCATGTTGATGGCAATTTTATGGACTCTCTCGGCGGCTTTTGCCGTCGCCGTTGGCGCCGCCATGCCGTTCTGTCTATCTATAAAAAACATAATGTTCCGAAACGCACGACCGGGGATTCGAACCTTTCGACACCTTGCGTTAAACAACTCTTCTACAACGCATAGATCCTCCGTACTAGCGACGAGCTGTTATATACACCATTTACCATTAATGGTACGTGCACATCTCAGGTGCTTCAGTGTGGCAAAGGGTGTCCACTATCACTCGCGCGGTGCCGCGAAGGGCCAAAGGGTTGCCAGACGCCCGCTCGTCTTTCGCCGAAGCGGTGCTGCGCGCCTCCGGCGCCGTGCTTTGTTTGACCTACAGGACGTGGTGGCTGCTTGGGCGCTTATCTCTTGAGGGTGGGCTCAACAGATGACGCATAGCTTTCTACGTGTTGTGATTTCGTCGCAATGTTAGCGTTAATGCCATGGGCCGCGCCGAGGTCACTTCGCTTGTTGCAGCGGCGGCCGTGTTTGCTTGAAGGAGTAAGCTGCTAGCCTTCATATAACAATTGAGTTTGTCGCTGTCGCATTCTTTGCTGCGTCCTTGCGGCAAAGTTGACATTTTTTCATGTTAAAACTGCTGCTAGGGCGAGTTGGTTAAACGTTGCCGTAAATGGAGGAGTGCGCTTGCTGGATTGTGCTTGGTTGGACGCATGGATTGACGCACGCACGGACGGACGGACGCTTCGCCCGGCGAATGATTCTGGATGCAAGTCACGAACGAAAACTATACATGTGTGCTTGCATGGGTGGTACGAAAACGCTTTTGCACCTATGCAGCGTCCGCTAACTTGTGGTTCGCTATTTCAAAATCTTTTATGCGTGCTCCGAATGACACTTATCTAGAAGTTCCGTCGAGAGGCTGGTCACGCAGGTTGCGGCTGCTATAGCTCTAGGAGCTACAGAGTTTCTGGCTTTATAATATGTATTATGGACCTATAGCATGCGGTGTGGCCGTGCGTGGTATTGAAGCGTTAACCACTGCATTTTTCTTTAGATGTGAAGCAGCTTTTAGGATCGAGCTCAATCCGATGTGCGGCGTGACCACCCTAACTGCTCATGCGCTCCCCCTCTCTCCCTTCTCATATACTCCCCATCTCTCGCCTCGCAATGTCAACGCAGGGAGCGTCTGTTAACCTACGCTCGCTCCACCTCCCTCTCTCTTAGGCATTCCTCCGCGCAGTGTTTGCAACTCCATTGCGCATGCGTGTCCCGCCCTCTCACCTCGCAACGCCGACGCAGGCAGCGGCTGCTAGCGAGTTTTTTTTTATTGAAAAAACTTACTCTGCTTGCGCTGCACAACCATTCGCTGGCCACAGCGAATATATATATATATATATATATATATATATATATATATATATATATATATATATATATATATATATATATATATATATATATGGGAGTAATAATTCAATGGGCCAGTTAGTCTTCGTGAAGGTATGGGATATGGCACAACGGGAGCGTTGTCAACAAGGATAAATATATTTATTTCCCAACAGTTTCGGGAGGGGACCTCCCTTCATCAGGGGATGAGTTATACTGACATGAACTTCCTTGCTGCCGCGTCCCTCTCGCCTTGAAAGACGTTTGCGAGAGTGATGAGAGGGAACTGGAAAAAGGAAAAAAAAGGGGAGAAAAAAGACGAAAAAAGAAAGAAAAGAAAGAAAGTAAAAAAGGAAGAACCACTGTCAACTTTCTTCTTTTTTCTTTTCTTTCTTTTTTCGTCTTTTTTCTCCCCCTTTTTTTTTCCTTTTTCCAGTTCCCTCTCATCACTCTCGCAAACGTCTTTCAAGGCGAGAGGGACGCGGCAGCAAGGAAGTTTGGAAGCTCATGTCAGTATAACTCATCCCCTGATGAAGGGAGGTCCCCTCCCGAAACTGTTGGGAAATAAATATATTTATCCTTGTTGACAACGCCCCCGTTGTGCCATATCCCATACCTATATATATATATATATATATATATATATATATATATATATATATATAGTCATAAACTTCGAGAATAGTGCAGTATAGGAAACAAAACAATAAAATATTTATTTAATCCTAACAGTTTCGGCTGCTTCTTCGGAGGATGTAAGTGAAATGATACAAGTTCCCGTAGCAGAGGGTCACCCTCACAGTTTAAAGACCCTCCAAAAAAAAAAAAAGAGACAAACAGGCGAACGAGGTAGCAACAGACAACAAGAAGCAGAAGAAGGAGAGGAACTAGAAAGGAGCGACGGAGAGCCGCCGGGTAATTCTGGCATTGTTACTGGGCTCGCTCCTTTCTAGTTCCTCTCCTTCTTCTGCTTCTTGTTGTCTGTTGCTACCTCGTTCGCCTGTTTGTCTCTTTTTTTTTTTGGAGGGTCTTTAAACTGTGAGGGTGACCCTCTGCTACGGGAACTTGTATCATTTCACTTACATCCTCCGAAGAAGCAGCCGAAACTGTTAGGATTAAATAAATATTTTATTGTTTTGTTTCCTATACTGCACTATTCTCGAAGTTTATAACTTTTTTTACGGTAGCCGGAAGAAACTCTGATCATCTATTTCATATATATATATATATATATATATATATATATATATATATATATATATATAGGCGCTGTATTTTGACCTCCAAGGAAGTGGCGGTGAGTGTTTCCTACATGTGCGTTGCTGAACAATTAAAGATCGCAGCGTGCGCGTTCGCTAAAAGCGGACTACGGGTCTCTGTGTCTAATCGAAGTGTTCTGTCTATCATTGCCCCTTGGCAGTGATTGACATGTTTTGACATGTTCCAGTATCCATCACTGCGTGCTTTGCGCATTCCCAGGTTTCTCTCCTGCGCAAAACTGCAGTGAAAGCCATCGTCAACGCCAACGTCCGTGTAAGCGTGAGAGCTCTCTGCTCCGAACGTACACGCAGTTTTCCTTTAAGCATGAGATATGATGGTGAACTTTTTATTTCATTCTTTAATTTGGTGCAAAGTATGTAGAAACATTAGCGCTCACGCCTATGCGATTTAGACTGCACGTGAGCTCTCTTGTCGATTGGTCCAGAGGCCCTGGCAAAGATCAAATCCACTTCCATCGGTGTGTTCCATTACTCACCGTAGACGGCTAAATAGACAGCTAAATGGACTGTGGCCATCTTAAGTCCCATTCCAATTCCCACGTAGCCGGCAACATAGACAGCTCCGAGAAGACCACATCGTAGACAAATACCATGGAGGCTACATTGCTGTCTAAATAAGATGGCGGCTCAGCGAATCGCTCAGATGGATCGAATCTCGCCGGAATGATCGTCTGCACACTAGCAGACGCTTTCCCAGACGCTCAATGTGAATAACGTTTATTTGTTTTTTTATTTCAACACGAAATAAGCCAGAAATTACGACTGTTACCTTTGTTTATCTAAGGTTTTTCTTCTCGTCGCGAGGTGGCTCATTGTCGCGTGAAAGCCCTTGTAAATGTGTTCCATTTTTTGGACAGCATGGGCTCGATGCTGTCTAAGAATTGAAACACAGCCCATTTTTTTTTTTCTTTCGTTCAGCGTCTTCGGTCAAAAGTGCGCCCGCTCGATCACGCATCGCTGAGAACGACAACACGGCGGCAGCGGTCGCGGCTTCACATGCCGCGTTCCATCTCTAGCCGAGGCCGGACCGGCCGGACCAGGTGCGGGTCCCGGGGTCGTTGCTTTTCATTTTTGGCCACTGTACGGCGCGCGCACGAAGGGCGAACGCGCTTGCCGTTTTGGCGACCTCCGCGTGCGCAAGCCGTCACACGCGGCAGGCACGCCGACTGGCCCGCCTCGCACCTGGAATAATACCGTGCAGCAGGCGCCAATGCTATGCTTCAAACTTTTCTTCAACTCCCGTGAGGATATTACATTTTAATGATATCCCTGGAATGGATCGAGACAAAAAGAAAAGGCCGGCAGCTCTATGTGAAGTCAGTTTGCGGACAATATTGCTTTTTATTCGTTGTTTCGCGTCCTCAATGTTTGTTTTATTTCTGTTTTTTTAATATTTCACTAGGCTCTAGTTTCATACTTTGCTGGGCAAAGGAGTGCTTTTATTTTATTTGGACAATGGGTAACTGACTGGCCTCCCAGAGAAGGCAAATGCACAAAGGGGAGACAAAGTTAGGGGGCTGATGAGATTAAAAATTTCGCAGCTATAATGTGGCAGCAGAAAGCAAAAAACTGGGTGTATTGGCGGATCATAGGTGAGGTCTTTTCCGTAGTCAGGCTGATGTATGTATGTATGTATGTATGTATGCATGTATGTATGTATGTATGTATGTATGTATGTATGTATGTATGTATGCATGCCTGTATGTATGCATGCCTGTATGTATGTATGCATGTATGTATGTATGTATGTATGTATGCATGCATGCATGTATGTAATGCATGCATGCATGTATGTAATGTATGCACGCATGTATGTAATGTATGCACGCATGTAATGTATGCATGCATGTATGTAATGTATGCATGTATGTAATGTATGTATGCATGTATGTAATGTATCTAATGTATGCATGTATGTAATGTATCTAATGTATGCATGCATGTATTTAATGTATGCATGCATGCATGTATGTAATGTATGCACGCATGTATGTATGTAATGTATGCATGTATGTAATGTATGCATGTATGTAATGTATGTATGCATGTATGTAATGTATCTAATGTATGCATGTATGTAATGTATCTAATGTATGCATGCATGTATTTAATGTATGCATGCATGTATGTAATGTATGCACGCATGTATGTATGTAATGTATGCATGTATGTAATGTATGCATGTATGTAATGTATGTATGCATGTATGTAATGTATCTAATGTATGCATGTATGTAATGTATCTAATGTATGCATGCATGTATTTAATGTATGCATGCATGCATGTATGTAATGTATGCATGCATGCATGTATGTAATGTATGCACGCATGTATGTATGTAATGTATGCATGTATGTAATGTATGCATGCATGTATGTAATGTATGCATGTATGTAATGTATGTATGCATGTATGTAATGTATCTAATGTATGCATGTATGTAATGTATCTAATGTATGCATGCATGTATTTAATGTATGCATGCATGCATGTATGTAATGTATGCACGCATGTATGTATGTAATGTATGCATGTATGTAATGTATGCATGCATGTATGTAATGTATGCATGTATGTAATGTATGTATGCATGTATGTAATGTATCTAATGTATGCATGTATGTAATGTATCTAATGTATGCATGCATGTATTTAATGTATGCATGCATGCATGTATGTAATGTATGCACGCATGTATGTATGTAATGTATGCATGTATGTAATGTATGTATGCATGTATGTAATGTATCTAATGTATGCATGCATGTATTTAATGTATGCATGCATGCATGTATGTAATGTATGCACGCATGTATGTATGTAATGTATGCATGTATGTAATGTATGCATGCATGTATGTAATGTATGTATGCATGTATGTAATGTATCTAATGTATGCATGTATGTAATCTATCTAATGCATGCATGCATGTAATGTATGCACGCATGTATGTATGTAATGTATGCATGTATGTAATGTATGCATGCATGTATGTATGTAATCTATGCATGCATGCATGTGATAAGCACGAAAAGAAAAAAAAAAGAAAATGAGGCCAATAACGTAGTTGATTTAATAACACGCATTCATTTCATGACAAGTTACCTTTATTTCTTTCCGAACGTATTTTATACCCATTGCCTCAAGAAATGCGCTGTACGCATATATGCTACGATCTTAGTCTGGCCATAATAATGGTTCGTTCGTACATCGCCTTATGAACAATACGCTCTGCAGCGGAAGCAGACGAGGAAAAAATGCATGGGAGCGAGGGGGGAGGGATGAGTGTAGAGGGGGGTAATAATGACGACGCACTCGACTGACTGCTTTTGTGGAACAGCTGTCGCGACCACGCGAGCGTGTCTTCGTTTTGTGTCTGCGTATCACCCCCTCCCAAATCCTTCTTTTCGAAGCCGCTCTCCCTCTCCTCCATGTGTTACGCGCAGATGTGAAGTCGACAGGGTCGACACAGCGTTGAGATAGCGACGAAAAACATTCAGGGATGATTAAGATCCTCTCTCATGTTAATTTTGAGCGCAGCTTCGTGCTGGGGTGGCGCCAACAGCATTTGAAGTTTAGCCGTCCGCGTGTTGTAGCAATGTAACATTCGATTGTTACACATTGCCGCACCCGCAGGTCGCGGGTTCGAATCCCGGCTGCGGCGGCTGCACTTCCGATGGAGGTGGAAATGTTGCAGGCCCGTGTGCTCAGATTTGGGTGCACGTTAAAGAACCCCAGGCAATCGAAATTTCCGGAGCCCTCCACTATACGGCGTCTCTCGTAATCATATGGTGGTTTTGGGACGTTAAACCCCACATATCGATCATTACACATTGCCGCAGAAACTGTCAGTAGGCGAGCGCTACAGACGGTGGCGTAGCCAGGAGCTGAAACCCCGAGCCGTGCACCCTTCCCCCACGAATTTCTTTCTTTAGGGCGTATAGGGCGAACAATGGCACACTTCATAAATGTGACCCCTTCCCCTGAAGAAAAAAAAATTCTGCCTAAGCCCCTGGCTACGGGCACCCCTTTGTGCAATACAGAAACCGAGCTAGCGAAACGCCGACATCCCGGTTACGACAAGCGAAGGCATCCGCAGTGCACGTGCCAGTCCTGCACGCGCGCGAGCTCTCGCCAAGGCCCCCGGTGGCACGAGCGCCCGGTGTGCCACTTCCTGGCTACGCCTCTGGAGAGGTTATGTCCGCCGCGGTGGTGACGCGGTTGCGGTTCCCGGTGCTAGAGCCAACATGCCTGAGGGCCCGCGCACTGCGCTATGTTAGTGACATGGTTTGGCCGCAAATAAAACACACACGAAGTAAAGGAACACTTAACGACAAGCACAAGCGGCAGTTGGAAGTGCCGCTTGTGCTTGTCGTTGAGCGTTCCTTTACTTTGTGTGTGTGTGTGTGTGTGTGGGCGTGTGTGTGTGTGTGTGTGTGTGTGTGGGCGCGTGTGGGCGCGTGTGTGTGTAGTCGCGTGTGGGCGCGCGTGTGTGTGGGCGCGTGTGGGCATGCGCGTGTGTGGGCGCGTGTGTGTGCGCGTGTGTGTGGGCGCGTGTGTGTGTGTGGGCGCGTGTGTGTGTGGGCGCGCGCGTGTGTGTGTGTGTGTGTGTGCGTGTGTGTGTGTGTGTGTGCGTGTGTGTGTGTGTGTATTTGCAGCCAAAGCATGTCACTATGATGCAAGTACCAACTAGGCCGACAATCAGTATTGTTACGATGTTAGTGCTCGCTAAAGAACCTCCCACATGATCAAAACTACCGCAGCCTTCCCTCGTAATCATGAATATTGTCGCGAGACTTCAGAAGTGAGGAAATCTTTGTAATTAACCTCGGTGCAGCCATGCAGCTCTCTAAAAGCGCGTCCGTCGCCGCTGGCTCTCGAGCGAAGAAGCACACGCGAACTTCTTTGAGAACCGCTCTTGCTCTCGACCCATTACGTGCAGGGCCGCAATATTGTTGTTTTGGACCGTTAAACCCCACATATTACTATTTTAAAGTTATACTGAGAGGCAATGTTGTCAACCAGATTGCGCCGCGAACTACACTGTCGACGTGTCGCAAGAAGGGCGGCTGCGTCGGGCGTACTGCAAAACTGTGCGCGGACCGGTTTTCCCTTTTTTGTTTGTTTTTCTTGAAAGGGAAATTCCGCCGGACACGCATTCATTCGGAGTCTCGCAACGGCGACGACCGATAACCGATCGCTGCGACGACACGGCGCCTCTGCATGGCGGCGGCCACGTCTCAGGAGCTTGGCAGGAAGCCCTCAAGAGCAATCAATACAAGCTGCAACTACAGGCGGTCTAGAGGGCCCGGGACATCGCTACAAGCCTTCGGCTCCCAGCGCCATCCTGGGCGGAGCCTCCAGGTTGAATTAAGGGTCGGAATTGCCCTTTCTCAGCCTCCTCAGGATATGTTCAATAAAGTCAATCTCTCTCTCTCTCTCTCTCTCTCTCTCAAGAGCGTATGCAACTTTCGGCGACCAAAAAAATATAATGATCTTATTGCCGGCTTTCAGAGGACGGGTTTTGGCAAAGACGAAGGAGCTCGACTGCTGGCCCGAAGGTCGCGGGATCGAATCCCGGCTGCATTTCCGATGGAGGCCAAAATGCCGGTGGCCCGTCTGCCTGGATTGAGTTGCGCGTCGAAGAACTTCATGTGGTCGAAATTTTTTTGTGCCCTCCACTACGGCGTCTTACATATTCATATCGTGGGTTTTGGACGTTGAGCACCAGCAAACTAACCATAGAAGGTCAAGGCATTGGATGTCTCGTCAAGCATGAAAACTGACCCTCGGTGGCGTCGGCGTCAACACGAAGTGATGCAGAAGTTCATTACGCTGTGACGTCAGAGGTAAATAAAAGATCTGCGTCACTCTTTCTTTGTTACTATTCGTACAACAACTTGTAGGTGTCGCACGGCCGAGTTAGACACTCAAGACGTTTACATCGGTGTACTGATTCTACCCTGCCATCCTTCGAAAGTTTTACGCACGTTATGTGCTTTTCCACGACCTCGAACGTCGTTTGCACTTCACCTAGTTTTAAAGGCGAAGCTCCTCATGGCGTCACCCGTTCGTCCCGTTATCGTTTGTAACCGCCGGTGGCACATACACCCGAGAGATCGGGTATGTGCCACAGGGGATAGACCTTTCGGGGCGAAGCTCCTCCTTAAGCCGCGGGTCGTGCGTCCTCGGTGTATGTATGTAGTAGGTAACCACTTCGTATAGTTTTATAAATGCCCGCAAGATGGCGGTACTTGCATATAATCAACAGATGATGAAAAGATGCGAGATGGTGGTACTTGGAGTGTTCACTAGACGGACGGACATACAGACAGACGGGCAGACGCACGGACGGACAGATCGACCCACGGTTGGACGGATGCACGAACGGACGGATGGACGCTTCGCCCCACTCATTATCATTCAGTCCGTGGATATGTTGTGATTTTTTCCCGTCATCCCCGTGACCGGAGCATTTTTTGAATTAAGTGCGACGCCATGTCATGACGTGCCACATGACTTAATGATGACGTCATGATGACTACACAACTTTAGGCTATTTGTGACGTCATTGTGAAGTCATATGAAAACGTTGTAACGTAACTTCCGTAGCCAGAAATTCTTTTCTGGGAGGGGGGGAAGAAATGCCTACAATATTTTTCCTAGGTAAAATGCCCCCTCTATATTTCGGGGGTGGGTGGGGTGGGGGGAGCACTTTTCTGGCTACGGGCCTGCCATAACGTGGTCTTCTCCATCACTCGTCCCTGATGCCGCAGTACGCCGGTACTACGCCGTGCTCCCGACCGGGCTGCAGAAATTAGGGGCCTTTCTCCTCTTCTAACCACCACCACCGGTCAATTTTCACGTTTCATGAGGCCTGGAAGACTGTCGCCTTGATAATGATTAGTAAATATAATGACGCCCGTGTTGTTACATCTACAGGTCAAAGAAGTCCAGGTGATCAAGATTCACCAATCTGTCACAGCCGAGAGCTTCGAGTCGAGTATCGTTGGCGTTTCGGCGGCAATCCTCGTCTTTGCCATGTTTGCCAAACAAGGACAACGACTGGATAAGAGCCGCTCGCGGGACAAACACGTGTGTCGTTGGTTGCGCGCTTACGTGCTCCAGATACGGTGCGACTGACCTTGTCTTCGTAAAATGACTGGCGTTTCTTTTTCTTGTTTTTTTTTTGTCGTAAACACACATCGCCTGTCTTACGTTATCTCCGTTGACAGCAACAAACACTCTGCTCATAGAGCGCAGCAGCTAGAATGTAGCTGATACGCGGCTTCTATTGCTTTCTCTTCGACTCACTCGCAAGGGTAAACGGAAAAGAGGATGGGTAAACAAGCAGCGTTTGTCGTGAATGGGGCACTGGCCCAAAAAAAGCTTGCAAAAAATACTTATTCGGTACTATTCCAAAGCTATTTCCGTGCCACTTACTTTGTTTAAGATTTGAGAACACTGACGTGTGCATTTGCTGTCCTAAAGGCCGTACCCAGGAACGTTTTTTGCGGAGGGGGGAGGGGAGGGGTGTTGTTTTGCGTAGAACGGCTAACTTTGGCAATTGGCGGTCGATGTGACGACGTGGAAATACTTGCGTATCACCCGAAAAGTTTAAACCATTCCAAGATTTTGGGGGAGTGTTAGAATCGTTTCAAACCCCCTCTAATCACGGCTGTCCCCAAGTTATACGTTCGCTCCACTACGAGCCTGCAGCGAAAGCAATGACGTCTGCACGAAAATGCCGCGGCTTGCACAATGACGAATACGACGACCACGGTGGGCCGTCGTATGTGATGAAGTGGTGGGTTATTATAAGCGTTCAGTCACGGACAAAGCGATGCGGCGACAGGTCGCGCTCTGTGTCCAGCTGTGGCGCGTCCTCGACGGAGGAAGTCGGTCCATACACTATACGACGTCGCAACCACGAACAAAAGAAAACGGGGGGGGGGGGGGGGGTCTGCAGTCTATTCTCAAGCTATAACGGGTCGCTCGAGCGCAATACACAGTATACCGTAAGTGCTGTGTAGGCCCTCGCACGCAGGTGCGCGCAGTAACGTGCAGCGTACGTTGCTCGCTGCCTGAGAAATTAGAGAGTTTTAGTACTGCGTACGCTGCGTACGTGGCGGCGTTGCGTACGTAAGGACGCCACGTTCTGCGTAGTGCGCATGCGCAGACCGCAACGCGCACGTATCGCGTTACGTACGCAGCTGCTACGTACGCACGCATGAGATGCGTGCGTGCGTACGTATGAGGTGATCGCGCCGCTCTCGAACAAGTTCGCGACAGCGCGAGACTTCGTTTTGCAAAATGGCGGCATCGAAGGCAAGCACCGACTGGCTCTGTGGCTTAAAATATGGCCATAATCTGGCTATTACACTTGGATTGCCTCACATTGGCTGTTGACAACACGTGCTTCTATTTTGATCTGCCAGATGGCGCAACACGCTTCACGCTCTTTACGTACACGGGTACTACGGCGTACTAAAAGCCGATTAGTGGCAAACGACGCCACGTAACGCAAGGTACTTGCGTGATGCGTACGTAGCACCATTTCACAGTACTAAAACTCTCTATTATTGTCTACGTGTCCGGAGCTGTGAAGATGAAGATTGTGCGTGCTGCTTAGCGGTAATTTAACGTACTAACAGCGACTTCTCTTTGTAACGAAGTCGCCTCACTCGTAATGTATTTGTTCCGAGGTTTCTCGTCGGACCCATCGTGCGTGCATTTTATCCATGCGTGCTTCCTTTCGCCACATAGTTGGGCATTGGCTGACGTATATAGCCGAGCAAAGACAAGGGGGTTTGAACTTTCCCCTCAAAATTTTGCAATACAGCATGTGTACATCTTCGTCATTCATCATCCTTATACTACGCCCACTGCAGGACAAAGGCATCTTCCAAGTTTCACCAATCAACCCGGTTCCGTACTTGCTGCGGTAACGTTATACCCGTAAACTTCTTAATCTCATCTATCCACATAGCTTTATTCCCCCCCCCCCCCTCCTCGTTCGCCTGCCCTCTCTTAGAATCCAGTGTGTCGCTCCTAATGACCAGCGGTTATCTAGCCCTTGCTTTACATAGCCAGCCCACGCCCATTTCTTGATTTCGACTAATTAAGGAGTCCTTAACACCCATTTGTTCCATGAGCCACTTTGCTATCTTCTTTTTGCCTAAGTTTACCTACATCAATTTTCCTTTCCATTGCTCGCCGCATCATCCAAAGTTAAGTTGAACTCTCTTTGTAAGGCTCCGGGCTTCTGCTCTCTAGGTAAGTATATACCAGTAAAGATGCAGCCGCCATATATATGCCATCGTCATAAGGGAATGGTGGTATCCTATAACATTAATGCGCTCCACCCCTACATATATTGTCTCTATGAGATATAGCATACGAAAACACACTTTCTAACACACTCAACAAGTTCGATGACCAGCCTGTGACAGTGAAAGGTATACTATGTCATCGTCCATTCTCAGCGTTGCAGAAGGTCGTACAATCGCTATATACTGGGCTTCATGCGAACTACTCGCCTGTTTGAACGGCTCTGAGTAGATTATCTTCGTGTGTGCGTGTGTGTCAGTGTTTTGTTTTGTTCTTACTTATTTTCTATCTCGCTTTCAACCCCCTATTACCTTTTCCCAGTGCAGGGTAGCACGCCGGATCCTAGCATCATGGTTAACTTCCCTGTTTTCCTTTCTCTTTTTGCATGCACATACAAACACACCCAAGCACATACATGAACGGTAATTGAGCTCTAACCCTTCAATTAACTCTCCTAGTCCCAGCGTTCGACGCGCTGCACGCAAGTAATGATGCGCATAAATATAGTAGGCGTGTATGGGAGGGCACAGAATAGCTACTGAAGAGAAACAGAGAGCGAGTGAAGAGCCGGGCTATTTAGTCTATTTCGAGGGCCGGTCTCGGAAGTGATGCGCCGCGCGCATGAATAAAGATGAATGAATATATGTGCAGTGCGATATGTATGCATACACGTGGTGGCATACAGAGTTGTGTAAGGAGCACCAGACGCAGTGGTCTGCTGCCGCCGGAACCTCACTCCGCCGCGAATGCGCTTGTTGCGTGCAGAGAGAGTACAAAAGATGCAACGGTTTCATTTTCTTTCTAAAGGCGATAGTCTTTCTTGGGGACCTTGGACGCAAAAAATTTAATCTGTCTGTCTGTCTGTCTGTCTGTCTGTCTGTCTGTCTGTATGTCTGTCTCTGTCTGTCTGTCTGTCTGTCTGTACATTTGTTCCGAGAAGGCATCGAAGTAACGGGCCGATACCCCAAACGACCCCATCCGTAGCGCCCACCAATACTGCGCAAGGTGGAGCGTTCAAACTTGTGCGATTGTCAATCAAAAAGCAATCATTGCGAATATCTGAGGCACAATTACAACACGTCAATATTTTGTATGTATATCTTTTACTAGACAAGGCATACAAAAGAAATTCTAAGGACCGTAGCGTTTATCACGCTGCGCTGACCATGCAACGCTTGCACGAAAAACAAGCGTTTCCAACGTTTTGCTAAGACGACACGGTGGTGGCACCTACCCGTCGCCTTGCGTTATACACCTTATCGCCTCCGAGACTGGTGCGCACACACCGCGCGCTCTTTTTTTTTCAAGATAACTGCCAGATGGCGCTCATGTCTCACGTGTGACATGACTTGATGCGTTCGTTGATGCGCACTATAACGCGGCGCCTCCAGAATACCATTCACCGATTTTCTTGCGCAGAACATCAAGTAAACGTTTTGTTCACTCTCTCCAGACGCAAGACTATCGTCTTTCGACGACATTTGCAGTGTAATATGCAGATACGGGGCCAATTTTTTTTTTCAATGGCGGAGATTATTAGAGGCGAAGCATCTTAAGACCACACAATGATCCTCCGTCCATAAACCGCCGCCTGCGTCTACAGCAGATGTAGGAACAGAAACATACGTGAACGACAGAAGGTTATCAAATGGTTGCTAACCAGAACAAGCGAAATAAAAGGCTATAACGCCTGAAAACACCGACATTTAACCGCGCATCTATCAAATCGTATGACAGAACGAATAGTTAGCAGGAGCAAAATAAAAAGGCCGTTAACCA